>NC_140951.1:4787500-5065000 GCF_014529385.1 Adiantum capillus-veneris
ATCACTTTTTACTTGAGTGGTCTTACACACAATGGATTCATCTTCGTTATCTCCCAAGTAAGAAGGTAATGTTTTTAAGGTCAATGGTTTCGACATTTCTGAAGCTTCCAATCCGCAATCCCCATACAAGGATTGTACATCCATGTTCATATCATAAGGCAGGTTATCCAACCATACTTTCTCTATATGAGCTGACTTTAGATTAGGCTCCCATCATTGATCTCTCTCACTTTTTCCCATAAGTGTCCTGGTCAGCCTTTCTCTACGAATGGAATTCCGTCTAAGGCATCTTCGCTGTCAGGCCCTATAAGCTCTGGTTTGTTTGGTTCGAGGTGGGGTTCTGCCACCACATAGGAATTTTCTTTTGTTTCTTTTACCACAAGCTCTTAGGTTTTGCAATACTTTTCAAGCTTGGGTTTTTGTTTTTCCAGCATTTCTTGCGTGATTCTTATCAAATTTTGATAAGCTTACAGTTTTGCTTCTTCAATGTCTAGAGAAGGATAATTTTCCATTTTGTTTTCCATGTTTTGGCATGCTTTAAGTCCCAACTTGGTAGGCCTTCAAGGCGGCATTAATAGGCTCAAAATTTTTATCAACTAGAATGGATCCTCCAGATTTCACGGTTGTTTCCTTGAATTCACTTCCAGTTTCTTTCAGCTTTTCCTGGAATAGCTTTGTTGCTTTCTCCTTGATTTCAACCTGTTATTTTTGTTTTCTCATCTCATATCTTTTGCTTCTGCTTCTTTTGATTCTTTGAGAAGAAGCTTTTGTGTTTTCCGAATCATCAGAGGAGTTGTGTTTCTTTTTCTTGGCTTGGGCTCTAGTGATTACCTTGATTGGAACAATTGGTTTACTCTCTGATGAGCTACTAGGTATCACTTGGACTACGTTTACTACAGTTTTACCCTTGTTCAAAGGATTTTTAGGACAATCTTCCAAAAAGTATCCTCCCCTTTTTGCAACATTGTATATAATAGGCTTCAAATGGTTTGATGTTTTTGTCAGGCTCTCGACATTTATTATTCCAATGATCATCAGCACCATAGTTATGACAATTTCCTGTTCTTGGCTTCATCATGGGTCTTACCATGGGAGGTATGACACCTTCCGATTAGCTACATAATACATTGGTGCGAGCTCTGGTGGAGCATAAGTCACTGTTTCTTCCATTGGTGGTGGATGTGGATTATACCAATCTCCTTCTACCATTACTGTAGAGGAACTAGGCTCTGCATAGGGTGTAACAGGCACTAATGCTTGTTCATCTATGACTCCTTCAGAGTGCATGTACTTTACAAGCACTGCATTATGTCATGGATACGGAGGTTGTTGTCCCAACACATATTGAGTTCTTTCCATACCCATTCGTGGTCTTTGAGCTTGGGCCATATTAGGATGATATCTGTACATGGGTTGTCCTTGTGGCCTCATGGGCACATACTAAACATTCCCATCATACTTTGGTGTGAAGTAGCACTCACGGGTCTCATGGTTGGTCCATTTACCCTTCATTTCACACCATTTTTGTGGCCTAATTGGTTGTCCCTGTTGAGATATCCCCTGTCCTGATCCCCTCATAGGTGCTTTTTGCATGTTGTTCATCATGTCGTTCATTCTTTTAAGCATATCTTCTATGACTGAGAGTGGTGTTGCAGCAGTCGTTCCCACTTGTGCTGGTTTAGTGGATGTTGTTTTCTCGCTTTAGTTATCCTTAGGGAAATCTTCTTCGTTGAAAATTTTGCAATTGTCTCCTAACTCAATAGAATCTGACACACACGCTTCTAGGGTTGTAGGCTTCTTGCTATAGAGTATAGCATGAAGTTCTTTGTTTAGCACTCCTTCTAGAAACAAGGATACAAGTCGTTCCTCTACAGGTATCTCCAGCTCTGGGCATGTGACAATGTATTATTTCATTCGAGTTGCACAATCCCTAACAAACTCACCATGTTTCTGTTTAAAGCTATAGATTTGAGCTATTGTATTATGTTTGATCCCCGTTTTGGAACAAGGAGCTACAAATCCTTGCGCTAATGTATTCAAGTCTATGATTGACCCTGGTGGAATGTTTTGGTACCATGTGTTGGAGGAGCGACTCACACACCCATGAAGTGCATGCAAACACTACCTAGATCAACATAATGTCAATCAAGGACACAGATGACACGATAAGCACACGGAGGAAATCTCTTTAGCTTGTCAGGATGAGACCATCCTACACATACAACACTCTGGAAGGCCAACTATACCACAATCAAGAACCTCACTGCTCTCAACTACACCACCTAGCCACATACACACATACGGAAGGTAACTCACCTAATCATACCAGATTCGTACGAAACTTAAGGAACACCATCCCCTCACTAGGATACACCTGTCCCTGAGCTTCTACACTAAAAACGCTCACTCTAAACCCATCTACGGAAAACGCGTAGGATGACATAGCAGAATTTTGAAAATGCCCGAAACTGAAATTTATGAGTACATATGCGTAGCCTATGTCTCCACGATTCTATAGACTACTATCATGCAGAAAACAAACATCGTTTGATACACTTACGGCCACAAATAGCTCGTAGTTGTGTCGGGGTGTGCGCTTCGTCTCTCGTGGAATGCTTGGCGTTGTCGCGTAGCTCTCCTCGAGCCGACAACAATGGTGTAGTCGAATCTCCAATGTGTTGAGCGATCCGGGTGTAGCGAGAGGATAAAGCTCACGTCACTCTCTTTCTCTCTCACACACAGTAGACGACTACTAGCACGCAGAAAACAAACATCGTTTGATACACTTACGGCCACAAATAGCTCGTAGTTGTGTCGGCATGTGCGCTTCGTCTCTCGTGGAATGCTTGGCGTTGTCGCGTAGCTCTCCTCGAGCCGACAGCAATGGTGTAGTCGAATCTCCAATGTGTTGAGCGATCCGGGCGTAGCGAGAGGATAAAGCTCACGCTCACTCTCTTTCTCTCTCACACACAGTAGACAACAACGCTAAAGTTTTGATTATGAAAAAAAGTCTTTCTTACAAAATGACCTAGGTACCTTATGTACTAAGGCTACCTTAGGTTTAACCAAAAATGGGGTTGAAAGGGTCAAATGGCTTTGTATTTACAATCTGGAAGTGCCATTGCACCTCAGCTTCTGAAACTAGAATAACTACTCATTACAAATGACGTTTATAGCCATAATCCGCAGCATTTCATAACTCGCAAAAGATAAGACTTTGGTACGAAACTTGAGTTATGTTGTGTTGTTGACCCAGCAGTCAACATTGCCCCCTTCCGTGTTCATGTCGTCCCCGACATGACCTGATTGTCGATGACGATGTGGTCTTTGCTGTCATTTTGGCTTCATCTGTTGCACTGCTTGTAACTTTGTCGAACCACAACAAGAACTATGATCCATTCATCTTTTGAGATCCTCTGATTACTTTTATGTCTGCTCTTCTTCATTGGGGACTTTTTTTGTTCCTATGCAATCATGTTGTTAGTTTTGTCTGCAGCTTTGTCATTGTAGGCCATTCTTCGACTCGCCATTGAGGAGAAGTATGCTATGATCTAAAATTCATGCTCCAATTCATTTGTCAATTGATTGATTAGCATTTCCTTATTGTTGATGTAGAAGGAATATGTACAAGAGGATATTGATAGGTGTCTTTAGATTAGGGTCTAAAACCTAGATGACCAAAGGAAAAAAACCCAGTGGGAAAAAAAATGCCTTTGGTATACGCTCTTATTGGAGTTTAGCAGTTGAACATGAAGTACATGTTCATGAAAGGTGAGTACTTGGGTGGAACACGGAAAGAGTGCCTGATGCAAGTGCCAATTATGGGATACTCTATATGCATATGAGAAATTTGTCAACAAAAGCATGCAATGTGAAAGAAGGAGATGATGGGTGTTGCGAGGAATAAATGTAGCACATGTGACATCAAAAGATGTCTCAATAGCTTCCACCTTTCCAAGAAGGTTTGTTGATGTAGAAGTTTCTCCACTCGTATCTCACTGTGCTCAGTACGTGAGTGTCTTTTGGACCTTTCTCCTTCACTTCACCAGACTTAAGTACTTAGACTTCGACTCTTTTTCTCACCTATACTAGCATGAGCGACACAATGTAAATATGCTCAACTCTTCCAACTTGAGCAGTACCTAGAATAGCTAAGACTCTTATACCACAAAGAATATTACTTGAAGCTTTGAGAATAACACCTCACTCATTTTGTGGCTTAGCTACTCGACTCTGACTTTTATGACTTGTCGGTTGCCTGTTGACACAGTTTCATTGTTTCCCTGTACCTTCTTCTCTTTGTAGTGCTCAGGCCTCTCGTCAGTCTTTTCTTCATGTGGATTATGGATTTTTTTTTTCTTAATAATAAACAAAGAAAATCTTAAAACAACAACAAAAGAAAAATCATTTAAATAGAAATCTAAATGCAGTGTACACTATACACATGTCCCTAGGGGCTCATATATGGATTTTGTCCCCATACTCCTTTGTAACACTACTATGAGGGCATATACTCTAAATTTTTTGTCAAAAAATTATCACAATAAAACACAAAAATTCAATGCATATCACAAGACATTGCCCTCTAATAGTCATAATGTTAGGTTCGCATTCAGAATGCCTCCCCCCTTCTTATTTGGAGTCATCCTTTACGACAGGGTATCACAAAGGGTATGTGTTGTGCTTGGGTAATTAAAATTTGTGCCTACGCAGGCCTTGTAATGTAGCCCTATTATGCATACACAATCAATGCATGGAAAAGATTTATGTTGTGCAAGATGTGGGCATAAGCAATTTTCTTATTGGCATTTGTTGGCGAGGCTTCCTATTCTAAGCAATGTAATGGTCTTTGAAGCTCCTGTATCGTTGCTTGATTGAAGCGACTTGCTCTCTTCTAACTGTACTGTAATCGTAGGAAGAATTGAAAGAATTCAAGCGGCGATGCACTGACAACAGTTTTGTTGTTCATCTTTGGGACCCATTTCTTTGTGATTATTGGTTGTTTTGTTGCTGGCTCTCGTTTGGGAACCCATACTTGCCCGTACTTCGTTTGTGTTTGAAGAGACTTCTTTGGGATCCACCTTTTTGTTGTGTGAGTCAACAGTGGTCTTTGCTTGAGCCCTTGTACGCTTGGTTGGGGATGAGATTTAGGCTTTGAAAGTTGATACTGTGGTTGTTTTGTAATCCGAATGAATTCTTGACTTTTTTGTGCTTGAATCAACTTCTTTGGAGCCCAAACCTGAGTTGTGAAAGCTTGCGGTTTTGTGATATTCTTACCCGTTCGTGCACGCTTTCCTTGTTTTTGTTTTGGTGTTGGATCTTGTGATATGTCATTAGAGATCTTTGTCTTCTTGATCCATATTTGTTTTTGGCCAATCTGGCTTTTCGGTATCCAGATTTGTAGAGCTTTTTGGCTTTGACTTGTTGTCCTGTTCTTTTGACCTGTCATGGTTGTTGCTGAAGGGGTTGGTGATAGTGATGGCCTGAGTTGATGATAGGGGATGTCGTAAGATTCATCACTATCGCTACTATCCTTAGCAAGGTTGACTTCTTGTACTTTCCCTTGATTTTTTGGCTGGTAGTGGAATGTTACTGTCTGTTTGCTCGTGGGTGGTAGTTTCTTGGAGGACTTTTCTAGCCCATTGATTAGAGCATTTTTAGCTCATTGCTCTGGTCGTATTCCTCCTAGATGAGTCTTTGCATCCTTATTAGGAGCCATGTATGAGGATGCTTGTGGTGACTGTGTCTTCACGGAGGAATTTGGAATCCACTTTTGATGCACTTTATTCATGTAGCGATGACATTGATTCCCGGGTCGTTGATCTTCTTGAATCTCGAAGTGTTCTACAGAGTCATAGAACTCGTCGTTTTCTTCATCTTTTGATTCTCCACATTTCTTTGTTTGCTCCTTATTTCGAGAGCTTGTTGATGTCTGGATCTCTTCATTTTCCTGGATTACACTCACTGCAAAATAAGGAACGACATTATAGCCATTTTCATCACAAACTTTGTTGTGGGAGCATCCTCCACCGCGCACACGTCCAGAGTAGCCAAGATGTGTTCCCATCCAAAAGGCTCTAACTCTTCCTCAGGAAAT
This sequence comes from Adiantum capillus-veneris, assembly GCF_014529385.1. NCBI lineage: Eukaryota > Viridiplantae > Streptophyta > Polypodiopsida > Polypodiales > Pteridaceae > Adiantum > Adiantum capillus-veneris. The sequence goes on from NC_140951.1 coordinate 4,793,598, forward strand.
GGTTCCGGGATATAGTCCCTATCCTCTATAACCCGCTCTAGGATACATTCCCCACATTTCAAGCTACCACATTGTGAAGCTCCACACATCCACAGTCCTTTAGGCTTACCTAACCAAGCTGGAAGTTCTGATCCTGCTACTGTGGCGGAATCAAACTCCTCAACCGGTGTTCTTGTCACATCCCTATAGCTATGGTCCCTCAAGTTTATCTTTGTTATGGTTTCCATATGTCTCAGGTATATATGGTCATAACCCCAATCTTGGACCGTTTTCAATTGTCGCATGAATGGTCTTCCCAGAATGATGTCATAGTTGTTCTTCTTGCCAAAGTCAACAACAGCAAAAGTGTGTTCATATTCAATGCCACAAGAAGTAACAAGTACTTTTTCTAGCAGTGCTAGGGGCTTTTCCTTGTGTCCATCTGCAAGCTACAGGGTCATTCGTGTGGATATCAAGGTAGTTTTTCCCCATTTTTTCCAAACCTCTTTGGTTGCAATGGCCACACCAGCTCCACTATCAAGGATGGCCATGGTTTTTACATTATTGAATTCCATAGGAAGGGTGGTGTTTCCATCTTCTCCCTCCTAATACTCGCCTACCTTGTAAAATGGCACTGGCCTAATATTTAGTTGAGGCATTTCAAGCTCTTTGATGCCTTCCTAGATTTGAGTCATTTGGGTTTTTACACCAAATTTCTCTAGACATTTACCCACATTAGCCCACATGTTTGGTCTTATTCTGAGAAACTCGGCTAACATTATTGTACAGGTAACTGGGGTAGATAGAATATCTACTAGCCCCTTTGAATCGATGGCCTTGTTGGGAGATAGTCTCTGTGATCGGACTGCAACCACATCTGACTTGATCTCGTACTCTGCCATGTAGGACGGTAATGTTCTTAGAGAATGGGGTTGACTATCCATAGATTGTACAGATCCTTTGTTGCCCAAATACGATCGCACGTCTAGATTCATTTGAGATCCAATCTCAAATTCCTCTATTGGTGGTAGAAACACTCCTCGTTTATCATCACCAGTCTTGTCTACTCGTCTTCTTAGGTCATCGGCTTCATTGGCCTCTCTCATTTGTTTCCACAATTCGTCAAGACCTGTAATGGCTATTGCCCGCACAGGAGCAATAGGCATTACGGGAATGATTACCCGCAACTACATTATATGAACATCAACATATAGAATGACAAGAGAAGGAAGTACACAATACACAGGCACAAAACACCTCTTGCTTCATTCATGTATAATTCAAACTCAGAGTTACCCTCAAGTACATTATATGAACATCAACATATAGAATGACAAGAGAAGGAAGTACACAGTACACAGGCACAGAACACCTCTTGCTTCATTCATGTATAATCCAGACTCAGAGTTACAACAATAGATGCCGTTAATATCATAGAGATTGGTTAAGTTACATCAAAAGACAGGTATTCCACTCCATATACAACCACTGCTCCAGCGTTGATCGGGAACGGTGCACACAATCCTATCCCATGATATCCCGTGAATAACTTCCACTACGGCCACCGCATACTGCATGACTCCTGATCTGCAGTGTCCAGACCTCCGTAGGACCGTAGGACCGCATGTGCAACGAATGTCGTAACATCTGACACGCATGGTGGATTGCGCGAACCCACACTCAGCCCCTCCGGTTGGAAGGTTCCCGTGGTTGCTCTGCACTCTGCTCCTGTGGTAGCACACATCTGAGTAAAACCTCTGCCACTGTACGATAATAGAGCTTTCCCATAATAATCTCAAAATTCCTGCTTCTGATAGCCATACGTATCCTCTGATGGCTGGACAATAAAGAAGGCATTTCGCCGCTGTCGAGAAAATGAAACATCTCCTCATACCATGTCCATGGGATGCTAGGAATGACCCTTGCCTGTTTCGGGACTGTAATATCCTCTGCAGCTACTCCTATTAGAAACAGAGATGCATCCGGAAATTTATCAGCTACACCCGTCGGTGGCTCTCTAGAATCTAACCTAGATAGGTAGTCAGCCACCGCATGCTGGGCCCCTGGCCGATGTATGACCTCAAAGTCAAATTCCTACAGCAAAAGCACCCATCTGGCCAATCTTCCCGTCAAATTCTATTGCCTTACCAGGTATAAAAGAGCCGAATGGTCCACATGGAAGAAAAAACGTCGGCCCAACAGATAGTATCGGAATTTCTTTGCTGAATAAATCATCCCCAAACATTCCCTTTCGATTACAGAATAATTTCTTTCTGTGGATGATAATCGTCTACTGGCATAATAGACAGGTCGGAACCATCCTTGACTTTGTTCCTGCATCAGCACACTGCCAATAGCACAATCCAAAGCATCCACAAACACATGAAAATCCTGACCCCAATTCGGTGCAAGCATAATCGGAGCTTTGGATAGCTGAAGTTTTAATCTCTGAAAAGCCAAGTCACATTCCTGTGTCCATTCAACATCTATAGCATGAGCTTCCTGAGTAATCGGGATTGTTAAATGCGCGACAAATCGCATATGTCTCCCATGCCAACGAGCTTGACCCAGGAAAATCTTGCACTGTTTCTAGTTCCGTGGTGGAGGCGCTTCCATAATTGCGGCAATTTTATCCGGATCCACAGAAATACCATCTTCAAAAATGATGTGCCCGAGTAGCCTGCCACTGAGAACAACAAATGCACACTTTAAAGGATTCAAACTGAATTTCACATGTCTATATTTCATAAATCATAACGGTAATTGCTTCAAATGCTCCAATTTCGCTCCAAAAACACTGAGACCATCTAGAAAAATTCTCATAAAATCCGTCAAATAAGGACCAAAAATTTGAATCATATCCCTTTGAAAAGTGGAAGGTGCATTCCGCAATCCAAACCACATCACTGTGCAGGCAAACACACCCCATGCGGTAATAAAAGTTATTTTTGGCTGATCCCGCAATGCCATTCGGATTTGATTATATCCACTAAATCCATCCAAAAAAGTATACATCTCATGTCCTGCTACATCATCCAAAATGGAATCCAAAAATGGAAGAGGAAAAGGATCTGGAACAGTAGCTGCATTCAATTTCCGGTAATCCACACAAATTCGGATTTGCTTATTTTTCTTTGGTACTACCACAATTGGAGAAATCCACTCCGGATTATCAATAGGGGTAATAAAACCCACTTCCAACAGGCGATCAATTTCCATCTTAACTTGCTTTGCCACATTCGGATTAATCATGTATGAGTGCTGCTTCAATGGCACCGCATCCGATTTCAGATTGATCGTATGCTGATAAAACTTAGGATCCAATCCCTACATATCCGCATATTCCCATGCGAAAACACCCTTAAACTCGGTCAGTAACTTGATCAAATCATCTCTAAAACTCGCCTCCAGTTGCTTATTAATGTATATAGGCTACGACTCCGCTTGCTCCCCAAGAAAAACCTTCTCTAATTCATCTTCTTTAACCCTTGTAATTTTACCCATTTGCGCCTCAAACGCTCATTCTTGCTGAATCACATCCTCCAATGATTCAGGAGTTGGAAGCACCTGTTGTTGCTCCCCTATTCCTGCTGGAGTTCCTTAAAGCCCCACCGAATTCCCTTTCGGAATCAGAGAAATATCCACAAGATATAAAGAAACCAAATCTGGATTAGCTTTGAGAAATTTTTCCTCTTCATCCTCTTCTAATCCTTCCATCATATTGACTGTTTCTGCTATCACCGGCCATGCTGCCTGAACTGGTTGTCGGCATGTTCCCAACATCACACGTGCTTTTCTTCTACCCTTCTTTACTGTAATCATATTTGCTTCCCAATTATGCTTTACGCTCGCTTGTCATAACCAGGGTCTCCCCAAGATAATGTGATAATCCTGATTATGATCTTCAATATTCAAGACTACTAAGGAAAGAGAAAAGGATAAGCCCGCCACATCCAAAACAATGCCCCGAAGTAAACCCACTGGTTGCACTCTTCTTTGATCTTCCATGCGGACTACAAAGGGTGCAGGCTCCCAATCACTGAGACCAAAACGCTCACACGGGTATCCGTGATCCTATCCGCCGACAATGGGACCGAATCCTCCTCCTCGCTTTCAACTTTCCCAATGGCGACTTTCCTCAGCTCAGTGGTCATTTGTCGCAGCAATGCATTATGGAAATTTGGGACCAATTTCAGCAATGAACCCAGAGGTACTTGAATTGGTGACATGAGGACCCCTTGCCAAACTGAATTCCAATCCTCCTGTTCTTTAATATCATTCTTATTTCCAGCTTTTCCTTCCTCTATTTCCAAGCCCACAGTCGATTGCATAGTCGATGTCGATGGTCCTGCTGTCTTCACTAATGGTGCGGATTGTGGCAACCAGGCCACAGTCTTTTTCCTAACTTCTTCCTGAACCGTCCAATCCGGAATTTTCACATCGGGAGTTGGAACCACATTTTTACTCGAACGCGTGATTAATGAAACTACTGGATCAGACTCCTCCAGTCCTTCAATCTGAACCATAGCCACACTAGACTGTTTCCCTACAGCGCGTTCTTGCTTTTTACGATCGTATTCCATAGCTTCAGTACACTCAGATCGCCAGTGTCCATCCCCCAAACAGAAAAGGCATGTCTTGGGGCGATTAGGATCTTGGCCACCTCTTCCGTGACCTCGTCCTCCCCCTGGACCCCGTCCTCCTGCTAGACCTTGCACAGGTGTCTCTGATGTATGATCATGAGCCATCGCCACAGCAGGCTCTTGTCCCTGCCCTATCTGTGGTTGTTTCCAGGTACAAGAGTCCCCTTGACTTCGACGACCCCGGCCATTGAAATAACATTCCACTGTATTATGAGTATTGGTCGTGAAAATCGCACACCACTTCTGATTCATTGCGCACTCCTGAGCAGCATGGCCCGAATTCCGACATTGGGTACACCATAGTTCCTTCAGACATTTAGCCACCACAGCCGATTATGACGATCCAGATGAAACACCTTTTCCGTGACGCTGGGATTTTTTTCGCGGTGTCTCTTCCGATTCTTTCCCCGAATCTCTATTGCCTGAGTCCAAGGAATCTGATACACCGGATTCCGACTCCTAACTATCACTGCCACTGTCTTGCAACTTGCGATGAGATTTCTTCCTGTCTTTTTTCTTTGACTTATTTGGAGATTCCGTATCCTCTAAAGCCTCTCCTGCTACTACCACCCTAGAAATTACATTATCCAGTGGAGTAGTTACCTTATCCACTGTTTCCATAGCCGTTCCGAGATCCTTATTGAGCCCCCGCAACAAATAATCATTCAGCACTTCGACTGCCGGCCTTTGTGCCTGAGGTACCCTCTGCAAAAGCATCCGAAATTTTACAGCGTAATCCTCCACTGGCAATGACTTCTGCTAGAGCATTTGAAGCTTCTCCAAATGTTGAGGGACTCTCTTTTCCGTTCGAAACCTTCGTAGAAACGCTATGAAGTAGAGAGGCCAATGAAGCCGATGACCTAAGAAGACGAGTAGACAAGACTGGTGATGAACGAGGAGTGTTTCTACCACCAATAGAGGAGTTTGAGACTGGATCTCAAATGAATCTAGACGTGCAATCGTGTTGGGGCGACAAAGGATCTGTACAATCTATGGATAGTCAACCCCATTCACTAACAACACTACCGTCCTACATGGGAGAGTACGAGACCAAGTCAGATGTGGTTGCAGTCCCATCAAAGAGAGTGTCTCCCAACAAGGCCATTGATTCAAAGGGGCTAGTAGATATTCTATCTACCCGAGTCACCTGTATAATAATGTTAGCCGAGTTGCTCAAAATAAGACCAAACATGTGGGCTAATGTGGGTAAATGTCTAGAGAAATTTGGTGTAAAAACCCCAATGACTCAAATCGAGGAAGGCATCAAAGAGCTTGAAATGCCTCAACTAAATACTAGGCCAGTGCCATTAAACAAGGTAGGCGAGTATTACGAGGGAGAAGATGGAAACACCACCCTTCCTATGGAATTCAATAATGTAAAAACCATGGCAATCCTTGAGAGTGGAGCTGGTGTGGCCATTGCAACCAAAGAGGTTTGGAAAAAATGGGGAAAACCTGCCTTGATATCCACACGAATGACCCTGTAGCTTGCAGACGGACACAAGGAAAAGCCCCTAGGACTGCTAGAAAAAGTACTTGTTACTTCTTGTGGCATTGAATATGAACACACTTTTGTTGTTGTTGACTTTGGCAAGAAGAACAACTATGACATCATTCTGGGAAGACCATTCATGCGACAATTGAAAATGGTCCAAGATTGGCGTTATGACCATATATACCTGAGACATATGGAAACCATAACAAAGGTAAACTTGAGGGACCATAGCTATAGGGATATGAAAAAAACACCGGTTGAGCAGTTTGATTCCGCCACAGTAGCAGGATCAGAACCTCCAGCTTGGTTAGGGAAGCCTAAAGAACTGTGGATGTGTGGAGCTTCCTAATGTGGTATCTTGAAACGCGAGGAATGTATCCTAGAACGGGTTATAGAGGATAGGGACTATATCCTAGAACTATTTCCTAAAGAAGAGTTAGAGCCTTTTGGATGGGAACACATCTTGGCTACTTTGGACGCGTGCGCCGTGGAGGATGCTCCCACAACAAAGTTTTGTGATGAAAATGGCTATGATGTCGTTCCTTATTTTGCAGTGAGTGTAATCCAGGAAAAAAAAGAGAACCAGACATCAACAAGCTCTGGAAATAAGGAGCACACAAAGAAATGTGGAGAATCAAAAGATGAAGAAGACGACGAGTTCTATGACTCTGTAGAACACTTCGAGCTTCAATAAGATCAACGACCCAGGAATCAATGTCATCACTACACGAATAAAGTGCATCAAAAGTGGATTCCAAAGTCCTCCGTAAAGACACAACCACCACAAGCATCCTCATACATGGCTCCTAATAAGGATGCAACGACTTAGCTAGGAGGAATACGACCAGAGCAACGAGCTAACAATGCTCTAATCAATGGGCTAGAAAAGTCCTCCAAGAAACTACCACCCACGAGCAAACAGACAGTAACTTTCCACTACCAGCCAAAAAATCAAGGGAAAGTACAAGAAGTCAACCTTGCTGAGGATAGTAGCGATAGTGATGAATCTTACGGCATCCCCTATCATTAACTCAAGCCATCACTATCACCAACCCCTTCAACAACAACCATGACAGGTCAAAAGAACAGGACAACAAGTCAAAGGCAAAAAGCTCGACAAATCTGGATACCAAAAAGCCAGATCGGCCAAAAACAGATATGGATCAAGAAGACAAAGATCTCTAATGACAAATCACAAGATCCAACACCAAAACAAAAACAATTAAAGCGTGCACGAATGGGTAAGAATATCACAAAGTCGCAAGCTTTCACAACTCAGGTCTGGGCTCCAAAGAAGTTGATTCAAGCACAAAAAAGTCAGGAATTCATTTGGATTCCAAAACAACCACAGTATCAACTTTCAAATCCTAAATCCCGTCCCCACCCACGCGTACAAGGGATGAAGCAAAGACCATTGTTGACTCACACAACAAAAAGGTTGATCCCAAAGAAGTCTCTTCAAACACAAATGAAGCACGGGCAAGTATGGGTTCCCAAACGAGAGCCATCAACAAACCAGCCACCAATAATTGCAAAGAAACGGGTCCCAAAGAAGAACAACAAAATTTTTGTCAGTGCATCGCCGCTTGAATTCTTACAATTCTTTCTACGATTACAGTACAGTTAGAAGAGAGCAAGTCGCTTCAATCAAGCAACGATACAAGAGCTTCAAATACCTTTACATTGCTTAGAATAGGAAGCCTCGCCAACAAATGCCAATAATCAAATTGATTATACCCACATCTTGCACAACATAAATCTTTTCCATGCATTGACTGTGTATGCATAATAGGGCTACATTACAAGGTCTGCATAGGCACAACTTTTAATTGCCCAAGCACAACACATACCCTTTGCGATACCCTGTCGTAAAGGATGACTCCAAATAGGAAGGGGGGAGGCATTTTGAATGGGGACCTAACATTATGACTATTAGAGGGCAATGTTTTGTGATATGCATTGAATTTTTGCATTTTATTGTGATATATTTTTGAAGAAATTTAGAGTATATGCCCTCATAGTAGTGTTACAGAGGAGTATGGGGACAAAATCCATATATGAGCCCCTAGGGACATGTGTATACTGTACATAGCATTTAGATTTCTATTTGAATGATTTTTCTTTTGATGAGTTGTTTTAAGATTTTCTTTGTTTATTATTAAGAAAAAAAAAATCCATATCCACATGAAGAAAAGACTGATGAGAGGCCTGAGCACTACAAAGAGAAGAAGGTACAGGGAAACGATGAAACTTCACGAAGTATGTCTCAGTAGCCACTACAACAGCCGAAGAACTTGTCACAAAGCAGTGTCAACATGCAACCGACAAGTCATACAACTCAGAGTCGAGTAGCTACGCCACAAAATGAGTGAGGTGTTAGTCCCAAAGCTTCAAGTAATATTCTGTGTGGTCTAAGCATCTTTGGCGAATCCGCACACCTCAATATGGAAGTAGCAAGATGATAGGAATATGAGAGGGAGAGAGAGTGTGTGTGTATGGTGGCGAATCCGCACACCTTTACATAAGCAAAAACAAAATGGCAAGGAACAAGCATATACCATACTCACAATGAGATGTATCCAAAGCGACACAAAGTATGGCACCAAGATGGAGTGTATTGATTGCTTGCAAAAGATGAATACAATAGGTAGTGTATGGCAGGAAAATGAGAAGGGAACAAGATCGTAGGAGGCATAATGGAGAGATGGGAGTTGATGGCGAGGAATATCATGAGTGTGTCCACCCTTCTTCTTCTTGAAATTGTGCCTTCAACCCTTAATTACAAGTGGTGTGGAGGTGTGGTGCTCATCTTTTGTGCATGGTGATGGTGATGATGATGGTGTTGTGATTATGTGATTAGGGTTCATGCTACAAGCATGTAGCACAAGAGTGTGTATGGATAGGTGTGTGTGTGTGTGTATTCTCTCCTCCAAGTGAGCTCTCATGGCCTCCTTATATAGGGAAGGAGGGAAGGATTTAGCAATATTTCTATTTGAGGTGAGTGTCCCACTTTGGTGACTAGGAAAATGGGGTGCATGTGACTGTGGCTCCCATCTTGTCTCCTCATTATTTAAAATACCAGAGTCAATAGAGAGAGAAAAAGAGAGAATGTGGGTAGGATGTAGAGGATAGGAAATATTTACAATAGTCTAGCTTTGGATAGACATAGGCTTATTAGGGAGAGAAGAGAGAGGTAAGAAAATTATAAGAGAGGTTGTCGAAGGTGGATATTTGTTGATGAGGATGGATCCTCCAAAAATGGTGATAGAATTACTCTAGACTAGCCAAGACCTCATTAAAAGAGCCTTGTCTCTTGTAATCATGCTTGAAGACTTGTAGAACCATAGCCATTCTAGAAGGAAGAAAAGTGGGGATGGCCTGTGTCACCATTACACGAGAAAACTGGGGTCCACTACAAAAATCATATCTCCGTGTTCATAACTCCAAATATTCTGAAAAAACTTGAGATCACGAGCTACATCTTTCATGTTGAACGCTCCTTCAGATTCGGGGTTCTTCTTTACTTAAAAAATTCAGCCAAATAATGTATTATTTGTGGCTGCAAAAGTCTTTTGGTGGTCCCCTTTGAGTGGACTTCTCTCTTGCCTTCAAGTGTAAGCTCCTTCATGTGTATGAAAACATGACCTAGAGTGTTGAAAAGATTGGCAATCATCTAGATGGAGGTATTATTGAAATTTGAAAGTGGGGTTGAGGTTTGAAAATAAAAACTAGTGAATAAAATATTTGGTAAAGTGGAATAATATACATACATGAAAAAACAAATATTAGAAAATACTAGAATATATATATTTAATATTTTTAAGGTCAAAAGAGAGATCAACAAAGAAAGCTTACTTATTATGCTACATCGTGATTGATTAGCATAAGTATTATTTATTTAATAAAGGCTAAAACGTTTGTGAAAAAGGAAGAAAAAAATCAAAAGTAACTTATATAATGGGAAATATTTTGATAAAAGGGAAAAAATATATAGGGGGGTTCCCATGCATGGAAAAGCTTTCCTCATTAGCCCTCCCCCTAAGGCTAGAGGTATTCATGCCTCTAGCGTTGTACCTGATTCTTCTTCAATTGAGGTGGAGGTGTCTCCCTCCTCGGGGATTTCCATCATAGGTGTTTGATCAAATCTCAAAAAGTACCGCTTCAACCTCCATCCATTGACACGTGTTTTGTGGAGCCTACCATCTGCATCCATCAATCGGTAATTGCCATTGGCGTAGCGCTTTCTAATGACAAATGGCCCTTCCCATCTGGGTGAAAACTTTTTATCCTTCCTAGTTTCAAACCTGTTATCATACCGTAGGACCAACATACCTTTCTTGAGACCTTTTTCCCTAAGTCCCTTGTTGAAGGTAAGTCGACGTTGCTCTGCCTGTGCTGCATAATAGTTGATAGCATCTTCTCTGTCTAGTTGAAGCCTCTCTAGATCAAGAATGTGGTTGTGGAGATGAGCATTAGGACGTTCCACCTGCCCAGCTAGCACCTTGAGACTAGCCAATTGTACTTCAATGGGTAAAATGGCTTCCTTACCAAACACCAAGTGATATGGTGTGAACCCAAGGAATGTGCGAAATGAAGTGCGATAAGCCCAAAGTGCAGCCATAAGATGCTTGTCCCAATCACTTTTGTGATTGTTTACATGCTTAGTGATGATCTTGCAGATCATACCATTTACCTTTTCTACCAAACCATTGTCTCAACGGCATAGCAAGGCTATACAAGTTGAAAAGGAAGACACAATTGAAAAACCAGTTCCGACATATGAGCAACTCTTTCGCTTCCCACTCAAGAAAAGTGATAGAGATCCATCTCTCTTGTATGGAAAAGAGTTCCTTGCAAAGTATTAGGCTGATAGTGCACATGCAGTCCATTGCTCCAATCTGAGAACTGTTAGAGGTTGGATGAAAGCATTTGATTCCAAGCTTTGTGACCTACGGCACAATCTAGAGGGGAAGGATGAACTTATGAGCTTCATTCAAGAGCACCATGATGAAATTAAGGAGGTGACGTTCCGTGGTGCAGAGTACCATTGGAAAGTGGAGGACATCTACACGTTTTGGTTGCATCACAGGCAAGCAAAGCGAAAGAATGAAAAGAAAAAATCAACACTGGTCAATACCACAAATTTAATATTTGTAAGCCACATTATCATTATTTTCTCATTGTTTTTAGCTATCATAATAAGATTGATTATGTGAAGTTGTGCACTGTAGGGAACCGACTTAGTGAATGCAAAGGCGGAAGGCAAAGAAAAACAGCTTGTGGGAGTTTCTACATTCTTTATTTTTTTGTTTATTTTTAATTAAAGTTATTTAGAAATGTTATACATAAATTGTAGATCGAGGAAAATTATTTGCAACCTATCAATGAGGAAGTGTATCATCCTCATATTGACTTTGAGAAAGACCAAAATTATTCAGAGGCAATTATCACTGGCGTGCAAGTTGAAGCCCTTCTAGATGTATGTTTTCTCAACTTATACTATGTTGAATTATTTTGTACACTTTCTTTAATCTAGTTATTTCCTTTTAGGATGTAGAAGAAGAGGATGAGGCTTTAGCTTCAAATGGTTCTTTCTTGGCTCTTATTGAAGATGTCACAAAGGTATGTCTATGTTATTGTCCTTTACAATAATTAAACTATCTATGTATTTAATGTGTTTTATTCTGAGAACATGCAAAGGTTGATCTCATTAAAGAACAAATGGATTTTGAGAGCTCTCATGAGGAAAATCAAGTGGATGTAAGCTCTAGAAAGAGCAAGCGTGCACCTAAGGTTTACTCACATCTTTTAACTTTTATATGCTTCATACCCTTGTATGCCTTGAGCTTTAACCTAACATTTTTTGATGCAGTGGAATCAAAAGATCATGGATATGATGCAGACTAAAAAGGAAAAAAAAGATTGCACCAAGAAAAAGGTAGTTGTTATCTATTGCCCAAACTTTCAAAGTCTCGAGCTCTAACTTAACTTTTATGCTTTCAATTTTCTATGCATACAGAGTGTACTGAAGAATGTTCTTAATGAGAGTGTTACTCTTCAAAACACAAAGGCCTTCAATGAACTCTCAAATGGGTCTCATGAATATGTAAGGAGATTGACTTTAGTTGTACTTATCTTTTGGCATGGATTAAGCTTTTTCAATTAAGTAGTGACTTTTTACAATTGAACTTTTATTTAGGATATGAACTTTGATAAAGACGACCAAGAGACGATTTTAATCAAGTTTTTAGAGGTTCCAACAGTTGATGCATTGTATATTACGCTAAAGGCTAGTTTCAATCTAGCAAAGCGTAGTACGGATTTCACAGGACATCGTCAAGAGCAAAGTGTGGATGGAATGCGCTCATCATTTGTAGTGTACCTTTTGGCCACAAATAAAGTTAGAATTTCCAAATGTGACTCTTCTCCACTAAGTGTGGATGATGTAATTGTGGTTGAGTGATGTTATGCTAATTTGATTATTTTAATGTAACCTTGAGACCCAAAGAAAGGGTGAACATTCTTGCATCAACTATTTTCAATTGTTAAATTTATGTTAGATTGAATTCTTCAAAAAGCTACTGTGAGTTACTCTTATATGTTGTTCTTTTATAATGAGGTAGTCTGCTCCAAATACCCATGCATAATGAGTTCGATGCAAAGATTTAATTTCTTTGATGCAAGATCTACGACATATTTGTGAGACTTGTTATTATAATATTATTATTTTAATTATAAAATCAATAAATTTATATATAATTAAAAACTTAGATTTAGGTGATTCACTTATGTGACTCTTTTTGTCTAGCTATTGTATATAAAACTAACTTGAATATTACTATGTAGATTTTATTCCGTTCCAATTACTATGTAGTTTTTTCTTGTGCATATGTTGATAAAAATTCTATATAGTTTTTTTGTTGTGCGTGTTGGTCAAAAAGCTATATAGTTTTATTATGTGGGTCATTTTTACTGCATATATATACAATAAAAGGTTCTGTTTTTACTAGTTTGGACTTTTCTTACATATGTTCAAGTTTTATCTAGGAAAGTCTTTTTTTTTGCTTTGTAGGAATTGAATTAAAGTTCCTTGTGGATAAGCCGAGGGACAGGTTCTGCAGTTAAAGCCATCAGCCGAGCTACTTTGAGAAAGCTTCGAAGGAGATCGCCAGTGCAAGGAGGATCAAGCTGTACGAAGCATCATGTTGTGAAGCCGACAAATATTGAGTCCGCCATCATTGTATTGGATAATTGGGTTTATGTGCTACATAGTTGGTTTGCGGCTTTTTGTCAAGTTTTCCATCAATCTTATCTGCGTCTCGTCTTTTGCCATATGCCCGTGGTAGCGTTGGCTTTGGGATTGTGTGTGTGTGAGCGGAGAGGGAGGTGGTGAGATTGTACGGGCAAATTGTATATATGGTCGAGGTATGTGTCGCCTCCCTGTGTGAGTGCATTTATAAATTGGGGAGTTATATGCATCAATTGATGTTGGGATAACATGGTGTTTTTGATGGGCTTGTGATGTTGAGGTGTTTGTGTGTGAGCGTGTGTGGTCGGTGATGCTCAAAAGAGAGCCTGGTAGTAAAGTTTTACAAAAAAGTGTATGTGTGTGAATTTTTGTGTGGTTAGGGGTGCCGGATATTCCCTGGGCTATAGAGAGGCAAGCTTGGAGTGTGCTGGATTTGTTCGACCTTCCCCATTTCCAGAATGTCTAACCTCACTATCCTATCTTATTGCAGTATTAGCAATAACCATGATTACATTGTCAATCCATGGGATGAAGCTGACTCGACTAGTGAAAAGAGGCTACAAGAGGGTGTCAATCCCTCAGAAAAAACTAACAACTCGCATCTAACTCATTCTACACTCACATGACAGAAATCACTTAAAGCCAATCACTCATTGGCAAACAAATCACATCCGTTGCAGCACCAAATGACATCCAAACGTAATGAAACTTCTAGGACATGTTTATAAGACCTAAGCACACATGCTTATGGTCTCAAGTCCCACTTTAGGTCAAGTGCCAAAATCGTAATTATTAACAGCAATGGATTTTTGACCTAGTTGTTTTCGACCCAGGATGCATCTAAATGTTTAGCAATGATGCCCCAATACCCCGTCTATGCTTAGTTTTTTATTAGGGCATGATGAAATTAGGGCGTGGGTCAGCGACGCCAAAAGCTACGAATTACTGTGATGTGCTTACGTCAATGCGTAGAGCTCTTACTTGCGGTTGCAATGCAGCAAACGTGACTGCAATGTGACAATCGGGGAGGGAGTAGGAAGCATGAGAAAGAGAGAAGTGAGAGCAGTTAGCTCACACTGTGTATTTCATTATCCAAAACTTAATAATCACTTACAAAAATTGGCTTTTATACCTTAGCCAAGGTTTTTGGTGGTCAAAACTAATAATCTGGGAGTTTTACCAAAGATAGGTATGGCAGGTTGATACATGCTGGAAGCTTGTAGCCTTGGCTCATCAATTACAAGGTTTATCCAAAAAAATAGGAGTTACAATATTCCCATGGTAACGCCAAAAAATGAGAACTTCAAAAAATGGTATCTGTGTTAGCTTGCTGCTAACATTCCCCCCTCCTCGCCTATGTCGTCCCTTTATGGGCTGAAGTAGTTCTCAAGTTGGCGGTTGGCGAGGCGGTCTTTAAGCACTATTAGAGCCTTTTGATATCTGATTTTCCGTTCTTTATCTGGCACTTTCAAGAACTGCATAGTTACTCTGTTTTCAGCTCCACTGCTGAGGAGCCTATGAACCTTGAGGTCAAGTTTTTGATCATTGGTGCAAATATCTTCATTCGCCAAGTAAATAATCCCGTGTAGAACGCCTCCTCGAATGCCAGCATATTGTGAGAAGGTAGAAACATGCACCTGGCATAGAAGCCATAGAGGACTTCTTCGGAAGGTTGGCCATTGAGATCAAAACACAACCCTTTGTTACCCTCGAGGAATGACATACAAGGGGCGCATGCTTGCTCTGGGACACTTCGACACATGTGAGCAGCATTTGGCAGATTTTGTATAGCATAGCACATGACAAATCTGGTAGATTTTTGAAGAATGACATGGAACCGTTTAGGATTTTCACCATGTATTCTTCAGTCACTGGTCCCTTTTCTGGAGCAAGCAATCTGGGGTAATTTAGCAAAGTTTCTCCCTTCTTTAGTAGTGCCTCATGTGCTATCCAGGTCCTTACTCTTGGTATAGGTCAGAAGGTAGGATCCTTTTGTAGGGCCGCAGGTGCTCTCGTGAACAGAATCAAGTACCTTGGGTTCTTGTTCACACAACTCAACCTCCACTTTGGGTGGTCTTTACCTATGCCCTCCACTTGCATGTCTGTGTAAAGTCTTTATTTTACTTGTAGCAACTCTACTTTAATCAGAGGGTGTTGGTGCCATTGTGCATTTATTTGATTGGGAGTGAGTTGTGTGACATTGACGGAATGAAGTACTCTCATCTCCCAATCCATCGCAGCCTTCCACTGCTCATCTACCTCTTGTGTAACTTTTCCTTTTAATGCATCTTCTTCAGCCTTTGAGAGTTGGACCATGGGCACCATGTCTTCTTCTGTAATGGGTACTTGAAATTCTTCCTTGTTGCTCAGCTCTATTGCGGCCTATGTCTCCATGTCAAAAAATGATACTGAGGGGATTTCTATTTGAGGTTGCTCCAAAGTGCTTGCCTCTTCTTGCATTTCTGTCCTTCCCTCTCTCAGTAGCTGCTTGACTCATTAGCTATCTCCTTTAGTAGCTCGTCTTCTCTTTGGACCCGCATCAAGGTCAGGTCTCTGTGCCGAGACTGCTCTAATTTCAGCTCCAACTTGAGGTCTTTATTTTTATTCTATAACGCCTTGTAGGCCTCTTTGTTCCCTTGATTGAGGCGATCGCTGTATTTTCTCGTATTTGCCGCAAGAATATCACTTGATCATTGATTCTTTGTTTTGAGTACTATAGAGAAGTATTTGCCACATCTAACTTTACCTAGATCTTTTGGGCTGATAGGGTTGTAGTTAGAAGTTCATTTGTAACTTCCGTCAGTCAACTGATCATCCTTGGCTTTGCATGCATCCGACAGTTTGGTAAGTAGCTCACCCAGTTCTTCCATTTCTTTATGTTGGTTATCTCTTGCGAGTTGATGTTGTTCAACTTTCACTCTCAACTCCTACACTTGACTCTGTAGATTGGTGATGACATTAAGTCTGTCATCTAACTCGCTTGGAGTGTGTCAATCACCATATCTAACTCTTTGGCCCGTGTGCTACGGCCAATTGCTGTTGAGAGAAGTCTTTCTGTCATCTCCTACATTTTCTTAGCATATTCGTTCACTTGCAGGATGATTGCAATGTGACAACCGAGGAGGGAGTAGGAAGCGTGAGAAGGAGAGGAGTGAGAGTTGTTAGATTACGCTGTGTATTTTGTTATCCAAAACTTAATAATCACTTGCGAAAATTGGCTTTTATAACTTAGCCAAGGTTTTCTGTGGTCAAAACTAATAATCTGAGAGTTCTACCAAAGATGGGTAATGACAGGTTGATACAATCTGG
Source organism: Adiantum capillus-veneris (assembly GCF_014529385.1). NCBI lineage: Eukaryota > Viridiplantae > Streptophyta > Polypodiopsida > Polypodiales > Pteridaceae > Adiantum > Adiantum capillus-veneris. The sequence continues at coordinate 4,810,273 of NC_140951.1, forward strand.
AAGCTTGTAGCCCCGGCTTATCAATTACAAGGTTTATCTGAAAATTAAGAGTTACAATATTCCCAATTTATCAAAATAATAAGTGTTTTCACAATAAAGAGAACTCCGAAAAATGGTATCTGTGGTATTTGTGTTAGCTTGCTGCTAACAGTCTCATATGGTCAACCTTGTTAGAATACTTATGCCTGATACATCTTGAGTATGTGAAAAATATTTAAGGTTATCGAAAAAACATCCCAGTGACAGATACTTAGCATGTCACAGATGCTATAGTCATAATTTAAGCTTTTAAATATCTCAAAGGAAAAAATTCAGTACGTATACATGTGTCCTTGACTGGCGGAGTTGTCAATTTGTGAGGGAAGTTTTGATTGCCGACCAAAAGGCATCCTTCTTTCACTATACAAAGTTAGTCCTAAATTGTGAAGAGTGATGTCACTCACAAAAATGGTGCAGATTGTGTCATGATGGCTCTTAATATAGATGTCATAAGAAACGATAGAGAGAGAGAGGGAGAGAGAGAAAAGGAGAGAAGACTTGACAGCATATGTGGTCTTAAATCCGAGTATCATAGCACCTAAGCATCTCACACTTTACACCAAAAAATCATAAAAGGATGTTTACTATCAACTCTATATCCATTGCTTTACAAAAATTTTAAACATGAAGAAAATAATCGTGAGTCTCCTCACATAGAACCTAATAATTAAGCCTTAGCAAAAATTTGTTGTATTGTTGCATGGTTTTGACAATGATTTGAACATCAACTTCAAGCTATAAAAGACCAGATAGAGCACTCAAAGTATGTGTGTGTGTGTGTTTGTATGCGTATATAACTGGAAATGATGAGTTAGTGTGTGTGCATGGCAAGAGCTAGGTCATCAACTTGCGTGGTTGGGGACAATTGAATACAAAGGTAGGGTCCCCACCGGGGTTTCAGTATTGATATCAATCATGTTCCAAAAGGTAAGGGGGAGAGGGGGGGGGGGGGGGGGAAGAGAGATAGAAATGAAATGAGATGTTATATTAATTGTTGTGAAAAGGCCAAAATTACCTATGAGATCAAATCCTTGTGGTTGTAAACCAACACCTAGGTACAAAAACACAAGAAAATCATTGTCGTCGCTTGTCGACGTCAAATTCTGTGGATGCCCGACATTGGAGAAAGTATTGCAGTAGACGCGGAAGAGCTTCCTCAATTTCTGCGGCTATAAGGAGGCGTAGTGGGGTGGAGGGGGAAGAGAGATAGCTAAATGAAATAAAATGTATATTAACCTTCTTCCAAAGTCCATGAGACCAAATTATTTCTATGGATCTAATCTAATGTATGGATACAAAATTATAATGCAGTAAAATGAAAAACTAAATGCCTAAAAGCATTAGACTAAAATCGGCATAGTCGGCAATTTGTGTGGATGCTGTGCAGTGGGTGTTTGTCTGAGAAAGTTTGGCACCTGTCTTTGAAGAGCTTCATTGAAGTCCATCTTCTTGGTGTCAAAGGCTTGGTCATTGGGAATCAATGAAAGCTTACAACCCCTTGTAAAGTCCAAAAGAAAATAAAGTTGCACTTTGTAAATTGCAGAAAACCTCTTAGCAAGAAGTGAGGTCGCCGTTATCCTTGACCCTCATCGAGATCAACAATGCACAATGCACACTCCCTCTCTCTGTCTTCAATGGATGCACTTGAAGCTTGAGTATGACAAGCAGAGAGGGGAAGCTTGATGGAGGGTATCTTCTCCCCAATGATGGAGAGAGCAAGTATGTGAGTGGAGGACATAATGAAGAATCTAAACTCTATGTACTAGAGCTCGTCGCCAAAGCACATGCTCCTATGAAGAATAATTTTCTACATACACCAGGTGGCCGTCTCCCTGTCATTGACGAAACTTCCATACATGTTGTTGTAGAGTCCAAAAACACGGTTACCTCCAAGGTCTCTAGCACACAAAAGTTTAAGAGTAAATAGAAGAAAGAAAGACAAGTTGGACATTGCATGCTAGGCATAGAGTGGGCATTGCCAGCTACTGCATGCAAAAGCAAGGGCGATGAGTGGTTATGGGAGTTGTTGGGGAAGGGGGGAGGGGGTGGTTGTGATCTAGAGACAAGCTTGTTGACACAAGTTTGGCCACTAAAAAGTAGCAATCGAGAGCGATAAAATCAGTGCATGCAGGTGGTTGATGTGCACCTATACTGCAGCAAAATGAGGGGCAAAGAGAGAGAGAGAGAGAGAGAGAGAGAGAGAGAGAGAGAGAGAGAGAGAGAGAGAGAGAGAGAGAGAGAGAGAGAGAGAGAGAGAGAGAGAGAGAGAGAGAGAGAGAGAGATGGACGGTTACGAGACCACTTTGCATGGTTTGTGTGATACTCGGAGTGAGGGAGGTGGACTCACGGTGTGCCAATTGACAAAACAAGGGAGAGTGGATGCTGTTGGGTGGCAAAAGAATCAAAAGAGAGAGTTGGTGGACATGCATCACTAGAGAGAGAATGTTTGTAAGAGAGAGAGAGAGAGGGAGAGAGAGAGATAGATAGATAGATAACGAGAGAGAGAGAGAGAGAGAGAGAGAGAGAGAGAGAGAGAGAGAGAGAGAGAGAGAGAGAGAGAGAGAGAGAGAGAGAGAGAGAGAGAGAGAGAGAGAGAGAGAGAGAGAGAGAGAGAGAGAGAGAGAGAGAGAGAGAGAGAGAGAGAGAGAGAGAGATGAAATACTTGCACCTACTCAAGCATCATGAGCTAGAGATGAAGCTGATGATGGGCATTGTTGTGCATGCAAATAGAATCCCTATGCCTATGCCATGAGGAGCTATGCACCCGCTATCAGCATTGTCAGATGCAGTGAATAGAGATTGACAAAGTTAGTGGCCTACATGTTGATAGACATTGTGTGTTGTTGAGTTAAAAATAAAAACAAATAATGATAATCGGGACAGGATCATACATTGGGGTAGTTTTCTCACCACCTTACTAGATTTATTCCTTGATTAAGAATTAGTGGCCTACATGTTGACAGACATTGTGTGTTGTTGAGTTAAAAATAAAAAAAAATAATGATAATCAGGACAGGATCATACATTGGGGTAGTTTCTCACCACCTTACTAGATTTATTCCTTGATTAAGAATTATCCAGTACAAGGCTGGTCGACTATACATGTGGAGTGTTTTCAAATAAAATCTCTTGATTACTCCTTGTTCTAGTGTACATACCCTCTACCTAATTAAGTATTTTTCTTCATCTTTATACAATCCGATGAGTACCCTACTAGCCTGTTAACGAGTATATCAACGCTATTATACATATATGAACACTAATTAGGTTTTGCTCATGATATAAAAATTGTCACTTCTGGTATCTGGCAAGTCATATCTCTTTCAATTATTACAAATCAATAGAAGGCTAGGACTAACATATTCTAAAATTTGCAGGGAACAAGTAATTGTATATAGGAGGAGTAAAACAACAAATTAAACAAAACACAAGAGAAGTCAGTTAGTGCACTTGTCTCTTCTTCCTGTGAGGCAAATCATGCATGACTTCTAACCAGGAGCAAAGCCCATGCTCTAATACCACTACTACAAACAGATGCATGATGGCCCTACAAATACTCAAAATAGCACAATACATACCCTTAAATGATAAATTGACATACCTAAATCGTCGCACATGCACATAATTGAGGTCAACACAAACAGAGAGAGATAGAGCAAGGAAGAGCGTGCATCGCACCTCCTAGAGTGGAGTGTTACACTAGCATGGTGAGAGATAAGTGAGGGAGGACAAGAATGGCACAGACGCTGGGTGCAATCTCCCCCCGTGTAAGAGTGAGCATTTTCCTCTTGCACGTATTTTATTTCTGGATTCTTCAATGCTCAAAATGAATACACATTGGCCAGCTAACACAAATGACCATAGCTTGTAATGAGCATTTGAGTAATAAATGTACATATTCCTTATCCAGAACACTTAGATATACAATTTTGGTAGGGCAGCCATACCAACAAATGATATATTCAAAAATGAAAATAGTAGTAGATTTAGTGGTATTATTTGGAAGAGCCTTGGCCTCCACCCATTTGCTAACATAGCAGGTAGACATTAAAATGTATAGATTCTTTTTGGGAGTGGCTTTCTTAAATGACCCCATTACATAAATACCCCAAAGGTTGTACTACAGTGAGAGGAGTTGTCATAAAATCTAGTATCTAACCAACCCAAATGATTTTCTCATATTAAATTGATCACTTAATGTGGGAGAATGAACGGGAACAAGTGTTAAGATATAGATATGTGCTTATAGATCTATCTCAACATGGGGCCAATGGTAAAGGGGCCCAAATGACAGATGGTCTATCAAAGAGCAAGGCTAACCAATGGAGCATAAGACCTTAGGGTTAGCTTTATTGAAGACCTCCAATAATGTGTGTAAAAGTCCTTTGACCTTAGGTAAGCTAGGGCCGAGCTTGAGGTGGGAACCCGGCGTGGGAACCCAGCCCAAGCTCGAGGTTCTTGTTGTGCTTGAGGTGCTTGAGGTACTTGACCTGCTGCATGATTTAGGTGCTTTGACATGCTTGCCTGAGATGCTTGTGGGAACACCCCTAGTCCAAGTGCTTAGTCATGCTTGATGACTAAGGTTCATGAGCACCAAAGGTCAAAAAGATCTCTACAAAGAGGGGGGCGAGCCCTTTTCTTAGGGGCTAGAGAGAGAACACACACACACTCTCAAGGAAATCCCAAGCTTAAAGAGGCAACAGGGGCACATGTCAAGCCCCTACCCATGTTAGCTCCATAAGGTGCTTGAACTCTATTGGCTAGGATTAAAAGGGGTCCAATGATAATTTACAAAAATTATCTAATTGTTTTTTTCATTTATCAAGTCCTCTCTCTCAAAGGGGAAAGGGGGACACTTGTCCCAAGACTACATCTATTGCTAGAAATGGCTCAAGCTTGTGATTGGCTAGGTTTGGCATGAGCCAATAAGCTTCAATGATGAGCTAGAAGAGGGGGTCGACCTAGCAAGGAGGGGGGTTGCTTAGGGGGTATACTCACCCACACACACTCACAAACACTCTCATGGTGTGCTATGCAAAGTGCAAGAACTCCCTCTCCTTCTCCAAGCAAGTAGAGGTGGAGAGCCTACACCAACACTCTTGGATATGGAGTGCAAATCCAACCAAGAGCCATGCTTCAATGCTTAAGCTTGCCATCTCCTTCTTCTTCATTACTATGCTATTATGTATGCTAGCAACAAGAGTTATGATAAGTGAGGAACTAATTCTTTCTCCTACAAAATGTTTCTTCTTCCTCTTCCCTACCCTCATTCCCTGCTAGCTCTCTCCACCTTCGAAGGTGTTTGAGGTCTTTGGACTGAGGCTTGGGATAGTTAAAGCTTTCTTCAAGTTTATGTTATGTTTGTGATGCATGAAGCTTTCCATCTTCATTGCATCACCTAGGTCACAAGGAACACAAAGATTGTATTGTAACAAGTCTCTCTTAATGGGAGAAATCATAATACAAATGCCTATTGGAGGGGGGACCGGCTCCACATAAATCCAGTCCTCAACTGTTGTCATGTTCTCTAAATTCTCTCTCTTGCAAAAGTATTGTTCATGCCAAGTTAACTAATTGCTATGATTATGTTGCTATCTTCAACTATGTTCACCCGCTATGCTCACAATGTCATTTCTCAAAAGTACTCTCATTAATTTCCACTACTCTCAAATTAAATAGGCCAATTCCATTACATTGGTATGAGAGCATTTGGTTTCTTTTTCTTGATTAAGAAGAGAGGTCCTTAAGTAGCCTATAAATGGTTGATGTTGTTAATTATATTAGGGTAAGTGGAACTCGGATCTATTATCGGTTTTGTTGAGCCCACTATGTGGGGGATGGTGCACACCTCCGGAGATTTGGACTTAATAATGGAGTCTTTTTAGACTTGCCTACGGATTTACCATTATTGAGCCATAAGAAGTCCGAAAGGAGCTAGCCCTCGGCAACTTTGCTATGTTAGACCTACTCCTCTACTCTCTATAATTAACCACTTCGAGCCGTGGGTGTAGATACTTAAGAGCCGATTTTCAAAGGCTAAGAGGAGTGGCAACTAAGGTTTTGAATTGCCAAAGTATACACTAAGTACATACATAAATTTTGTTAACATGGCTGACAATAATCAAGAGAGTAGAATGAACATTGATAGCTTTGATTTTGCACATGAAGGTGCTAATGATGATGCTCCCATGTTTGTGAATTATCTCGTCACTAGGTTACAGCAAGCTATGGGCAACCCTGCTTTGCAAGCCAAAGTTACTCAACAACTCGTGCTTATGGAATTTCCCTTCCTCTCCAAGAGGAGAGAGAGCTAAGGAGGCCTCTTGAAGAGACCCCCAAAAGAATACTCTCTCCCATTCGAGAGGAGGAATCCAAAGAGCAAGAAAGCAATGAAAGTTTAAGTTCCTCTAAGGATGTGGCTCCACGAAGACGGCGGTCTAGACGATCTCCCACTCCTCCCAAGAGGAAAATATCAACACATAGTCCTTCTCCTCATCACTCTGAAAGGCAAGAGAGGAAACAAAGGAAGAAAAGGGCTAGGAAGAGGTCACCCTCTTTTCCTTCTTCTTCACCTGCCTCCTCTTCTGAGGAAAGTTATGGTTATTCTCCTAGAGAATATATACAAGAGGGGAGGACATCGCAAATCATTTCCTGCATGGCAAAGGTCACAAAAGCTAAAGAAGTTCAAGGAGGGAGGAAAGAGTATCTCTTTTCTCACCTATAATGGCACCTTCGGTCCTACCGACAAAGTGTTGGCCTTCATCCAACAATTTGATGCGGTCTTTGGAGATGAGGGCTTCACAGAGTCCTCTAAGCTACGCCATGTAGCTATGCACTTCCAAAAATCAGCTCGACAATGGTGGGCTAGCCTTCGTGGCAATGGTGAAGCCCCAAAGACATGGAAAACTCTACGAGTTTCCATCATGAAGCATTTCCTTGCAAAGCGATGCAAAGGACAAAGTGCTTACCGAATGGCGCAGCTTGAAGCTCCTCTCCCATGAGTCTATCCACAAATATGTAGACAAGTTTTGGGATTTACATCTCAAGGCTACTATCTCTCAAAAGATAGACTTTGTCGAGCAAAGGCAGCAATTCTGTGCGGGATTACCTGAATAGATGGCCGAATACATCAACTCTCAATGTCTTGGTACTATTAGCGAAGTAATCCATCACACCATGGTTGCTTCACACATCAATTTCCATCAAGGGGCTAGACGTAATGTCAAGCCCATGGAAAACAAAGACAAAAATGATGCAAAGGGGACCATAAGTGTTTCAAGTGTGGGGAGCAAGGACATGGCTATCGTTCTTGCCCCAAGAAGAGTACTCGCAATGAGAATCCAAGGGCTTCCACCATCAAAGCTCCAAAAGAGGATGCTCATTGCAAAGGAATCACTTTCCTATGCTTGGGGAAAGGTAAGAGAGCATGATGCCTTCATCTTGTTTGACCCTGGCTCTACTCTTAACTTCATATCAATGGAGTTGGCCACCAAGTTGGGCATTCAAGATTTTGAGATGGGAGATATAGTAGTGGCTGATGCAGCTTTCAAGGGACAACAAGCCTCCGTTACTCCCTTGATTGGTCTTGAATACTGACGACACTGCAACCTGGTAGTAGTACTTCAATGAAGGCGGCTAGTGCCTCCTTAGTATCCTCTTTTTCCGTCCTCCAGTTAGAAAATTCCTTCAGCCATTCTTCCATGATTGATGGCGTGCGTCACTTTCAGCATTGTAAACTGAAGGGTCTTAGAAGCCCTCCTTAGTGGAGGCACCAAATAACGGGAGCAAAGCGAACCCCAAACCCCAACGGCCTCTAAAACGTCGGGGGCCGAATGGCACGCCACGAGCCTGTCCGATAAAGCGAACAGGGGGCACCACCTAGCTTTGAGTGACTAGGATGCAGACCACGATGATGCAAACATCACAAACTTACACACACACACACACGGAGATTGACAAATGAATGAAAACCCTCGGGGGTGTGAGGGAGAATTAGTTCTGCAGTATTTACAATGACCTTCCTTCCAGCGAGGCAGCACACCGTGGTGATAGAGAGGTAGGGAGAAAGAATGGTGAAAACTACTTGGTGCGTTCTCTAAAACAACTCAATGATTGTGAAGCTTGCTACCAAGAGCGTGTATACGTGTGTGCATCAACCATTGGAGTCGAGAGGTGGACGTGGCTCCTTTCACATGGTGCAATTCCCAAGGCAACAAACCATCACACAAGCCCCCTCCCCGTGATGCCAATAGTGTCAACTCTACCCACTACACTCTACCAAGTGATGACCTCTCATGAACTGCCCCCCCCCCCCCCCCCCCCCCCCCCCCCCGTGATAGTGACCTCTCAGTGACAATTTATATGTGTTGGCTACTTGGATTATGGTAATCCCGGTGTGATTAGGGTAAGCTAATCGGGGAGACAAAGCAAGTGGTGGGCCCAGTGTGGTTGACCCTTGCTTTGTTTTGGGAGGTTATTAAAAAAATAAGAATCTCTAGGTGGGCCTTTGTGACCATCACCTAGAGAGAGGTAATTTACAAAGTGGGAATTTTACAAGGCTTGGGTGAAAACTAAAGAAATGATGAACATAACCTACAAATTATTGAAAATGGCATCGTGGTTGCGTGATGCCGGCAAATGGTGTGTTGCCGGTGCGTCGGTGTAGCACGTACTTCTTTTCGCGGCTGGGGCATGCCTTTGGCACATTTCCTCTTTTTGTTGTTGGCGGCGCGTGCTTTGGGTGTTCTCCTTCTTTTTCGTCGATGTCGATGGCGTAGGATCCTCCTTTTTTTGTATTGTGTGTGTATATGTAAGTGAATGTGTGTGCGGGAGGGTGCGTGGAAATGGGCGTTGTGTATGTAATGTATGTATATATATATATATATATATTCTTTTCTTTTTTTTTGGCAGTGCAGACGACGTAGAGACCAGGGGGGGTGAGGATGGTGAAAGGGGGTGTGTGCGTGTGCGCAGTGTGTGTGTGTGTGCGTGTGTGTGTGATGTGTGTGTGTATATAGTGTGTGTGTGTGTGTGTGTGTGTGTGTGTGTGGCGGTGCCTACGTTGGGTGGGTACAGAGCACGTATGCAGCCGGCGTGGAGCTAGGAAGCCTGCAGGCGAGACAGAGCGTGAGAGAGAGTGAGAGTGGGGGGGAAGATGGTGAAGGTGCTTAGTCAATGAGAGAGGGAGAGGGATTATTCGTCCAAGGGTGGTTCCCACCAAGGTAAGAGGGGGAGGGAGGGGGAGATAGGGGTTGTGAGGGGGGGGAGGGGGGGGGGGGGGGGGGGGGGGATGAGAGAGGATATGGTGGGGGGGGGGGGGGGGGTGGGGGGGGGGGGGGGGTTAGAGGGGATAGGAAGAGAGGGTGTGAGAGATAGAGGGAGGGAGAGGTGATACTTTCCCTAATGCTCGCCGTGGCTACTTTTGAGAGAGAGAGAAAGCTAAGGCTTGGTGTAGATAGGGGATGGAAGGAGGGTGCTTATGCCAGTGGTCCGCCAAGGGGGGGGGGGGATGTGCTTAAGGCCGAAGGGAGTGTGGACGAGAGGATGTGGGGGTGGCCCGCCGTGGCTAGAGTGTGGAGCAGAGAGAGAGAGAGAGAGAGAGAGAGAGAGAGAGAGAGAGAGAGAGAGAGAGAGAGAGAGAGAGAGAGAATATTTGGAAGAGAGAGAGAGATACTATCTGTGGCAACCCGCCATGGCTGGAGTATGACAAAGATACCAATGGCACCTACCGGGTCGGATGATGGAGCGGTAGAGTAGGAGAGAGAATATTAGCGGAGTCGAGCAGTAAGAGAGAGATCATCTTTTGGTGATAATGGAGGGGTGTGGCTAAACTGGTGGTGCCCTATCGGTGGTTAACCTTGGGGGGGGGGTTATGGTGAATGGTTAAGGCCCATGTTTTGTTTTTTGTTTTTTCTTTTGGTAACAAACCCTCCCTTCCTTAGGGTGTGGTTCTCATGGGCATGGTTTTGAAAACTGGCCATCACTGCTTATGTCAATGTGTAGAGCTCTTACCTACGGTTGTAATGCAACAAACGCAATTGCCATGTGACAACCGAGGAGGGAATTGAAAGTGCAAGAAGGAGAGGAGTGAGCCCCTTAGCTCATGCTATGTATTTCTTATCCAAAAAATTGTAAAGAAACTTACAAAAATTGTCTTTTATACCTTAGCCAAGGATTTTGGGTGGTCAACACTAATAATCTAAAGTTCCACCAAAGCTAGGAAATGACTGGCTGATACAATCTGGAAGCTTGTAGCCTTGTCTTATTAATTACAGATATTTATCCGAGAAAATAGGAGTTACAATATTCGTGATTTATCAAAATAATAAATGTTTTACAAAGAGAACTCCAAAAAATGGTGTCTGTGTTTGCTGCTAACATTCCCCCCTCCTCGCATGTGTCATCCCTTGACACAGCTTTATGGGCTGAAATAGTCTTCAGGTTGATGGTGATTGGCAAGGTCGTCTTTAAGCGCATCCAGTGCCTTTTGGTATCTGATTTTTCTTTCTTTGTCTGGAACTTGCAGAAATTGCATGGTCACTCTATTCTTCAGCTTCACCGCTGAGTAGCCTACAAATCTGGATGTGAAGTTGTTGATCACTGGCGCAAAGATCTTCGTTCGCCAGGTGAAGAATCCAGTGTAGAAAGCTTCCTCAAATGCCAACATATTGCTTGATGGTAGCAACATACATCTGACATAGAAGCCGTAAAGAAATTCTTTGGAAGGCGTCACTTAGATCATAGCATAATCCCTTGTTACCTTCTAGAAATGACATCCATGGGGCTCCTGCTTTCTCAGGCTCATTAAAGACTTGGATGCATGTGAGCAACATTCTACAAATCTTATATAACATGGTGGATGAGAGACCTGGTAGACTCTTGAAGAAAGACATGGCGCCTGTTAGGGTTTTCACCATGTATTCCTCTGTGGCTTGTCCTCTCTCTCGAGCTGGCAATATGGGGTAGTTAACCCAAGTTGGCCTCTTCTTTGTCAGTGCTTCATGCTCTTGCCATATCCTTACTCTGGGTACAAGACAAAATGTGGGATCTCTTTGCAGGGCTGTAGGTGCTCTTGTAATGAACATAATCAAATACCGTAGATTCTTATTCAACCAGCTTAACCTCCACTTTGGGTATCTTTATCTGCACCATCGTCTTGCATGTCTTTGTATAGCCTCTCTTTTACCTGTAGTAGTTTCACTTTTATGAGAGGGTATGGTAGGGATTGATGATGCCATTGTGCATTGATTTGATTGGGAATGAGTTGAGTGACGTTGACAGAGTGTAAAACTCTCAACTCCCAATCCATTGCTGCTTTCCATTGCTCATCCACCTCTTGGGTGATCTTCTCTTTTAGTGCGTCTTCTTTAGCTTTTGACAATTGGACCATAGGCACTGTGTCTGCATTTGTGATGTTAACGTAAAAATCTTGTTCACCACTCGGATCGGCTATGGACCGTGTCTCAAACTCAGCAAATGAGACCGAGGGTATGTCTATCTGCGGTGGATCTGAAGTGCCTGCCTCATCCAGCGTTTCTGGCTTTCCATCTCTCAGAAGTTGGTTAACTCTCTTGAGCTCTGCTATTTCTTTCAGGAGCTCTTCTTCTCTACGGACCCTCATCAAAGCCAGGTCCCTATGCCGTGATTTCCCCAGCTTTAATTCCAACTCAAGATCTTTGTTCTTCTTTTCTAGTGCCTTGTACACTTCATCAGTCTGTTTGATTGAGGCCACAGCTGGATTTTCTCTTATTTTCCATAAGAAGATTTCCTGATCATTGATTCGTTGTTTAGAGTACTGTAAACAGGTATTTGCAACATCTGATTGCACTTGAATTTTTTGAGTTGACAGGGATGTCGTAAGAAATTCATTTATAACTTCTATCAATTGCTCGTCTTTTGCTTTGCAGGCATCAAATAATTTAGTGAGCATATCACCTAACTCCTCCATTTCTTTTTGTTGTCTGTCTCTAGCTAGTTGATGCCATTCAACGTCTGCTTTCATCTCCTGCACCTGCCTCTGAAGATCGGTGATCACAGTCATCCTATCTTCTAACTCTCCTCGGAGAGTGTCAATCACCATCTCAAGCTCCTTGGCCTTTGTGTTGCGGTTTAGTGCTGCTGAACAGAGTCTCTCTATCATTGTATCTGCCTTGCATATCTATTTACTTGTAATATTACCTCATCGTTTGACTTCCAATCTTCCTCTCTTGCCAGCTGAGATGTGCCTACAGACTCATGTGTGTCTTTCTACTGCATCGTAGCTGCTGGTTCTTCTTGCGTGGAGGTAGAGGGTTGGTCTTTTTCCTTGTCATCCTGAGGCCTTGTTGCATCGGTGGTTTCTGGCTGAGCAGAAGTAGAGATTGATGGCCCACACTGTGTAGTCTCTTTAGGTGCAGGGCTCACTTCCTTCTCTGCCTCTGGTTCTTGTTGTTGCTGCTGCTCTTGTGTAGCAGTGTCCTGTGTAGATTCACTTGTCTTTTGCTCTTCAGGCTTTTGAGTAGCTTCAGTGGCTTTCTGTTGTTTTGGCTTGGCTTCTTTCTCTTTTAGCTTCTCGTGCTGGTCAGCCTCTTGTGCAGATTCTTTGGTGCACTCCAAATCTTTGGCTTTCTCTTTCTCACGTGATGGTGGTGGGCTTGGCATTAGATGGTCCTGTTGTTCTGTGGGCGGTGAGGTGGGTCTGGGAGACGTGTAACCTTGTTCTTGTGCCTCCTCTCTAGCCATCTCCACGGCTTGTCGTTGTTCCTCTGCCTCTTTGGCTTTCCTTGCCGCGTCTTTTTCTTCCTTCAGCTTGAGGGCTTTGACTTCTTCGTACATTTTTTCCAAACGCTCTGTCAGATCTTCAGCCTCTTTTCTTGTATGATGCTTCGTCCTTGGGCCTTTAAGTCGAGTAGGCACCCATTTCTCTAGGTCCTTCCCTTGTGCTTGTCTACTGAACTGGTAGGCCTGTTTCTCTCTTTCAAAGCGTGCTTGTTTTGTGCGGGCTCTTCTTGCTGTGTGGCCACATATTTTCTTTTCATTTCTTCTCTACGAGCTCTCACTATTGTGCCTTTCCGGTGAGCTGTTAGCTGATTCTTCATCGGACTTATAGGATCTTTTTCTTGACCTTGTAGCTCTTGGAGAGGGTTGTGTTGCCAATATCTAGGTGGTTTGGTCGGGAGCAGGTGGTAAATTGTCAGCCATGCCAATGGCATGGTATGCGATCCTCGTCAAGACCTCTGCCGCACCCAAGTAAGTGATTTTTCCTTCTTTCTTGGTGCCCTTCAAGGTGGTCAGGACAAACTACACGTGGTCCATTGGTTGCTTGGTTTTTGACTTTAGAACTTGGGTAAATGTGGTGGTAATCGCGTGATTTGGCATGGTGTACCTTGGTGGACTTTTTGCCAAGAATGGAAGTGTTGATGGTACAATCTGGCTATCTCTTCCACCTGTTTGTGAGTCAAGTTGGCAAAGGTAGCTGCGCGGTTTCCTTGGTAAAATTTCTTGCTATTTTGCTGTCCCTTGCTTGCATGGTTATTCCTTCTGTGGCAGTCTGAGTGCCTCTGCCACTATATCTTTTGTTATCACTACTTCGACCTTGTTCCCTTGGGGGTCAGTGATCTGTGGAGTTCCATCTTCTTTAATGGTGGATAGACGCTCTTAAGCTTTCTGAAAATCCACACCGCAAGGCTCTTGTTCGTAGATATCCCTGAGTCCTAGCCTGCGGTTAGCCTTTTTGGTCTCTGGCTTTGCGGCTACATCATAGACTTCCTTTGGTAAGAGCTGCAACTCCACTTTATGTCCCTCTTCAATTTTGAACCTATCGGTGAAGACTGTGGTATGATTCTCTTCTATCTGTTCTTTGGAGAGATAAGCTGCCTTGGCGGCTTTAACTGATTCTGGATCCAAGTGATATACGGGCAATTCCTGTAGCTTTTTCTTTAATTGGTTGAGCTTCTTCTTGGCCCTCTCTGTTGCTTGCATGGCTCTTGTTCAGTGAATAGAGTGCAAAGTTAGCAGATTTGTTAGAATTTTCTCTGAAATGTCCTTTAGTCTGAAATGCTGACAATTTTGGTCCAATTTGCTTCAAATCAACTTTTGAACAAGCAAAGATGCATAAAAACATGCAAGGAACAAAACTGTCAAGTCAAAACAAATATTTGCGACCAAAGTAAATAATCGCGATTATTTACAACGAAGCAAATTTTTTAACGTTTTGCAAACTTGGCTTCATAGGCTTGAAGTTTATACTAAATACATGCTCCGAGTGAAATATGGGCTCATTTGGATGCATAGGGTGAAAATGGTACCAGATTTTGGCTTTAGGTCTCTCAAACAGTAGATACAAAGGAAATTTGAGATTTTGAGCTCCAAATTGGTTCAAATTTGACCAGTGGGGTTAACACATCATGTACTTTGGATGTATGATGGCAAAATATCCAAACTTCCCAATTTTGGATAGAAAGTAAATAATCGCGATTATTAACTTTTCTTCCAAAATTGACATTTTTTTGTACAAACTGGTTCTAGGCATTGTATAGACCTTGTATATGAGATAAAAGGTGATTTGGGTCAGGAAATGTTGTCCATAACCAACAAAGTGGCTTGCAAAGACTTCTTTGCGTTTTTTGACAATTTTTCAAGTAATGGGTGGTCATGTTGGCTCATACTTGATTTTTGGCATGTAATAGGCATTGTGTACACATGATAGGTGAGCAGATGTGACAATTTTCAAGCAAAACTGATGCAAAAGTAAATAATCGCGATTATTTACAAGAGTGACATATTCTTTGCAAAACTTACAAATTTTTACCTAGACATATTCTATACACCTAAAACAAGTCCTAAATTGAATTTGGTCAAGTTTGGTCAAGCCGGCATCACTTTGTGCTTTGTAGACTCTAATATCACCGTTTTTTGTGACTACACTGCCTGTTGGGTTGGTCGGTCAATTTTGAGGCTTTGGACTTATCTGCAACGTAGTGGTGAAGCAACCTCTCCAATTCTCGCTCATTTGGAGTCAGTTTGATCCTGTATGCCATATTTGACGCTTTGTAAGCTTTGAGCCGTTTTTTGCTTTTCGAGGGCTTTGCTTGATGGTCGAGCTGGGAGGCCACTATGGTCAGTTTTTGGTCGTAGATCTTCGTGCACTGCTCGGTTTCTAGGGTTTTTTCTAGGGCTTTAGAGTAGCTATTGGCCATACAAAATGGATCATTGATGATTAAAGAACTTACCCCTTATGTATCATGTGAGACGGCACTAAAAATGGTCAACTGTGGGCTCCAACAAAGTCGTGCGAAATAGGCCGAAATCTCTCTCTACAAAGGCTGCAAGTGGAAATGAGGTGGTTTTAGCCTACCTTGGATATCTATACGTGGACCTCGTGAACCGATTTTCCCTAGATTCCCCCGTTGATCCTATTAGGCCATGAAATCTATGTTAGACTCAAAAATTTCCCTGATTGGATTCCTGTAGCTCATTCTGCAAGAATTTTGCAAAAGTAGGCCTGCCCGCCTAATTTAAGCTTCCCGCTTTCATCTTCGAATCTCATTGAAAATTTTTGTGCTTGTTCGCATTGTCTTTTTTATCACCATCGTGTCTTCCATTTTCCCATCTGAGCTTCCCTGCTATTTATTATTAATTTTTGACCTGTTTATTTGAAAAAATCCAAGAAAATAGTAAAATGCTCTAAAAAGTAAAGTGAAAATCCAATAATCAAGAGAATCCATTGAAAAGAACAGCTTATTATTTTTTGTTGGATTTTTCTGTTTTTAAGCCTCATTATCGATAAGAATGATAAAAAATACCCAAAAATGACTATTTTTTATGCTTTTCTGATAGTATATACACTATTTACACTCATCGGGAAGATATTATCAATGGATTTTCCCTTGATGATGAATTATAAGGGCATTATTAGGTAATTTTGAAAAAAATCACACGTTAACATCAAACTTTTTCCTCCCTCTTCAAACATTGCCTTTAATTACTTAGTGCCCTTCCACCCCTCCTAGATGGCGTACTCCGGACGACTGTGTGCATGGGTTGAACAATTGTGTTTATGCATACCTGTGGTTGGCTCTACCGTGCCATGAAGATCAATGTAATTTAAACCAATATGCCGTGTAAGAGCTGGGTCTTGAGCATTAACTCGAGTTTTCGATGTCGACGTTTGTTGCTGATGTCTTCCAAAGAGAAAATCTTGTAGCTTGTGTGCTCTCTGCCTAATTGTACCATCGGGATGCTTTAGCGCACTGATTGCTTGAGCTGTTGGTATCACTTTTGACTATTGTTGAGCTTTTTCCTGCCATTGGTAGCTTGGTCTGCTTGGTGCTGTATGGTTTGTTGGAGTCTTTTGAGACTTAACTCGTCATTGCTAATAGCAAAAAGCTAAATCTTCTCGAAAAAGTTAACGCCAAAATAAGAAAAACGATCGCGGACGCTTCACGAAGAAGTAGGACGAAGAAAGCTGCGTCAAGCTCAATTGCAGTAAAAACAGCATAACTTTCTGCTGCGAACTCCGATTGACGCAAACCTAGAACTCAAATCGAAGAGCTCGAGGAGACAAACAAATTTTGGATGAAAATTGCCATTGCGCTTTTCCCGTTTCTCCAAATTTTGAGCAGAATAGCAAGAAAAATTGAGATGAAGTTCAGGGTGTCATCAACAAGAAAACGTAATCAACGATTAGATTGATTAGCAATAAACGTCACACAAAACACTAATCATATTCTTCTTAACACAAAACAACCACAATTAACAAGAATCAATGCTCAAAAATAAAATTTGTAGCAATTTTTGAATCTTACATGAAAATCGCATACACATACTGTTTTGTCACCATGAATTGAATCGGCGCATGATCGTTACTGCTCTGATACCATGTTGAGATGTAGAGAGAAAGAGAGAGAGAGACGAGACAAGAGACACACCATATACGCTCCCGAAGACTGATTCATATTGAGGACAAGATACAAATATATAGGTGAGACCAAGTTGAGTAGAGTGAGCCATATATAGCTCCAACATTGACTTGTCACGTGACTTGGTGTAGGATACAATGCATGTTCTTCCATTGAATTTTTTCAGTAAGTATACATCAAATGTCATGCGAGGATTGCAAAATGAATCAAAAAAGAAGGTGGATGAATGTTGCAAGCTTGTATACAAGCTTGCACCACCATCAATTCGCAATGGCAGGTGGCCACACACTCCTTGTTGGGGTATAAAGCCCAATGTGGTCGCCCAGGTAAGTGGGCGGGCCGCCACGTATGTACACATATTCTTTTGTAAAAACCTAATAAGAACTCACTATGCTCTACACATTACAATAGAGCGAGTTCACCATATCGTCATGCTCATCTTCTCGCACTCTCTCTCGCGTCGCACTTCCGCTCATACTCCTTCAACTGGTATCAGAGCTCAGATCGAGGCTCGGGGCAGCACTGCAGGAGGCTAGAGTCACCGTCTCAGATTGGAGTAAAATTCGACAGGCGAAGACACAGCCCCAAATCTCGTGGGCGAGCCGAAAGGGCTCGGTGTTGTCAGAATTTCATTCTGAGGTCATCTTGGCCACCGTTTGGCTTCGACAAAGGTTTGCGCAGGCCATTTTTGACTACGTGGTCTCGACGGGTGCAGATCCAACTCTGCAAATTTGGGGTTTTCGGCCTACGACTACAGGTGCTGAGGATATCGACACTCCCAGAGTGTTGATTTGTGGCTGTCTACACATCGAAGGACGGCTCACAGTTCTTGGAGGCGTGTCACATACGACACGGGCGCATCTACACACAGACTGTAGGCGACATCCACTAGTTCATCAGGTAGCTTGTGTTTTCTGCTTGATATTCTAGATTTCATCCTGACATTGCAGGTACTTCCACATGGGATGTATTGTCAGAGATGATGTATGTCTATTGAGGGTTTGCTGGCTGTGAGTCACGCAGCAAACAACCGCCGCAGCGGTTACAGCATACAGTGGGAAATTTGTGGATGTATGATTTTGTTGAAAGTCTATGTACTGTCAAATTTACTACAGCCTTTGTTGAGGGTCGAGTGAGGTTTTATTGAGCTGGGGGATTCTCGAATGTTGAGATTGTTTCGGTGATACAGGTCTTGGAGCGATCCCTCGAGCACCCTTAGATAGGCAGCTAGGATGTATTGACAGTGAGTTAGACAGTTGGGATTGCATCTTTGCTTTACTGCCGTTGAGGCATTGTCACAGTCTATGCTTACAGGACAGTGACAGGACAGTCAGAGACAGTATAGGTGCAGGACAGGTTTACCCACAGCTTACAGTGTTAGAGAGACAGTGGTTTTTTGAGCTGTTATTTGGTCTGTTTTTAGTACACCAGAGCCATTTTACAAAGGAGACTCTGCCAAAATTTCTGCAGAATCTGAAGCTTTCTTGGTTCATTTGATAGGTTGATATTGGTTCAAAGGTCAGTTTACAGGGGAAACTCTGCCGAATTTTTCCCAGGAAAGTAAACTACTGTGAAGCGTAGCTATGGCTGGATCACAGGACACTGCTCTTTACAATATCAAGAAGCTGGATGGAACCAATTTCCCATTGTGGAAGAAGCAGATTTGGCACGTGTTGGTACAAAAGAAGCAGATAAAACCTCTAAAGCTCAAGGGGATAAAACCAGAAGATATGGACGAAGATGAATGGAGAGAAATGGATGAATTGGCACTTTCTACCATTATGCTGACTTTGGCAGAAAGCGTTTACTTCAATGTAGCAGACGAGATGTCGGCTTATCAAGCATGGTTAAAGCTGAGTGATCTTTATGAGAAGCAGAGTGCAGCTTCACAGGTATACTGGCTTAAGAAGCTTGTTGACTTGAAGATGAAAGAAGGGACACCTATGTCCAATCATCTGAATGAATTCAACACAATCTACAGTCAGTTGTCAGCTCAAGGTGTCAAGTTTGATGAACCTGTTAGAGCTATGTTCCTGTTGATCACCTTGCCGGAAAGTTGGGACACTTTTCGCACAGCTTTGAGTAATTCTGCACCTCCAGATGGTTTGAACATAGCAGGTGTAGAAGGAAGTCTGCTTACTGAAGAAACCAATAGAAAGACAATGGACAAAGTCAAAGGAACAACCTTAGTTGTCAGGGGAATGACCAAAGAAAAGTACAAAGGTGGAAAGAGGAATCAGTCTCGTAGCAAGTCCCGCAGTGCTAAAGGCAAGAGTGACATAGAATGCTACCATTGTGGCAAGAAGGGTCACATGAAAAGAGACTGCAGAGAATGGAAAGCAGAAAAAGGCAAAGAGAAAGCTAAAGACCATGGTGAGAAGAACAAGTCCTCAGTGAAGATTCAAGAAATAAATGTGACAAACACTATTGCAGAGGATGACAGTCCAGTGTCAGGAGACATCTACTTCTTGAAGAATACAATGGACTTAGCTCTTCTTACAGCATCTGATGGAAATGCACTGAGTGACTGGATTATAGACTCAGGGGCATCACTTCATGTGTCTCCAAACAAGGAGTGGTTTACCTCTTATGTGCCCACTAAAGATCATGTTCGGCTAGGCAATGGCCAGACATGTGACATCTTAGGTGTTGGAGATGTTCAATTGAAGTTTCAGAATGGCTCTTCTTTCACGCTGAAGAATGTGAGACATGTTCCTGCAATTACAAAGAGCTTGATCAGCATAGGTATACTTAATGATGCTGGCTACGTCACCACTTTTGGACAGAACATGTGGAAGATATCCAAGGGTTCTATGACAATAGCACATGGAGTAAAGTCTGGAGGACTTTACATGATTTATGTATCAAATGTCTCTAAAAATGTAATCAATGTAACCGAGCAGCGGAACGTTTCTTTGTGGCATAGCCGGTTAGGACATATGTCCAAGAAGGGAATGGAAATCTTGTCTCGTTCTGGTTATTTTCCTGGCTTTTCATTTAATGATTTTGAATTCTGTGAACATTGTTTGTATGGTAAGCAAACACAGGAGCCACATAAGCATAGAAGCAATAGAAGAGATACACAGTTGGCACTTGTTCATAGTGATTTGTACGTGTGGACCTATGCCTAACCTATCTCTAGGGGGAGCTTCTTAATTTATGACATTTATAGATGATTAATCGAGGAAAGTATGGGTTTACTTTCTCAAGCACAAGGATGAAGCGTTGAGTGTTTTCAAAACGTTTGTGACACTTGTGGAGAATCAGAGTGGCAAGAAGCTTAAATGCTTACGTACTGACAATGGTGGAGAGTATGTTTCAAAGGCCTTTCAGGACTTTTGTGAGTCAAAAGGTATAAAACGTGAACTTATTGCTCCTTACAATCCTCCTCAAAATGGTGTTGCTGAGAGGATGAATAGGACCATACAAGAGAAGGTCAGAAGTATGTTGTCTAATGCACAGCTACCAAATGGGTTTTGGGCTGAAGCTGTATCAACAGCTGTTCATCTTGTAAATAGATCTCCTAGCAAGGTTTTGCAGAAGGATTCAGTGCCAGAGATGGTATGGTCAGGCAAAATTCCCTCATACAAGCATCTCAGAGTCTTTGGCTGTGAGGCATATACTCACGTTCCAAAGGAATTTAGGAACAAACTTGAGCCAAAAAGTAGAAAGTGCATCTTTCTAGGCTATGGTAATTCTGGTGAGATGGGGTACAGACTTTGGGATCCCGAATTCAAAAAGGTTGTCCGCAGCAATGATGTTCACTTTAATGAATCCAAATATTATTCTAAACCAGAGAGGGTTGAGGAGATTAGAAGAGTTGTCTTCCAAGAAGATGGACCTGCACGTGCAAGACAAAATATCAGGGCTCAAGAGGAGCAAGGACAGGATAGAGTGGAACCACAGGTTGTGACTGAGCTTGAGCCGCCTATTGTGCGTAGATCTGTACGTGTCACGCGACCTCCTGATAGGTTTGTTCCATCTATGAACTATGTCATGTTGACTGATTGCAATGAGCCTTCATGTTACAAGGAAGCAGTGCAAATGAAGGACTCCCGGAATTGGCAATTGGCCATGCAGTCAGAGATGACAGCTCTACATAAAAACTAGACATGGAAGCTAGTTAAATTACCACAGGGCAAAAAGGCTCTACCTTGTAAATGGGTTTACAGGTATAAGATCACCGCTCATGATAGTCAGCCAAAGTACAAAGCAAGGCTTGTTGCCAAGGGCTTTAAGCAAGAACAAGGCATTGACTTTGATGAAGTCTTCTCTCTGGTGGTCAAGATGACTACATTGAGATGCTTTCTTGCATTGGTTGCCATATTAGATTTGGTGTTGCACCAAATGGATGTCAAGACAGCGTTCTTGCATGGTGATTTAGATGTGTAAATTTACATGCAGCAGCCCGAAGGGTTTTTTGAGAAAGGCAAGGAAGATTGGGTATGCCAGTTGTTAAAGAGTCTTTATGGCTTAAAACAATCACCGAGGGAATGGTACCATAAATTCCACAAGTTTATGCTTTCTCAAGGCTACAAACGTAGTGAGTTCGATCACTGTCTATATACAAAGAAGCCTAAGGATGGTAGTTGGCTGATCCTTATTTTGTATGTGGATGACATGTTGATTGCTGGCAAGCACTTGGAAGAAATTTCAGCTTTGAAGTCAAAGATGGGAAAATCGTTTGACATGAAAGACATGGGTGAGGCAAGTCATATACTTGGTATGCGCATTGAGAGAGACAGATCAAAGAAGTTGATTTGGTTATCTCAAACAGAGTATATTGACAAGGTTTTGCAACGTTTCAATATGGAGAAGGGAAAGGCACTGAGTGTCCCATTGACACCATATGTGAAACTTAGCAAACAAGATTGTCCTGTGTCTGAGGAAGAACATGCTGAAATGGATAAGATTATATATGCGTCTGTAGTGGGCAGTTTGATGTATGCAATGATTGCTACTCGCCCAGACATTGCATTTGCAGTGGAGTAGTAAGTCGATACATGTCAAACCCAGGCAAGAAACATTGGGAGGCAGTGAAAGGAATATTGAGATACCTGAAAGCTACAAAGAGTATGCGTATATGCTATGGGAGTCAGGAGCTAAGTGTAAAGGGTTTTACAGACTCAGATTATGCAGGTGACTTAGACAACCGAAGGTCTACGTCAGGGTATGTCTTTACATTGGCTGGTGGAGCAGTATCATGGCGTTCTAGATTACAAGATTGTGTTACTGAGTCTACTACAGAGGCTGAATATGTTGCAGCATGAGAGGCATGCAAAGAATCAATTTGGCTTAATCGACTAGTAACAGATTTGGGAATCAAAGAAGAGATGCCTGTGTTATATTGTGATAGTCAAAGTGCTATACAATTGGCTCGCAATCCAGTTTATCACTCAAAGACAAAGCATGTGGATATGAAGTAACATTTCTTCAGGGAAATGCTCGAGGATAAGCAACTTCAGCTTGTCAAAGTTCACACCACAGAAAATCCTGCTGATCTACTTACAAAAGGACTTCCCTCAGAGAGCTTTGCGCATTTTTGCAAGCAGTTAGGTGTAGGGTAGTACGTCACTTCTCTACATCTCTTGTATATTAGCTTGTATAGTAGCTTCTCTCACACTTAAAGTACCACATTGGACTTTAAGTGGGAGGTTGTTGGGGTATAAAGCCCAATGTGGTCGCCCAGGTAAGTGGGCGGGCCGCCACGTATGTACACATATTATTTTGTAAAAACCTAATAAGAACTCACTATGCTCTACACATTACAGTGGAGCGAGTTCACCATATCGTCGTGCTCTTCTTCTCGCACTCTCTCTCGCGTCGCACTTCCGCTCGTAGTACTTCACTCCTAGCAAGTACTTTGAAAGTTTTAAGGCAGAGGAAAATCAAAAATTTGTTCAGTGGTGTCTGCCATATGTATTGAGCATCATCAACGAGGTATCAAGACCCATGTATGAGCTTGGTCTTCTACTAATAGACATTGCACACACATTTTACAATTTTAGTCGTGAAAAGGGTTGGACAAAGGAGAGTATCAAGATAATTTGATCATTGTTCTCATCTTGGCGAGTAAGGAGTGAGGAATTCTTTGGTCCAAACTCTTCACCATTGGAGCATGTTGCTGGGAATGGGGAATTGCTTTATGACATTATCAGGCATGGATCTCATGATGTATATTGGTGTTACATTTTTTAAAGGATGGTCTCCATATACATGGGATTGAAGACAAATAAAAAAAGCAATGAGATAACTTATGTCCACTTTTACAAGCGCGTTTTGTTTACATGGGTTACTCGCATGCTTCAAGAGGAGAAGGATGGATTCCTGCCGCACGAGAGGAATTTGTCATTCTTACACCAAAGGTTGATACTACCAGATGATTTCACTCTACTGCATCCTATGAGTCCACGATGCTCTATCTTCCATGAAAAAGGGCTCTTGGAACTCTCATCTCTAACAAGAGCCAGGGAGTTATGACATAAGATTTTGGCAGATTATGAACCGGCTTACTGCCACAACATGATTAGAGCCAAAGGGATTGGTATAACCAAGAAGAAACGCACAAAGAGATGCCTTTCAGATCAGGAGAAAAGGTACTTTCAGCAACTGTGGGCAATGACAGTTAGTGAAGGAGAAAATACTACAGTCACAACCTACCAAAAGATACTTTACCAGGGTGAGGCTTTTAAAGTTGGTGATCATGTGACTGTAAAGCAGGACAATGGTGATACTGATGCTCTTCCTGTAGGGCATTGGAAGGCCAAAATAAAAATATTGTTCTCTATCGAGCACAATGGTCAATATTATTTGTATTTTGGGGCAGAGTATTATAGACAATGCATATCCTCACACAATGGGGTTGACGAACTAATAGTTCATCATGCAACTCGAATGAGCATTGTACAACAACAAACTATGCCGTACACTTGGGATTGTGTAAGACCAATCTCATCTTTGATGCATAAGTTCATACCTCTTCCGTTGACAGGTAACAGGCTAGTAGCATATGAGGTGAAGGATTTGATTCAAAGAAAGCGTCTTACAACTCTTGGAGCGGTCGGACATGCACCCCCTTGGTTAGAGGTTGGTGATATCGTTCTAGCAACCAAAAGTGATGGTGAAGATGATCTTGTACACGCAGTTGTTAGAGAGATTGACTACCAGGGCAAAAAATGCAAATTAGCTTGGCTAGTACATGATAGTCTTGATCATTGTACATGGAG
The DNA here is from genome assembly GCF_014529385.1 of Adiantum capillus-veneris. NCBI lineage: Eukaryota > Viridiplantae > Streptophyta > Polypodiopsida > Polypodiales > Pteridaceae > Adiantum > Adiantum capillus-veneris. The sequence continues at coordinate 4,834,436 of NC_140951.1, forward strand.
GATACAACGCTAGCAGTACGAAGAGAGAGATTGGAACTCATGAAAAGTAGTGATACATGACTTTATTGTAGTTAGTAGGAGGTGCATGTCTTCAAGAAGTGGTGCACAATTAAATTTGCCAGTAGTTTGGAGATGCACAAGTGCTTAGCCTTTGATGTATCAAACATTAAAATACTTTAATTGATTGGAAAAAATATTTTGTTGTGGTTTTAAAGTTTTGTTTACACTTATGATTTAAAGTATAACTTGTGACATTGTAGCTATTACATGGCTTCTCCATCTGCAATGATGTCTCTCAAAGAGACAATAGCAATGCTAGAGAAAAGGGTAAAAGAGCTAGAATCAAGTGGTGGGGAGTCCTCTAAGGCTGATCATAAGAATAGTAAGGTAGTGAGAGGCGGAAGTGAAAAAATAGACCCGGTGGCCTCTACACCAAGACTATGCACAATGGCCTCATCATGGGGAATACACAATAGGGGCACCACCTAGCAAGATATGCGGCTAGGATGCATACATATACACAATGAAACATGCCATGCAAAACAATTTCAAGATCCACGCCCAAATGTGGAATGGGGTGATCAGAGAATAAGGTGAGAGGAGGGGTGAGTGAGTGAGAATGGGCTCGCTACTCGTGCATGTAGTAAGGAAGATAACGAGGTCAGGGATATATGCAAGTATGCTCACTTCTCATACAAAAGGTGGCGAATCCGCACACCTCAATATGGAAGTAGCAAGATGATAGGAATATGAGAGGGAGAGAGAGTGTGTGTGTATGGTGGCGAATCCGCACACCTTTACATAAGCAGAAAAAAAATGGCAAGGAACAAACATATACCATACTCACAATGAGATGTATCCAAAGCGACACAAAGTATGGCACCAAGATGGAGTGTATTGATTGCTTGCAAAAGATGAATACAATAGGTAGCGTATGGCAGGAAAATGAGAAGGGAACAAGATCGTAGGAGGCATAATGGAGAGATGGGAGTTGATGGCGAGGAATATCATGAGTGTGTCCACCCTTCTTCTTCTTGAAATTGTGCCTTCAACCCTTAATTACAAGTGGTGTGGAGGTGTGGTGCTCATCTTTTGTGCATGGTGATGGTGATGATGATGGTGTTGTGATTATGTGATTAGGGTTCATGCTACAAGCATGTAGCACAAGAGTGTGTATGGATAGGTGTGTGTGTGTGTGTGTTCTCTCCCCCAAGTGAGCTCTCATGGACTCCTTATATAGGGAAGGAGGGAAGGATTTAGCAATATTTCTATTTGAGGTGAGTGTCCCACTTTGGTGACTAGGAAAATGGGGTGCATGTGACTGTGGCTCCCATCTTGTCTCCTCATTATTTAAAATACCAGAGTCAATAGAGAGAGAAAAAGAGAGAATGTGGGTAGGATGTAGAGGATAGGAAATATTTACAATAGTCTAGCTTTGGATAGACATAGGCTTATTAGGGAGAGAAGAGAGAGGTAAGAAAATTATAAGAGAGGTTGTCGAAGGTGGATATTTGTTGATGAGGATGGATCCTCCAAAAATGGTGATAGAATTACTCTAGACTAGCCAAGACCTCATTAAAAGAGCCTTGTCTCTTGTAATCATGCTTGAAGACTTGTAGAACCATAGCCATTCTAGAAGGAAGAAAAGTGGGGATGGCCTGTGTCACCATTACACGAGAAAACTGGGGTCCACTACAAAAATCATATCTCCGTGTTCATAACTCCAAATATTCTGAAAAAACTTGAGATCACGAGCTACATCTTTCATGTTGAACGCTCCTTCAGATTCGGGGTTCTTCTTTACTTAAAAAATTCAGCCAAATAATGTATTATTTGTGGCTGCAAAAGTCTTTTGGTGGTCCCCTTTGAGTGGACTTCTCTCTTGCCTTCAAGTGTAAGCTCCTTCATGTGTATGAAAACATGACCTAGAGTGTTGAAAAGATTGGCAATCATCTAGATGGAGGTATTATTGAAATTTGAAAGTGGGGTTGAGGTTTGAAAATAAAAACTAGTGAATAAAATATTTGGTAAAGTGGAATAATATACATACATGAAAAAAAAAATATTAGAAAATACTAGAATATATATATTTAATATTTTTAAGGTCAAAAGAGAGATCAACAAAGAAAGCTTACTTATTATGCTACATCGTGATTGATTAGCATAAGTATTATTTATTTAATAAAGGCTAAAACGTTTGTGAAAAAGGAAGAAAAAAATCAAAAGTAACTTATATAATGGGAAATATTTTGATAAAAGGGCAAAAATATATGGGGGGGTTCCCATGCATGGAAAAGCTTTCCTCATTAGCCCTCCCCCTAAGGCTAGAGGTATTCATGCCTCTAGCGTTGTACCTGATTCTTCTTCAATTGAGGTGGAGGTGTCTCCCTCCTCGGGGATTTCCATCATAGGTGTTTGATCAAATCTCAAAAAGTACCGCTTCAACCTCCATCCATTGACACGTGTTTTGTGGAGCCTACCATCTGCATCCATCAATCGGTAACTGCCATTGGCGTAGCGCTTTCTAATGACAAATGGCCCTTCCCATCTGGGTGAAAACTTTTTATCCTTCCTAGTGTCAAACCTGTTATCATACCGTAGGACCAACATACCTTTCTTGAGACCTTTTGCCCTAAGTCCCTTGTTGAAGGTAAGTCGACGTTGCTCTGCCTGTGCTTCATAATAGTTGATAGCATCTTCTCTGTCTAGTTGAAACCTCTCTAGATCAAGAATGTGGTTGTGGAGATGAGCATTAGAACGTTCCACCTGCCCAGCTAGCACCCTGAGACTAGCCAATTGTCCTTCAATGGGTAAAATGGCTTCCTTACCAAACACCAAGTGATATGGTGTGAACCCAAGGGATGTGCGAAATGAAGTGCGATAAGCCCAAAGTGCAGCCATAAGATGCTTGTCCCAATCACTTTTGTGATTGTTTACATGCTTAGTGATGATCTTACAGATCATACCATTTACCTTTTCCACCAAACCATTGCATTGTGGGTAGTAGGGAGTTAAGTGTCGTCGTGAGATACCTAACTTCTCCATTAGCTCTCCTACAAGGTCCCCTCTAAAAGCTGGTCCCCTGTCAGAAATTATTTCAAGAGGAGTGCCAAAACGGCAACAAATGTTTTCAAATACGAACTTAGCCACTTCCTTAGCTGTAATCCGGGTGGTGGCAACTGCTTCAGCCCACCTGGTCATGTAGTCCACACCCATGATGATATAAAATTTACCTGATTGGCTCCTTGGCAAAGGCGCAATAGCATCAATTCCCCATTTCTCAAATGGTCCATATGAGATTATAGGAGTCTGTGGCTCATATGTGAGCCTCCTATCCCCTGCCTTTTGACATTCCTTGCATGTTTTACACCAATGATGAATATCCCTATGTAGACTAGGCCATACAAACCCGGCTTGTAGAATCTTTCTACTAGTGATGTCAAGTGCAAAGTGTCCTCCGCAAACACCATCATGGCAACTTGAAATGATTTCAGTGATCTCTCTAGAGAGAGGTACACGCCTAAGAATTTGATCCTTACCCTTGCAGTAGAGGTCGTCATTGATAAGGCGGTATTTTGTTGCCTTGCGCACAAGCCACTGCTTTTGGCCCTTAGTAAGATCCTTAGGACACTCTCCTGTGTCCAAGAAACTCATGATGTCAGGCATAGCATCGCTACCTTGGAAGAGAGGCAGCTTCAACTTGATAGCACCCACCACTGAAACATCTTGCAACTTCTCTCTAGCTAGAGCATCTGCTTCTTGATTTTCTGCTCGAGGGACATGATGTAATTGTACAACTTGAAATTTCCCTCAAAGTTCCTTGACTTTGCGCAAATGGCCTAGCAAGATATGATTTTTACAAGCCCAAGTTCCTTGTATTTGTTTTATTAAAAGCATGGCATCACCAAATACATTTAACCGTTGAATGCCCTGTGTCACACACCACTCTAACCCAAGAGTTAAAGCTGCATATTCTTCCTCATTGTTAGAGTGAGAATCCAAGAGATTCCCAATGGAGAAAACCTTGTCCCCTTGCTCGTTGAAGATGACAATGCCTGCTGCAGCTTTGTCCACTTTCCTCTTGTAGGCTCCATCAAAGAAAAGAGAGTGAGCCTCCTCTACCTTAGGGACTTCCAGCACAGGTGTAATATCTTGATCATTTGGCTTTATCTTTAGCTTCTTTTCATAGTGGCGATGGGTGAGAATACCTCCTAGACTGGCCCTTGTGGAGTTCTCCACTTGCATTGTGTAGTCAAACTCTTGTAGCCTTGTGAGCCATTTGGAAATCCTAGAAGAAACATCCATGTGCTGCATTACATAAGGAAATACTTCTTCCATTGTTAAGATTATGAATAGTCTAGACAATAAATAAGAGCGAAATTTGGTGGTAGCAAACATTAATGCAAGCACCATGTGCTCCACTGCCGTGTATCCCTTCTCTGATGGGGTCATCATTCGACTAGAGAAGTAGATAGGACGCATGAAAGAAGTTTGAGGATCCTTTTGCATCAATACAGCCCCAAGTGTGTCGTTGCCAACACTAGGGTTTACATAAAATGGCTCGTCCCACTTTGGAGGTGCTATGGTGGGAAGTGAAGCTAGAATTTGTTTTACCTCATTGAATTGTTGTTCATTTTCTTCACTCCAAGTGAAGATCTCTTGATGGGTAACTTGTTGTAAAGGGAGAACCACTTGGGAGAGCAAGTGAATGAACCTACTCAAATACCTCACCTTTTGAAGAAAAGAGACCAATTGCTTTGTTGTGGTGGGAGAGGTCAAAGCCACCAAGGCTTGAACCTTGCTTGGGTCAGCTTCAATACCGTTGGCCGAGATCACATGGCCAAGAAGAGTAACCTTGCTTTCACCAATGTGGCATTTCTCCACATTGAGTTGGCCACCCAAAGCTTGTAGCCTAGCTAGACCTTTATAAACTTTCTCCAAATGAAGAGAGCAAGAGCTATAGATGCAAAAGTCATCAATAAAAACACGGATTGATTTTCCAAAGAATGGCTGAAAAACAAATGTCACATATCGCTGAAAAGTGGCTGGAGCATTAGTGAGACCAAAAGGCATAACTCTGTAAGCAAAACATCCCCATGGTGTGATGAAGGTTGTCTTCTTTTGATCTTCTTCAGCGATGCTAATTTGGAAGTAGCCTGAGTAGCCATCACATACCATGTAGCGCTCATGTCCTTCTACCTCATTGAGTATTTCGTCTTGAAAAGGAAGAGGAAAATGGTCCCTCTTTGTGGCTGCATTAAGAGGCTTGTAATCAACACAAACCCTCCACTTACCATTCTTCTTTGGTGTGACTACCACTGGAGAAACCCACTCTGAGTCTTCAACAGGATAGATAAAACCGGCTTCTAGCAATTTCCTCACCTCTTTGAGTAGGGCGTCTTGTTGAATTACTCCTAGCCGCCTGAGCTTCTGCACTACAGGTTTACTTCCCTCCTTGAGCTTAATGTGATGTTGAACTACTGTGATGCCAGTGATTTTATCATATTCATCAATGAACAATGTGGTAAAATTACTTAGCATCAAAATATAATCTTCACGCTCCTTCCCACACAACTCACTAGAGAGCATTTGATGTAGCTTACTTGCTTCTACCAGAGGTTGTATACCTGGTGTCTCCCCTTGGCTTGATGATGAGGTATCAGGTTGCTCCATCTTCTTAGGGTCCTTGAGAATGATCCCCATCACCTCAATGCTACTGTCACTTTCTTCACTCACTGTTGACTCCTCCTCTGAAGTGGTTGAAGAGTCACCACTAGAAAACTCATCCTCAGAGGTTTCTAGATCCATGTCGCGTTGTTGACCTATCTTCATGTCGTAAAGTATTGTCCTTCCTTTTGCATCCTTCATCTGGATTATGCCGGTGTCCCAGTCCTGCTTAGCTCTCATAGCCATAAGCCAAGGCCTCCCTAGAATGATAGGATAGCCCTCCCCTTTGTGTGGCATGACAAAGATGTCCACATCTACCTCGGTGTTGAATGCCTTTATCCTAACTGCATTTATGACACCAACACATTGAACTTTTAAATTATTTGCCATTTTGGCTAGGCATGGTGCCGGCCGACTCACCTCTAAACCCAAACGGTGCATCATTTTTTCACTCATGACGCATATTTGTGCGCCACCATCGATGTAGATATTGGAGATGTATTGCCCTTTGATGTAAGCATCCATCACTGGTAGTATGTCGTCTAGATTCCTCCCGGAGATAGCCCCAGCTATCTTTGGCTTTGGTCGCCTCGTGTTAACCATCTTTGTCCATTGTCTCCTCACCCTAGGTGCTAAGTGGAGTAACTGGGGCCAGGTGATTTTTGGGCCCTGCACAGAAACATCTTGAACCAAATCATATGGTTTAGAACATTCACCCAAAGAGAAATCCACAATGTCAATTTTACGTCGTGACTTGGACGGCTTTTTGCTAGATTCCCCTTTATTCTTCATCTTTTCTTCCTTTTGAGAAGATTCACCATGCCTAGCGCGTTTTACCCCAATGGCATCTACTCCTTTAACCTTGGTCTTATCCTCCTCCACTTTCTCCTTTCCCTTACCTTCAAGACTGATGACGCTTACTGTTTGATTGCCAACTGGTGGTGGGGGTAAGGGTGGAATGAGAAGTTGTGGTGGTGGTGGTTGTGGTTGAATCGGTGGTTGTAAGATTTGCACGGGTGGTGCTTGTCGTGGTGCCCTCGGTGGTGGTGGTCTTGCTCTTGGTGGTGAAACCTGGTTTTGTCTGGCTCCTCTGTTGAAATTCTGCCTCCTTGGTTGTGGACAGTAGTACATGCCATGACCATCCTCCCCACAATTGTAGCAGTGGTATTCTTGGTTTTGCCTTCGTTGTCCTCTCCCTTGCTCTTGGTTGCGATTGTGTGCATGCCCTTGTTGTATCAAATGGACTGAGAGATTCTCAAGTTGATTGGTGATTCGGTTGAGCAGGTCTTGCTGATCTTCAGTTGGTTCTTGTGGTTGAATCCTCTGGGCGACTGTTGTAGGTGGTGCTAGAGGTGGTGGGGTCCTAACGGCTTCCTCTCCATCAATATTCCTGGCTTGTAGGCGCAACTTCTTGTCTTTAAGGCGGGCCACTTCAACTGCAAGCTCATACGTAGCAGGAAACCTTCCCTTCACCTTCTCTTTAAGAGTTGGCCATAACCCAGCCACAAACCGATCCTTCTTTAGGAAATCAGGTGCCCCCTCATCCTCTCTTAGCGATGCAACCCATCGCCCCCATAAATCTACAAACTTTGACTCATATGATGCGTATTCCAGCATACTGCCCTGCTTCAACTCTGTCAACAATTGCCATAGTTTCTCTGATGTTGTGCCCTCTCCAAAACGCTTGACAAAGGCTGCCCTTAATAAGTCCCACCGTTTCTTGGTTTCTTGTGCCAAGGAATTGTACCATGATCTTGCCTCCACCTTCATTAGAAGTGGGAAGATGCGCAAGCGCGAAGCATCATCATCTCTCGCAGAGATGACACATGCTATTTCCAAGTTGTCTAGAAAGTCTGTAGCATCCTCGCCCACGTTACCAGTAAAGGTTGGAAATGCTACACTTGCCATGATTACTGAGAGAGAGCTAGAAAGACACACTTCTTAACTTGCAAATTTTTTTTCTTCTTTACAAGGAGGCGTGTATACCCTATTATACTAGGACATAGATTTAAACTTCAAACGGTACATTGCCTTGTACCAAAGGTAAAACAAAGGGCTGATCTGATGCCAGAACCTCAAAAAACCGCTCCCCACCAGGCATGGTGTCAATGACGTGCTGGTAGTGAATCTTCAAGTCCAATATTACCTTGATTGAGCGTACACGTGTTGGTATGTGTGATCTGTCTTGAGGTAGGTTGTCCTGATTCATGTGAAGCTTAGAGGTGCTTAGTCACTGTCCAAGCTTGTATGAGAGGGTGGTGTTCTTTCCTGAAACAAACTCAGTAGATCCCTAGTTTCTCTAGTGAGAGTGTGAGCCAATGCTTCTGTTATCAGTGTTGCAGCATTAGGTGCGACTTGAAAACTGACTATGATAATTACCTCGGTGACTTGAGTTACCCGATTCTCAAAGTAGAATAGTGTTGATTCTCTATTGTGCAGAGCTCCTTCCATTTTGTTGTTGTTGGTTGGTTGTAGGTTGCGGACATGGTTTCCATCTTCTCCTTCTTCTTCTTGGCACTTGGCCTATGTATATCCATTGGGTTTGGCGCGTTGGTTGACTCTCCCACTTCAAATCGATTACCGTTACGCCTGGCACTCGAGCTTCAATGGAGATGCGGAGTTCGTCTAGTTGTGCTTGGAGCTCTTCTTCTTCTGTCGTCCAGTTAGAAAATCCTTCATACTCATTCATCCATTCACAATAGTTTAGGGTTTTCAGTCTTGTAAACTGAAGGGTTTCAAAAGCCCTCCTCAGTGGGGGCACCAAATGAGAGGCGGAAGTGAAAAAATAGACCCGGTGGCCTCTACACCAAGACTATGCACAATGGCCTCATCATGGGGAATACACAACAGGGGCACCACCTAGCAAGATATGCGGCTAGGACGCATACATATACACAATGAAACATGCCATGCAAAACAATTTCAAGATCCACGCCCAAATGTGGAATGGGGTGATCAGAGAATAAGGTGAGAGGAGGGGGGTGCTATGAAGTTTGTGATATGGGATTTTGGGCAGGGTGTCTGCACGACACTTCACTACCAGGATGTGTATGCCAGATCATGTGGAACATTAAAGGTCGGGCCATGATTTTGGGCCTTTAATCACATTGGGATGTTTACGGATACTTGAAGTCTAGCCTCAGTGTACTCTAAAGCTAGGCTTTTGCGGCTCGCCATTCGGGATGCTTAGGAAACACATATGCCGAGTTAAAGTTGGAGCCATCGACATCACTCGATCTGTGTGTTACAGATGGGGCGTCGAGGGCTGCCATTTCAAAGTTTTTCATGAGTGCGAACCAAATATTTTGCCAATCATCAAGTAAGCAAGCTGGAGAACGGCATGTCGAGCAAGGCCATGTACAAGGAGAAGGGGATGATGATAGGGGGCTGAGGTTGGAGCATGCAGAAGATAGACATAGGTTGCACTGCAGGTTGGGACTTAGAACACGGCCGACTGCTGCAGACAAGGGCATTAAAGGGTAACGAGGTTTTGAAGGAAAGGAGTTGCCAATTAGGAGAGATGCTTGCAGGTTGACAAGTGACAAGAGAGGGAAAGCTGTGAGAGAGAGCCGCGATGAGGGGAGCAGGTTCAAAGGTTATTGGGGAGGTGTTGAAGGGCAATGAGTGCTACACTAAGAGAGAGAAGGAGGAAGCAGGTCACATACAACAAGGGGACGGACCATTGGCATGTACAATCGGGGAGGGCCCTTGGTTGAGCCAGGTAGAGGGCAACATGAACTGATGTGACTCGGACTGCAGGGAGGAGCGCCATTGCTGAGACTAGGGAAAATTGGTCGTGAGCAAGGCTAAGAGGTAGAACGGATGAGTGTGTTGCTTTGAGAGCGCATGAAGGGAAATGTCCATGGCCATAAAAAATGGAGGGGATTGGAGCAGTCGAAAGGTTGCGGGCTATTGCAGTCAGGAAGGTGAGAGGGATGCCGTTAGTTGGGGAGTGCGAGGATCCAAGGGCCAAGAATAACAAGCCGAGGGACAGCTTCTGCAGTTAATGCCATCAGCCGAGCTTCTTTGAGAAAGCTTGGAAGGAGATTTCCAGTGCAAGGAGAATCAAGCTATACAAAGCATCATATTCTGAAGCCGACAAATATTGAGTCCTCCATCATTGTATTGGATTGGGTTTATGTGCTACATAGTTGGTTTGCGGTTTGTGTCAAGTTTTCCATCAATATTATCTGTGTCTCGTCTTTTTCCGTATGCCCGTGGTAGCGTTGGCTCTGGGATTGTGTGTGTTTGAGCGGAGAGGGAGGTAGTGGGATTGTACGGGCAAATTGTATATATGGTTGAGGTGTGTGTTGCCTCCCTGTGTGAGTGCGTTTATAGATTGAGGAGTTATATGCATCAATTGATGTCGAGATATGATGGTGTTTCTGATGGGCTTGTAATGCTGAGCTGTTTCTGTGTGAGTGTGTGTGGTCGGTGACGCTCAAAAGAGAGCCTGTTAGTAGAGTTTTAGAGAAACGTGTGTGTGTGTGTGTGAATTTTTGTGTGGTTAGGGGTGCCAGATATTCCTTGGGCTATAGCTAGAGAGACAAGCTTGGAGTGTGCTGGGTTTGTTCCCCCTTCCCCCTTTCCAAACAGTGGTGCCCCCCACTGAGGATCTATAGATTGCTCCTCAGTGAAGTCCTACAGCTTGAAGATGGTTGAAGATTGCGGTCCGCTAGTTTTCACTGGTGAGGAAGATGCAGAAGATTGGATATGCGATCTAGAGTTCTATATGATGTCACTACAGATGCTGACCAATGAAGCAAAGCTTAGAGGTTTGTCACAATTTGAAGGTTGCCGATAGGCGGTCATGGTCGAGGGTTCGAGCCTTTTTTGTCCGAGATTTCAAGACAGAAGTATCAAAGACTCAATCGGATGGAAGATTCGACCAAGAGGTATGCACGAAGTCAATTCTTGACAAAGAAGTCTCCTATGATGAATCTTTAATAGGCTCCGCTAGTAGCGGGTATGACTGTGATGACGAAGATGCTTGGAGTGATTCAAGCTCCACTTATGTGGAGGATTTTTTGGCTTATGATGAAGATTGGAAAGCCATGCTTGACATCGCCTACCATGCAGGAGTGCAAGACATTGAAGACCTAGTGAACGAAAGCGATCTGCTATCTACATCAAGTTCGAGTGAAGGTGAAGTAGAGGTATGCCAAGATGCTTTATCTATGCAAGGGGTGGGGCAACTTTGCCTTGACCAGCATGTCGAGGTGCACTATAGGGTTCCATAGTTGGTGTGTAGCCATAGAGAGATAGCTCTGGCAATTGACATTGTGGAGACAGGTATATGTGTAGCTTGTGAGAGCGGGATCACATGCAAAGAGGAGGGTAGTGTCAACCTTGCAGGTGATGAAGTGTGGGATTAATCTTTGTCTTGCTTGTCCAATGATGTGGTGATCGAGGAGGTGTTTGAAGAGCAGGTAGCTAAGGCTAATGGTCAAGATTTGATGGTCGAGCAATCTAGCTTGCTCTCGCATGAGGTGCAGGTTGAAGGGGTAGTAGCCCATGCTCTTGTGGCTAAAGAGCGAGTAGGGGCAAAAAACAAGGTGTTGAAGGTATGTGCTACGCTCTTGCTGAAGGTGTTATTGCAGGTAGCTTTCTATGAAGCTCTCCACCGTTTGCAAAGCTCTGTGCATGTGGGTTCTGTTATGGAGATCCCTCTAGCAAAGGGAGGAATTATTGCACGTGATGCAATTGCTTCAAATGTGGGTGTATACACTCATTTTGGGTATGAAGCTGGTGTATGAATATAGGCTATTGAAGATCGATGCTATGCCAAACTGCATGAGAGGCTTGTTTTTGAGTTTACAGGTACAAAAACAAGCGTGATTATGCATATACTGTAGACAGATGGCTATGCTCAATGCCATGTATTTGATCCTGGCGGAGTTTGCATCAGATTTGGGAGAGCTTATGGCTTTCCATTTGATCAGAGGGGATTCTACAACTGATAAAATCTCTCTCTATCTATCTACTTCTTAAGTACATACTAAGTAACAATTTTCTAATATGCACTCATCTCTTCTCTAGATAATGCTATGGTTGAGCATGCATGCTCAACGAGGGGTTGGGAAATGATGGTATAGATGAAGATGGTCGACCTATCCCGTTTTTGTGTTTTAACCCTTGGAACCTTCTTTTGTTTTGTCGGGCGGTGAAATTTTAGGCACCCAGATCTGAATTGGTTTATCCTTAAGCTCTGATTTTGGTACCCAAATTTTCCTGACTCCTTGCATGCTACTGGTAGCATTTGATTGTCGAGGGGGTGGAGAAGATTGTCTATTTCGTGGTTTGGTATGTTGATTGCTTCTTTTCTATTCCTCCTTGCTTGGTGCAATTGGAACAATGAGTTTCCCTCCTTTAGGTGATAGCTTTAGCTGATTTGTATCCCAATCTGGTACTGCTTTGTATGTTCGCATCTAGGGAATTCCAACAATCATGGTCTCATTCATGTATTCATCTGGTAAGCATACAAACTGATGAGGACATGAACATCCATGTACTATCACATTCAAGTTGACTACTCCCAATGTTGGAGTTGGGTTCTTGTTGCATCCTTTGATTGTTGTTATTCCTATTGTCAATGCTTGATTTGTTGTCTTCTTGTACGTGGAATAACTTACTGCATATACTCTAGCTCCTGTGTCGACCAAAGATTGGTGCTATGATTGTTGAGCTGTACTTTGATGAGTAGGTCCATTTTGTCTAACCGGTCATCATCTGTTGAAACTGTGTCTTTCGGTAATTTCCATTTTCGATCATCTATTTCTAGAGTGTTGATGGGAGCTGGTATCTGTTGATTCTTGAGAGCAGCTTTCCGCTTGAGTACCCAAAGCCTAGCTTCCTCTTGGGATTCATCAATAACCTGCTATCGTTTAATCCTCCTTTGCTTGGTTGCATGCATTCATTTAAGCAATTCATTGGTTAGTGGCAAATTCTATTTCTTTAAACGACATCCACTAATCCAATTAGCCATTGGTTTGCCATCTAGGCTGGACAATTTTATAGCTCCACTTGGAGATACATCTTCAATGATAAACGGCCCGTTTCCTTTTTTCTTAAATTTGGGAATGTGTTGCTTAAGGGAATAGACTAAAACTAAGTCCCCTTTCTTGAAGATTTTTGTGATTAAGTGGGAATCAAAAAATTGTTTTTGTTTTCGCTTTTGTGCATAGATGTGAGCTACAACAATTAGCCTTTGCTCATATAGATTTTTCAAAGCTTCAAGTCTTTTTGACAATTCACGCCCAGTCCACTCAAGATTCTGTGCTACCCTTAATGTCGGCAATAGAAATTCTATTGGTAGTATGACATCAAGACCATAAACAAGGTTAAAGGGTGTAGCAGTTAAAGCTATTTTGAATGAAACTCAATAAGCCCATAGAGTAGCATGGAGATTCATTTCCCAATCCGTTCTTCCTGAACTAACCACTTTAGTCAGTACCGAGCTAAGAATTTTATCGTATGCTCAGCTGGTCCATTTGCTTGTGGGTGATAGGGAGATGATTTTTTATGGATGACCATAAACCCATTAAGAAAATACTCGATTACCTCATTGAGGGAATGGTTTTACCGATCACTGAATACATACTCATATAAAGTACAGCAGTGGTTCTGGCATCATTCTTTTGAGTTGCTTTAGCCTCGGCCCACTTGGTCAAATAGTCCATAGCTACAATGATATATTTATCTTGGGTTCTATAAGCAGGTGGTTGTATTGGTCCAACAAAATCTATACCCCATTTTGCAAAAGCTCTAGCCCCCATCATTGGTCTTAAGGGCGTGCTATCTACTCGTGCTGGCATTTTTGGTCATTGACAAGCATCAAAACTTTGAACATATTCTTTGGCATCTACAAAAAGTGTTGGCCACCATATGCATGCCATCAAGATTGCTCTTGCGATGGTCTCACCAGAAAAGTGACCTCCAGCTAATCCAGCATGTGGTTGTTCTATAATCGGAATATACTCATTTTCATTTGCATAAAGACGTAAATGTTGATATTTACCTCTCCGATACAATTGGTTCCCAATAAGAGTGTAGTCTCTTACTTTAGTTGCAATTTCTCTTTGACGGCGTTTACTCATATCCTCAAGAAATGCTTTGCTCGATAGGTAATTCAGAGCCTCATGTGTCTCTACTACATCTATAAGAAAGTGAAGTCTTTGTTCCCTCAAGGCCATGTGCATGTTCCACAGTCACATGATGGATTCTTCCATGTTCAGTGTTGTGCACCTTCAAGAGATCTGAAGTTTTCTGTACCTTGAGATTATCAAACTCGTTTCTAGGATCATCATACTGTTTTTGAAGAAGTATATACTCATCTTGGTCCTCTTACTTTGTAAAACTTTGGTATGGAGTATTCCTTAAAGAGATCATTCTCTTTCTTAATTCCAACAATACTTGTTCTCCTTGTTTTCTTACTTCATTCTTCAATACTTCAACATCATGGAGTAACAAATGCCAACCATCTAGATCCAAATCCTCATCAGACATTTCACTTAGTATGTTTCCAGTTCCTAACAAGCCTAAACCCTTCTCATAAGTACAATGTTATCATATTGTAATTTAGAATAATCATTACCCAAGATTTCCAACTGATTATTTAAGGTTGACATCCATTGTTCCTTCCAAGATTGAATGATGTCTGATGACTTTTCCCTTCTTTGCAGCTGAGTCCTATAAAATTCCACAGAACTGTTAGCACTCAGTAATTCATCCTTTAGTTTAGCAATTATACCCTCCTAATCTAATATCAATTTGGCATCCTCCTCAGTTACAGTGTGTAGTTGAGTAATTTGAGTTTCCAACTGAAATTTCTTTGTGGGATGCATGTCTAACCTCACCATCCTATCTTATTATAGTATTAGCGAGAACCATGATTAATTTGTCAAACCATGGGACAAAGCTGACTCGACTAGTGCATAGAGGCTACAAGTGGTTGTCAATCTCTTGGAGAACAACTAACAACTCCCATCTAACTCAAGCTACACTCAAGTGACTGAAATCGCCAAAAGCCAATCGCTCATCGGCAAACAATTCACATCTGTTACAGTATCAAATGACATCCAAACGTAACAAAACTTCTAGGACAAGTTTATAAGACGTAAGCACACATGCCTATGGTCTCAAACCCCACTTTAGGTCAAGTTTTAAAATCTTGATTATTAACAATAGTGGATTTTTGACGTAGTCGTTTTCGACCGAGAATGCATCTAAATGCTTAGCAATGATGCCGCAATACCCCTCCTATGCTTAGTTTTTTATTTGAATATGTAAATTCCTGTTTATGATGAAATTAGGCGGCGGGTCGGTGATGACAAAAGCTACAAAAATAATGTGAATGGCTTACGTCAATGCGTAGAGCTCTTACCTGCGGTTGCAATGCAACAAACACAATCGCAATGTGACAACCGGAGAGGGAGTAGGAAGCGCGAGAAGGAGAGGAGTGTGCGCCGTTAGCTCATGCTGTGTATTTCTTATCCAAAAACTTAATAAAATCTTTACAATTTTGGCTTTTATACCTTAGCCAAGGTCTAAAATGTGTAATGTCCGGCGTCCACGACCTTTGAGACTCCACCTTATTGTATCTGCAACCTAGGTACACTAAGTGACCTTTGCTTTACATCTTGGAACTCTTATTGAGCCTGTAACACATTACAATTATCACAATGGCTAAATAATTCGAGAAATTACAATACATGGCCATTTTCTGAAAAATGTGAAAAGTGTGTAACTCCAATATTCACTTCTTCTTCATATTCATCTTCGATGTGCATTCGGACGTCTTTGGTCTTTAGCAGCTATTGTTAACTAAGGTTGACTCAGTTAACATTCCCCCTTCCTATTTTAGTGTCCCTCCTTAGGCACTATTGAAAGGTGTCCGTGGAGGCTGTGGAAGGTTTTGATTGGTTGTTGATGGGCTGATCTTCATTTTGTCATTGGATTTGTTGATGAGGTTCAATTTGATGCAACATATTCATTGGTCTGAGTAGTCGATTTTGAGAGATGATGTTGCATTTGTCCGTTGTAATAACATCATGGTAAGGTTGCTATTTATTTATGAAAAATATGTACAAGAGAAGTAGAATGATGAGGTTCTAAATTAGGGTCTTATACCTGGATGACCAAAGGGAAAAAAACCCAATGGGAAAAAAGTGCCTTTGGTATACGTGCATTATTGGAGTACTTATTAGCATGGAAAATATTAATAAAGTACTCAAGGGATTATTTGCTGATAGATATGGAATTAAAAAGATACCAAACATGAAAGGGTAGCATGATGGAACATTGGTTTGCCTGTTGTAGTCCACTCAAGGTGCATGGGTGGAAGCAAAAAAGAGTGTCTAATGCATATGTCCAATGGTGGGACATCCTATTTATGCATACACAAAAATGCATGAAAAACAATATGCTATGCAAGTAAGATTTTGAGGGTTTCTCCAGAAAGATGGCGTAGCTATAAAAGCATTTGACATGGCTTTGCAAGCTGGCACCCCTTTAAGAATGGTTTTCATTGACGAGGATATGTGCTCTCATCTTATTTTGCACTATGCGTGAGTGTTGGACTCTACGACATCACCAATTGTAAGTTAATAGACTTTGACTCTTATGCTCATCTCATCTATCATGAGAGACACGAATTTAGATATGCTCAACTCTTCCAGCTTGAGCGTAAGCCTAATAACTACAACCTTAGCACAGAGTTTAATATGACTTGAAGCTTTGGGTCTAATGCTTTGCTTATTTTATGGCTAAGCAGCCCGACTCTAACTATGCCAAAGAGTGTTTTTTGCACCCCGACAACTTGACTTTTCACATTCTTGTGCTTACTACAAACATTTATTCAGGTAAAAGTAAGATTGAATCCTCAAAAAGAGGATTAGTAAAGGACCAAGTTGGCATTGAAGGTTTCTTTTGCCATACCTATTTTTTCATCTTTGAATCTGCATTCGCGTTGGTTGTGTTGTCCTTCTTTGACTGTGAAGACTCCATTATCTAGTTGATTCTCCAAATAGACCTGTTTTGATAGGACTCTTTGATGTTGTTGTAGGCCTCCGTTCACTGTCGGCATATGGATTTTGACTTGGAGCAGTGGAAGACTGAGGAATCCAAATCTCTTGATGACATTTGTAACTCCTTTGTTGACTTTTCCTTGCTCTAGGTCTTGTTGAGTTTTTTTTATCTTCATGCAGGTCTAGTGTAGTTGCAGTTGGCTTGCGGTTGGTTGGTAGCCAAATCTTTGTATAAACTGTGTAAAATCCTTGTCCAAGTGGAAGAATCTTTGAGATCCGTCTTTTTTTTGCATCCTCTTGAAATTTGTGGTAGACTTAAGCCTCTCTGGATGTAGTTATGTTGTATACCTTCTTTTTAGATATCCTAGGATATTATCGAGGTTGATAACTTGTGGGCCTTCTTTCTTGGGAGGGACTTTAAGTTACTTCATATGCCCTAACCTGCGGTTTTGGCACCCATATCTGTTTGTTACCTCCATAGTACTCCTGTTCCTTTAAGCTCCAGTGTGATGCTATCCATCCCATGTGTTTGTCTTTCTATGTTGATTTCCCATCTTTAATGCAAACTGGATCATTGACTTTAACTAAACTGCTCTGAACAAACACTTGCTTGACTTTCCTTTGCTTTCTTGAGTACTTTGTTTGAAACATCTTTGATTTTTTGGGTATCTCCTTAGAGGTTTCAGTTGAGTCAGCAGTTGACTTGAAGTTTTGAAAGCCTGACTTGCTTGAAGAAGCTGATCCATGAGTGTTTTTTGATGTAGAGGCATATGTCACACCTTCTTTGCTAATCGGTGGAAGTTCCACTTTAGCTTTACCTTTGTCTACAAGATTTTCCTTCTTTATCTCTGGTCTCGGTGGCATTCTTTTCTCAATAGCTTTTGTGGTTGCTTTTTGCTTTGTTTGCTCTGCACTTACTATTGTGATTTGCTTTAAGCTCTTCTGAAGTTTTTTTGATGGAGATGGATCATCTTCATTAAGATCTTCCATTTGAATTGTATTTGAGAAATTTGTGCTATCGTCCGCGGGTGACCAATCTTGTTCTTCATTCTTTGTTGTCTATGAAGACTGCATCTTCATTGAACTCTGTGTCTCTAGGACCTTTTGGGCCATTGACATTCCCATTATGATGTCTTCTTGCATATCCTTTGCTCTGATCACGTGGAATTGAGCTTTTATGATCTGTGAACTTACATCAATGATGGTGGAGATGATTCCCCAGCATTCTGCTCGTTTGTTTCCAGATATGCTCACAAATTTAGGAGCATCTTCCACCTGTGGTTGGATCTTTTCCAAGTGCAAAAGGACATGAGGTTCTTGTCTAGCTGAAAATCCAGCTTTACTTCTCTTGACAACTTTTCTTCGTGTTCACAAATGATGTTGCACTTGATCGTCTTAGGATTCGTGTCTGAATTGATTGCTTTTGTTGTGGGAGCGTCCTTTGGTTGAGCTTTATCTTTATTTTATTTGCTTTAATCACTTGCTTCAATTGATGTTGATTTGTATGACTGTGATACTGCACTTTTTGTTTGTAATTGTTGAGCATTGTCCTCCTGCATTTGAGTAACTTTTGATCTTAGAAGATCCACTATGCTTTTTGGCAGAATTTGTCTCTTTGAAGGAGATTTTGATGGTGACCTTTGTGTGGCCTTTTGGACTTTAGCTTTGATTGATTTTGTCTTTTTTATCACCTGTTCTGGTAGCTTGACCTTTGTACCGTCTTTGGCTTGGTTCTCCAATTAGATTGGCTTCTATTGGTTGATCTGTTGGATCTTGCATTTCTAGTTCTCAATTGTAGATCTGACCACTGTAATCCATGTACAATGACCCTGATTTCATATGCACCAAATGTATGCTTTGCTGGCTTGTGCAGAGTTCTAGATAACCACTTGGGTTGATTTTTTACACCTCTATCTGCACTTCGTTTTTAAGCTTGCAATACCTGGCTCCACTAAAGTCGGTGAACATCTGGGAGTTCTCTAAATCTGGTTTTACTTTGATCAATAGGATCTTGGCTCCTGTGTTGCTTTTGCTGTTCATCAAGTATCTATGGCCTTTTGAATCTGTGTACAAGATTTTATCTTCATTGTCTCCATAAAGCTGTAAAATTTGCTTTGTTGCACTTGTACCTGTGTTACCACTGCTACTGGCTTGCTCTATTGTACTTGAACTCTCAGCTCAAGATGAGTCCATGTCGACTGGTTTTGTAAAAACTCTCTCCTAGCAGAGTTTGGTATTGATTAGCAAAAACAATTCTGCTCAAGTTTGATAAGACTGCTTTTGCCAAAGTACTTTTGGCAGTTGATTTCTCTTAGACTCACAAGAGTTTATTAACTCTAGCTCGAAAGTGTCAGAATTGATTGTAGCCTTTGAAATAATGAAAATCTAGGGCTTGAATAACCTAACCCGCAGATTAGATTGTTATCCATTTTTTCCCACTTGACTTGAATTCAGCTCTTGTCAAGCTCCCAATTCTTTGTCTGCAACCTGGCTCTTCAATCTGAGCTAAGTGAGTCAATTGAGATTTCCAAATTCTACCCTTGCAAGGAGCTAAAGGACTAATTTGCAACTTGAAACTGAGTTAACAAGTACCAATTTTGGAACCGATGGAACCCAAAATTGACCAGTGGCCTTGTATTATGTTGTTCTAGCACTATACAAGCTCAAAAGTCCAAAATCTTGCTTTTGGGTCTCAAAAGTAAATAATCCCGATTATTTACTTCTCTTAGTTTTTAGACGTTTTAGGCTTGTTTTGCCAAGTACTTACCTTGTTGTGGTCTCTGGACAAGTTTGGTTGAGTTTGATCAAGATTTGTCCAAGTTATCAGCTGTCTAGTATCCGCAAACTCTGATTCCAAGAATCTGGTTTAAGTCTCAATTTTATGATCCAAATTTCACCAAATTTGATTTGTGGAGTCTACTTGATGTGGTTGACCCTGTAGAGAGAGAGAGTGTGAGTGCGATCAAGCATTGCGGCGGCACGACGGCGGGTGAGGCGGTTGAGCGCGGTGTAGCGGCGTCTCCCTCTTCTTCGTGGCAAGGAATCCTCCACCACGACAGAAAGCGTAGAGCAATGAGTGACACACCATCGCCATCTTTGACCTTACTAGTTTAGGCTTGTTGTGTGCTTGGAGCCATTTGTGGCTCGCACACAGTGTATCGGCAAGTTCCTTGACACGTGCGACATACGTGCACATTTTTGGTGCCGTTTCCGGGGAATTCCATACACTAAGCTTGAATGGCACTCTGTGCTTCTTTTGTGGTGCAGTTTCAATTGTAGGAAAGGTAGGGAAGGAAGGTGTGTGTGTTGAGAAGAAGGATTTTGTATTGTTACTGTGTATTTCTTTGTTAATGAAGTTTTGAAAGGTTACTGTGTTTTCTCTTTGCTAAGGTATTAGTATTAAGGTTGTTAGTTATGTGTAATGTAATGTACAGTAAGTAGGAAGTAGATTTGTGAGAGCTAATGAAGTGTGTTAATGTGTAACAGTAGGTGTATTAGTTGTAAGTAGGTAGATAGAGTGTGTGTGTGCTTGCGCGCAGGCCGCAACGACCTTACCCCCCCAAAAAATAAAAAAAATAAAAAAATTAATGGTAGGACCGGGATTGAGAATATATCCTTGACCCAAGCCCAAGATCACGCTTAGGCTCAGACCTCAGTCGCCCTTTAAAATTACGTATTTTCGCTTCACACGTAGCTAAAAATCGACTTTTTTGAGGACCAACGGAGCTTCAGGTGACCGGATGTTGTGCTGTAAAGCACACCGCGACCCTCTGAGCGATACGCTTGTTTCGAGATATCACACACTTTAATCAGAAAAACCGATCATTAAAAAACATTAAAAACATTATAAAGAAAAACGAGTGAAAATGGACGCCTAAAAAAGTAAGCGGTTAACCTTCGAGGTTGTTCGCCGACGCTTGTAGGGTGCCAAAGGCACATGCATCTGCACTCTAGTTGTGTGCTAGCGACGGAGCAACTAGACAAAATTTCAACTTACGCGAGTTCTCAATATCCACCTACCTTAGGTTCCGGGCCCTCGATGGGGACCAAGGTAGTACAAACCAAGACCCGAACATAGCGTCTAGTGACTCTTCCTCTGACTACGACATCATGGAGGTTTTCCCAATGCCTAATCCCGATAGCTCAAGCCAAGACATGCATGCCATGGGCCTGCGGTCCATGTTGAGCGTGCTTAGCGGCTTGAAGGAAACCTTTAGTAGAGCCACTAGCTCCGAACATGGAGCTAATGATGTAAATGAGGGGGTTGGGGAAGTAAATTCTCCATTCATGACCAACGTAGAGCCCATGCCCTTAGAGAATGTGCACGTGAATACTTCATTCATTGCACCTCATAACTCTTCAGAGCTATTCCCCTCTGAGGTAATATTACCCGATGGTAGAAGCCTTGCCGAAGTGCAAGAGGTTGAGAGATATATCACTGCGGCTAGGGAAAAGGCAGTTGAGAGCTTACTCAAGGTGGAGCAACAAAGAGAGTTAAAATCGAAAGCCCCTATGTCAATATCCTTGCTAAGAGAGCAATCGAGTGCTCCTGACTTAGCAACCGCTAAGGGCCAACCCCTAGAAAGAAACATTGCATCTAGCTCAAAGGACACCCCTAGCACCTCAATCCTAGATGGAGCGTTCTTAAATGAGAACTGGGAGTACGAACTACAAACAAAAACTCTAACCGAATTATACACAAGTCACACCTATCACGTGGGTTGGTTCGATGTCCTACAATCCACAATGGGTACTACTAGTGTGAAGGATCAAGAACAAAGAGTTTGTGAGGTCATCCATAGGGTCATTGAGTTAGAGAGACAGAAAAAAGGGATCAACATGCCTTCAACGGGTCTCATGATATTCTTGGATACAGGGAAGGCTAAAAAACCGACCTTATACACAAATGGAGACTCCCTTGGTAAGTCAGATGGATCCTCCATGTGTTGTTTCGCCAGGGATCTCGGTGCAATCTGATCCCACAAGTGATAGCTTTACCTTTCCAAGTATAGCTCATCTTTCCCTTGATGAAACCATGGCTACCATGCCTAGCCCAATGATGGGAATGCCGAGAAACATGCCATGGACCTCATTTGTTAGTAAAGCATCACTACATGGTAGCTCAATGCCTGCAACAGTACCTACAAGTGTGTACCAATCGTATACACCCATGGGTCCTCGTACTCATGTAGTTCCTACCCCTCCCATTGTTTCAACAACCTATGATCCACAACCACAAGACCCAAGTTCTTATTTCCATGGGACTATACCGGCTAGCATGAGCATGTCACATCCGACGTCTACTATGCCTAGGGCCACACATATGAACTTTGGACCGCCACATGGCACAACACCGTACCAAACGTGGAACCCAAGGGCTTCCTATGCACCAAGCCCAATGCCAATACGTACTCCACATGTAGTCTTTGAAGTGCCTTCACCCATGGTGCCTGCTCACTTAGGTGACTTGGCAACATTTGCTCAAGCTATTGGTCGATCTATTGCTGAGAAGATGCGTAGCACGCCTGATAGAGAGCCTAGAAGGAAGGTAGTACAAATAGCCAAGCTCACACAAAAATTTAGTGGAGACGGGGATGTGAGAAATCATATCAAAGTGTTTGGACAAATGCGATTCTCTAGGAGAACACAATTACCTGCATAAGAGTAATGCTTTAAGCCTAACCTTAAGTGGGAAGGAAGGGGATTGGTATAAAACCCTAAAGGTGGAAGAAAAAAAGATTTACCCTACTCTTAGGAGATTGTTCTTGAAAGAATACATACGAGAGGGAGTGCTTTGGGGTGTAGCCTCTCAGCTCCAGAAATCCCAACGAGAGGAAGGAGAGTCGATGAGAGACTTTATTAGTCGCTTAAAGCATTTGAATTCTCGTTGTAATCCAAATGAGCACTTCAATAATAATCAATTGCTCGATTGATTCATTCGGGGATTACGACATGAGGATATCTACAATGGCCTAGTCATTAGAGGCATCACCACTTGGGAATCAGTCACCACCAATGCGATCCAATCGGAGGATAATTTAATGATTCAAGGAGAAAGAGTGTCTATAGAGCCTAAATCTATTAGCTCGCAAGCATCAGGGCATCATCCAATAACCCTAAAGCCTATTTCTAAGGAGCCAAAGATATATGACTTTAGCAGATCTCACCAAGGCTATTCAAGAGAGTCTTAAAGACAATCGTGCTCCACAAAACAATCATATGTGTCCAAGAAGGGAGCAACAATGGTGCTCAATATGCTATGGACCGCATAGTACCAATGAATGCCCTACTTTTAGAGTAAAATTCAATGGGAACTGCAATGCCTATGGACTAATAAATCTAAGGATTGCATAGTATTTAAGCGTGCAATGGCCAATAGACCAACCTCAGTATGGACAAACACACCTCGAGTGCCTGCAATGATTTCGGCCCCACCTCTTGAACAAATAGCACAACACATGGTCCCTGGGACCCAAAATGTTCTTCAAACAACACCCTTACCACCTCCAGTGCTAGGACCGAAACCACCACATCCGAGAATCACTTCTGTGAATCAAGTGGGTCGTGAGTCATCTATTGCTTGTTTGGAAGGCTGTGAGGAATATATAGATCCTAATACTGCCTATGGGATGGATGTGGTTGAAGAAAGTCCACAATACTACATGGAGGACTATTGGGGACAAGTCAAACCTGTATATCAAGTAGCTGCTCTTGCGGCAAGAGGCCAAAATATCAATTACACTGCTAAGAGACCATTTCTTCAATGCTATGAGTGTGGAGGTCCACATCGTGTAGCCGAGTGTCCTATTAGGCTACAGAAGAACGCTACAATAATGTAAACCAATCAAGCTAGCTCGTCTACAATGCCCATACTCATGTGTAATGGATGTGACAGAGGAGATTGAGCAAGTCAAGCAATTGAGGAGTTGGTAGAAGATACCCAAAGGGATCTAGAACCAGCACCTAGGCAGATCCAGATTATAGACACAGTGTTCCCTATGAAACAACAAGTTCACCAAGTCCATAGACCCTTAGCCATACCTAGTGTCATCCAAGAAGAAAGTGACTTAAAGTCATGGGAAAGTGGGCGTACTCACTTCTTGATGTAAAGAATGTTTACAAAGGGACTACCTGATCCTATCGAATAAATGGAGATCCCATCTTCCCCACATCAAGGGGTTGAAGACCAAAAGGTGTCGTTAAACATTTCCCAATTGATGGATTTCATGTCTTCAGAAGTTAAAACCACCATCATGTCCAAACTATATAAAGACCTTGAGCTAGTCTCAGCTTTTCGAGCCTTCCTCAATGGAGAACTAAAGTTTGGGCTACCACAATTTGCACATATGGATGGAGATGGGGAGATTCCAATAGAGGAGGAACACTTAGATCCACAACCCAACCTAGATGAGAACCTTGTTATAGAAATACCTGTTAACAAGTTGGGACAATACTTTGAGGGTGATGAATCCAATGCAACCATACCAATCACTACTAAGGGATTAACTGTGAAGGGAATCCTTGATGGTGGCATTGGAGTTATCATTGTGACTAAAAATTTCTGGGAAACTATGGGAAGACCTCACCTTACGACCGCAACCATAGTAGTGAAGATGGCCAATGGGTCTATTGTTAAACCTATTGGGATGTTAGAAGATCTCAAGATCAAGGTCTTTGGACATAAAATAAGAGTTACCTTCATTGTTATGGATTTCTCCAAGCACACCAGGGCATCAGAGATGATCTTAGGACGTCCTTTCATGAGGGAAGAAAAAATGATGCATGACTGGTCTAAAAACCATGTCTACTTGCAGTTCCAAGATTCTATCATTCGAGTGGATCTTGTAACTGGTCGAGCACACCCTCTAGGAAACATGTTTATAATTGATCATAGATCTGACACCACAGTTCACTCAGCTCCATTGCAGTATTGTTACACGTGTAAAGCACACACTGATGATGGGGAAGATTCTCCTTATATGGATGTACTACCTGGGATGACTGAGTTGGACAATGTGGATTGGGTCCACCTAGCAGAAACCATAGACACTTGGGGAAATAGGGGGACGACCTAGGTAACACCTGAGGGGGATGAAATGCATGTACCCTTAAATATGCTAGAAGCAATGCATATTGCTACAAACGGAAAGTGCGGAGATCCCTGCAAAATACCCGAAATAGAATCCTACAACCATAAAACAGACTAATGGACATGCCTGTCAACCACATAGACGAGTAATCGCGAGATACCCGAATAGAGAGAGACTGAGTGTGAGAGAGAGGAAGAGAACATGCGCAGGCGCACCTCCTAGAGCAGAGTGCTACGTCTAGCATGGCGAGAGAGAAGAGAGGAGAGTGGAGAAGAAATAGACAGACACTGGGTGCAATCTCCCCCCGTGCAAGAGTGACCATTTCCCTCTTGCACGTATTTGTTTTATAGATTTCTTGAATGGTCAAATGTGAGTACAAACTGGCCGGCCGGTCATAAATGGCCAAAGCTCATAAAAGAGCACTTGAATAATAACATGTACATAAAATATAATATCCTTTTGCAATAGCCTAGCTCCGGCGAGTCTACACCAATAAAGCGTGCTGCCTAAATCGGCGAATCTGCACTAATGCTGCCTAAATCGGCAGATCTGCATTGGATATTGTCTAAAAATAATAAATCTAAAGTTTGTCAATGTGCTGCCAAAATCGGCAGATCTGCACCAAGATGAGTATTTTCACACTGCCTAGATCGACGAATCTGTGTGCATGTGACCAAAAAAACAAAACATCTACTACCTGTTTGACACAAAATTGAAGTATGCTTATGTGAAAAAGTATTTACAAACAATTTTCTAGTATCCCAAAGCACCGTAGCTCACATGAGTAACTGCATACCTTTTAGAAAAGTTAGCTTAGTAAAAAATTCCCTTTCAATACAATAAGAAGTCATGACCTTAGTAGTCTTTGAGTATGCAGCTTAGAACACAATGCCGAGAAGTGAAATATGAAAAGAGGAATGTATTTGATGTACATACTTGGAGGGTATACTATTTTTGAAAAAATATATATACCAGTGTGTGTGTGTGGGAATAGGCACAAATAATAGAAAGTTGCACCTGGCATTGTAACAATGTTTCAAGAGGGGTATTATCAGAATGCAGTAAGGAGTGTCATACCTGGATTTTGATGTGAGACCACTATAGTTAGATTTATCTGCATAACTTTTCTAAAAATCAAAGCACTCAAAACAATTGCTTGTTAACTTTAAAAGGACTTTAATAATTACAGATTAAATGCATTAATATTTGAAACGCCATGAGAGAAAAATTTGATGCAAAGTTTGTTTGCCAAAAAAAAAAAAGAATGAAAGAAGACAACTCCAAGTACAAATGAGCGGATAAGAGAGGTGTTATTGAAATTGACAGGGTGGTTTGCAAGGTATCGGTCTTTAGAGAAAGTGAGGCCACACTCAATGTATGAGTGGTAGGATAGGTCAAAATCAGGTCTCCTAAAGTAGTTGGCTGTAAATCGGGCACAGAGGTAAGTATTTGTCAGTAAGGGTAGTCCTTTGAGAAGGAGTATTGGAAATGTTGGGAGTGATATGATACAAAAGCAAATAAATGGAACAATATGGAGTAATATGCAACAAAAATTTGAGTGAATATGAGGGAACATTCAAGATAATTTGAAGAGCAAGTAAAGTGAAAATTGAATTACATCAATACTAATGGGGATAAGCTTATATTATTGAAATAGTGGCTCCTACAAATAATGATGAGAGAGAGATTTTTTTGTGTTTATGCTTGATAATTGCTTAATTATCTAGGTAACAGTCGATTTGGGTCATCATTGCTAGAATATTAAGGCATGATGTATCTTGAGGGTGAACAATTGACCCTAGCACGTTATGATTATTTACGGGGTTGACAATGTAGGGCATGCAAGTATCAAAATAAATTAAGCGACAATAGGACCCATAAGAAGCAAGATATTGTTCTATAATGCCCCACATGTTCACCATCGCCATCCTCTTTATTAGACATATCAAGAGCTTAATTATACAACATTGGAATACGATAATGCTAACTAGATGGGCGTAAATGCCAATTCATGTCTACCATTTCCCATCATCGTGTTAATCGGCATTATTACATCCAAGGCGGACCTTTGCAAATGGCCATGAGGGTGATCAAAAGTTTTCATTATCAGTTGGAATAGAGGATTGTAATATACACGCTAATGAGGAACACCTATGGATTTACTTTTGTGCACGGGATGATGGTGCTCGTAGGTAGCCGAAAAAATAAAATAAAGAAAGCTATTTGATTGCTGGAAGTTGAAACAATCGGTGAGTTGTTGTGGGGACATGTTGCCACTAGTATAGTATACAAAAATTTGATGATTGCCCAAAATTGTCGCAGTGCGTAACCTCTGAGAACACCCGATTTGCAAAAGACTGCGTTTTTGGGCCGCTTAAGCAATTAGTTTTGGCGAAAATAATGTGGGAAGCCACGAGCGTGGGAGAACCCTAGCCGCATCTGCACATTCCCTTGGTAGTTGCTAACCGCCTTGAAAAAGGCCCAGTAGGTTGCCTCCTACCATGCCCCTTGCCAAGCCTCTAGCGCAACCCCTGCTATGGGCGACGAACCGCATCATGGTTCTCCTTGCTGCGAGCCCTCCATAACTTGTACGGATCCTCAACAGAGGTCAAGTGCTCCACCCTCAGTCTCAAAGGCTCCGTAGCTGCTCACACTAGGCTGCCTTGCTCTTCATTCATGGGACTGACACTTCTTGCACGTGTAGTTGCTCGTCTTTCAGGCCCAGCAGACGATTGTTTCCATTAGAGAATGAGGGGAGAGATCAGATGTTTGAACCTAGGACCTTTCCAAATTGCAACATATGATATGGATGTGCGTAGTCTCTTGATTCTCAAGTTGCCTGAGTAGGAATCCTAGGTTCGGGTTGCATACAAAGACACTGCTTTGTTTGAGGCCCAGCTTGGGCACTTTGCCAATTTTGTGAGAATGCTCAGGCACGGGCTCCTCATGGTGTCGAGTATAGCAACTGGTATTTCTCTCGTGATTTGTGAAAACGACCATGCCTCGAACTCTGGTGGTGGTGGAGAGAAGAGAGAGAGAGAGAGAGAGAGAGAGAGAGAGAGCAGAAAGAGAGAGAGATGACGACTAAAAAGAGCCAGAGAGAGAGAAGTTTAGTGGCGGTTCGAAGAGAAAGAAAGAACGGCTGAGGAGAGAGAGAGTTGAAACTGCCTGAGAGAGAGAGAGAGAGAGAGAGAGAGAGAGAGAGAGAGAGAGAGAGAGAGAGAGAGAGAGAGAGAGAGAGAGAGAGAGAGAGAGAGAGAGAGAGAAATGGTTGGGAGTAGAGAAAGATGCGCCAACATCTGTAGGGTCTGAGCTCAGCATGCTTCTGTGTCGCCAGTTGGCAAAAAAAATAGAGGCGCTACTGCTCTTTCTGTATGCGGGTAGGTCGACGAGCAAACTCCCTTTAAAAAATAGAAATATATATATTTGTGATGAAGGAGTTGCTTGGTGGTAGTGCATGGCGGCTTGTGCGGATGAGGAGAGAGAGAGATAGAGTGGGTTGGGCATGCACCAGTAGGGGGAAAGAGAGCGAGAGAGTGCCAATTTTTTTTTGTCGGGCTGGCAACGACTGTCATTTCAATGAGTGAAAGAGATAGAGGGAGACCATATGGGTGGTAGGGAAGAGAGAAGATCTCCCACTGTTGCATGGCTAGTCGTGAGTGGTGCTGGACTGCAGTAGAATGTCAAGGCTACAAGTGGTCCTACAAAATCTGTCACCGCGTGCTTTGTAAGAAGCTCATGAGGCGCAGTTACAAGCCTCTGAAAAATATGGTTGCCGGAGTAGAAGCACTGCTCTGCACCGATTTAAGTGGTTCTGCAATGATTTAAGCTTGCTTGGGGTCATCTCCTATGAGATGAAAGCGAGAATGGAGGACATAACTGAGAGTGACTTTCCCATAAGTCGTGGTCATTTTGGTCGTTTCTCTACAATGGAGTTGCAAAGATTTTGGGATGCCTTTTTTTTTTGGGTTGTCGTTATGGTGTTAATGCTTCTCAACACCGTTCCCCTTTTCTTTCTTCAACTTCACAAAAGAAATTAAAAAGGCAAGAAAATTATATATGCCTTCTTCTTCTTCTTTTTGTATGATGGGTTTCTTGGAGCCAGGTCTGCTTCGATATAATCAATTTCTACTTCTTAAATTATACACACCCTTTGTCATGTCTAATCTCATGTGCATCATTATCAAGCTATATCAATACTTTATCCAGCGCTAACTGTGTTATTAGCAACATTTAGGCTTTAAAAAAATATATATATCATGCTTTCTATATCCTATTTAGATCCTTTTGCTAATTACAAATTAATGAAGGATTAACTCTAAATATCCAGATATTTGCAAGAAACAAATATACCCAAAGAAAAAAAGAATTATGTAAGTGCACTTACCTCTGGTGCATAGTCATGCATATTCTTGCTCATATGCCAAAAGAAAATTTGGATCTCCTTGAGTGATTGTTACTAAGAGCGTAGCCTTGCGCTCTGATACCACTGCTAGAAACGGAAAGCGTGGAGCTCCCTGCAAAATACCCGAAAGAGCATCCTACAACCATAAAACATACTAATCGACATACTTGGCAACCACATAGACGCGTACTCGCAAGATACCCGAACAGAGAGAGACTGAGTGTGAGAGAGAGGAAGAGAACATGCGTAGGCACACCTGCTACAGCGGAGTGCTACGTCTGGCACGACGAGAGAGAAGAGAGGAGAGGGGAGAAGAAATAGACAGACACTGGGTGCAATCTCCCCCCGTGCAAGAGTGACTAGTTCCCTCTTGCACGTATTTGTTTTATAGATTTCTTGAATGGTCAAATGTGAGTACAAACTGGCCGGCCGGTCATAAATGGCCAAAGCTCATAAAAGAGCACTTGAATAATAACATGTACATAAAATATAATATCCTTTTGCAATAGCCTAGCTCGGTCAAGCCTTTCCCACCTCTCAACTGCAATAAATAGTAAAATGTCAATTCCATAACACATATAGCTTCTGACAAGACTCATCCTCATATAACAAAGAAAACATACAAGTGGGTTCCTAAATCTTTTTTAGCGACCATAGCTAGTGCTAAAAAACAAGATCCTGGTAAGAGACGTCCCACTCGCCCCAAGAAATGTAAGGAAACGTGGCGGTCGATTCCCAAAAAACTTTTGGAAGCCCAACAATACTATGAAGGAAATGATCAAATATGGGTGCCAAAACGTAAATTGTGCTCTTACTTGTCACCGGACCCATGTGTGCCCAATCCTGTAGCCCCAAAATGAATCAACGATCGTGGAAAGAAAACAATCACAGAATGCTATACACCCGCTCCAGAGCTAGTTTGGGTACCGAAGAAAGAACGATTTGTTCCACCTAGCTCAGGAAGGGGGGAGTCCCATGAAGCTTTTAGCTCCTCATGTAATGCATCCATAGAGGTAAAATCTTCTCCACAGCCTCCACCTACAATAGTGGACCTCCATGAAGCTACAAAGGAATCCACACCTCCCAGTGTTCAAGAATCACATAATGAACCACTTCAAGTTCGATCCTAGGAGAGTACCTTACCACCCTTGCAACTCGACGAGGCACCTAAGGTAAGAGAAAACTACTTGCCAAAATCCTAACCTATTACCAACTAGAACAATTGGTTTCAAAGGGTGATGAGCACATTTTAAATGGTATGATCTATCCAAGGAAGGTGTTAGGAAATAAGACGTAGCTAAATAGATATTTGAGTAGATTACTTAATGGAGAGAGACAGATTTACATACACGAGATTATAGAGTAGAGAGAGAGAGAGAGAGAGAGAGTACACACGATATACGTGGTTCACCCAATGTGGGCTACGTCCACAGGAAAGCAGCCACTCAATGGCTTTAGTACTGCAAAACAAGAAGTAGTTTACAAAGGGAGTATACCCTTTTGAAGCTCCCCCCTAGCTTCACTCTCACCACCTCACACCCACCTTGCTGCATCAATTTCACACTATTAAATGTGTGTAGAAAATGGCCTCCTTTTATAGGCCAAAAGGGTTGCCCTCTCTCATGAGAGACAGCCATGTGTAGCCACCCTTGTGTAGATAAGTCCAAATCGGACCCTCCAATCCGCCCATGTGTGGCCTCCCTTGAGAAGACAGGTCCGCTTTTGAACTCGGCCACCGGCCATTGACTTCCGACCACCGGCCACCGGCCATTGACTATCGGCCACCGGCCAACCGACGGTTGTTTTTCGACCACTTTCCGACCACTGTCCGGCCATAATATTCCGGCGAAAAGGAATATTCCGGCGAGGGAAAAAAAAGTCTCAGGGGCTTCCGTCCCTAAGGCCCCTACAGTTGCCCCTGATTCTTGGTCGTGAAAATTTTGGTTTTCGGTCAGTGATTTTCCTTCACGCACAATGGCTTCTCCTCATAATGGGAGCCTTACAAATGTGCGCATTTACCACAGAAAATTCCAAGGGTAAATCAGGCTCCATACTTAGCAGAAGGGGGGAGTGTTTGCTCACATTAATCATTCACTCACTCCCCTCTCAACCTTCCTCTCTAACCTCTCAATCTCCCTATCTTAGGGAATGTATATATAAAGCTTTATACTCACAAAAAACAAAAATAATAAAGAGCAAGAGCAATTAGCAAACAAGTATGCACAATAAAAGTCATAACATTAACTAGACCTACACATTCACATCCGGTACATTGAAACAAAAACCTATTCCATAAAACACCTTTGATCCTCATCACTCAAGTGACAGAGGGTACGTAGAATTAGTACGATAGGAGTGTTTCTGTTTTAGAGTTGAGTGATTAGAAAAGTTCCTTTTTTCCCACTGATGTGCCTCTTAGAGGTATTCTTTGTGTTTCTGTCCGCTCCTTGCCGCACTGTCGAAGCAAGGGACTTGCCAATACACCGTGCGCGAGCCACAAATGGCTCCAAGCACACAACAAGCCTAAACTAGCAAGCTCAAGAGAGCAAAGGGTGTGTCACTCACCGCTCTACGCTCGCCTTCGTGGTGGATTCCTTGCCGCGATGAAGAAGAAGCTGCAATCGTGCCGCGCTCAACCGCTTCGCCGCCGTCGTGCCTTCGTAATGCTCGATCGCACACACAATCTCCCTCTCTTTCTCTCTCTCACATACACACACACACACAAGGAGGTGAAGAAGAAGAAGATGGAGCAAGAGCACTCTTCTATTGCACAAATGAGAGAATGAGTAAAAATTAGGTTTAGTTGGCTTTTATATGAGCTCACCCCATTCACACTTGGGCGCCCATGCTTAGCCAACTAATCCCTTGAATGTCCCAGTTAGAGTGCGCCTCTCATCGACGATCAGTCTTACCCTTTTCCTATTGGTCCGACAAGCCCGTTACCTGACTCTACCAAATACATAATACGGTTACGGTGTCCGTTGTAGGTGATAGGGTGTCCGTGTGCCGTGAGGGTTAACATGCCCCCCTTCCTGATGTAGATTCCGTCCTCGGAAGCTATTGAGTTGAAGTTGGTTGGTCGAGGTGGAAGAGCATTTGAGATGAATGTCCTTAGCCTTCTTCAGTCACTGCAAAATCAAACAACATTGGCACAGTAATTGCATTCTCTTAAAAAGCATATGCAGTTTTAGGTAGACAAATTGATTGGTAAAAGAATTTCAAACAATTTGTTAGCAATGAACATTAAATTGCAATGTAATCAAATGCATAAACAGATGTAAAGGTAAAAAATAAAACAAGTTTGGGGTCGCTAATTTGACGGTCGAAAGGCACTAGAGATCGAATATTAATACCATGGGTAAGCTTCTTATTTTTCAGCGGTCAATTAAGTTGTTTAATCACAAGAGCCAAGTATTCATGTTCGAGGGCTGACTAGAGGCTATATCTAGAAGACCTTGTAGTTAAGCTACCATAAAAGGAATTTCTCATGAAATCATCACTTGTCTGATTAATTTTTCTTTGACCCCCCAAAGTCTTTTCACATTGATTCAATTATGATGTGTGTGCTTACTTTGTATGCCTTGGGTTTTTTGCTTTTCAAGGAAAAGCGCCCACATTGGGAACCTCTAGGGCTCTAGTACCATAGGCGATACATGTGAGTGAAGTACCAAATCAAGATGAGATTTCTCTTCCAGCTTAAAATTTTACATTGTGGCACTTTGATTTTTTGTTTGTTCATTTTCAACATTTTAATTTTGTAACTTTGGGGGGTCATATAACACTGTTACACTCCCCAGGCTCATCACATTAGTAAACTCCCTTTATAATACTTAAGCTAAAGGTCACTAGGGTTAAGCCCACTAGAAAGCCCTAGTACATTTCATACAATGCTGCCTAAATCGGATTAAGAACCTAAGTAACCATTGCTTATTAGGAAGGCATTCCCCATGGTATTAAGAGAAGATTTCTAATATCTAGCTTGGTCAAACTAGCTTAGTCGGACTGCTTGATTTTTAAACCTAGACAAGTGATTATGACAAAACATTACATTGAATTAAATGTTTGATACTAAGCCAATGCGCTGAATATTATGCTACCAATCACAATCAAAGCAGACAAAACATGGATGCAAAAAGATAAGGGCAATGCTAATGGACAAGAAACACCTATTTGTGTTGATGGTCGCGCTTGATCTGAAGTGTGAACGAGAGAAAGGTTCCATGAAGGTCCAAATCCTATCAATAGCAACACGCTGCTGTACACACTAGGAAACAAAAGGAATACCTCCAAGAGGCACATTAGTGGGAAAAGAGAACTTCGCTAATCTCTCAACTCTAAAACAGTCATGACATAGGTTTCTGTTTCAGTGTACCAGATGTGACATGTGTAGGTCTGAGTCAATGTTTCGACTTTTATTGCGCATACTCGTTTGCTAATTGCTCTTGCTCTTTATTTTTTTGTTTTTTGTGAGTATAAAGCGTTATATGTACATTCCCTAAGATTGGTGATTGAGAGTCCAAGGAAAAAGGTTGAGAGGGAAGCGAGTGAATAATGGATGTCCACAAACACTCCCCCCTTCCTTGGGTAGATCATACCATTTGAAATGAGCTTGTCACCCTTTGAAACCAATTGTTCCAGTTGGTAATAGGTGAGGATTTTTGCTAGTAGTTTTCTATTACCCTAGGTGCCTCGTCAAGTTGCAAGGGTGGTAAGGTACTCTCCCAGGATCGAACTTGAAGTGGTTCATCAGGTGATTCTTGAACACTGGGAGGTGTGGATTCTTTTGTAGCTTCATGGAGGTCCACTACTATAGATGGAGGCTGTGTAGAAGCTTTTACCTCTATGGATGTATTACATGAGGAGCTAGAATCTTCATGGGACTCCCCCCTTCCTGAGCTAGGTGGAACAAATCGTTCTTTCTTTGGTACCCAAACTAGCTCGAGAGCGGGTGTGTAGCATTTTGTGATTTTTTTCTTTCCATGATCATTGATTCGTTTTGGAGCTACTGAATTGGGCTCACTTGGTTCAGGTGATAGGTAAGAGCACAATCTACGTTTTGGCACCCAGATTTGATCATTTCCTTGATAGTAGCCTTGGGCTTCCAATAGTCGTTTAGGGATCCATCACAGCATTTTCTTACTTTTCTTGGAGCGAGTGGTACGTTTCTTACAAGGCTTCTGTTTTTTAGCATTAGCTATGGTCACTGAAGAAGCTTTAGGGACCCACTTGTATGTTTTCTTCGTTACATTAGGATGAGTCTTGTCAGAAGCGATATGCATTGCTTGTAGCATATTTAAGGGTATAGGCATTTCATCCCCCTCAGGTGTTACCCAGGTCGTCCCCCTATTTCCCCAAGTGTCTATGGTTGATGCTAGGTGTACCCAATCCACATTGTCCGACTCAGTCATCCCAGGTAGGATATCCACATAAGGAGAATCTTGGCCAATGTCTGTATCCTTCTTACAAGTGTAACAATATTGTAATGGGGCCGAGTGAACTGTGGTGTCAGAGCGATGATCAATAATGGTTTTACTCCCTAAGGGGTGTACCTTACCAGTCACCAAATCCACTCTAAGGACAGAGTCTTGGAATTGCAAATAGACATGATTTTTAGACCAATCATGAACCATTTGTGCTTCCCTCATGAATGGTCGTCCTAAAATCATTTCATATGACATAAGGTGTTTAGAGAAATCCATTACAATGAACGTATGTCGTACCTTGTGTCCTAGAACTTTGATCTTAAGATCCTTGAGCATCCCCATAGGTTTGGCTATGGTACCATTTGCCATCTTTACCACATTGTTAGTAACACTGAGGCGGGGTTTCCCATGGATTCCCAACAATCTTTTGTAACGATGCTAACTCCCGCACCACCATCAAGAATTCCCTTTATAGTTAATCCCTTGGTAGTGATGGGTAGGGTCGCATTAGACTCGTCGCCTTCAAAATACTGCCCTAATTCGTTAATGGGTACCTCGATCACAGACTCGTGTCCATCTAAGTCAAGTAATTGTACATGATTTTCCTCATCAATCATAATTGAGTCAGGCCTATTTGGTTGCGCAAACTGCGGTAATCCCGTTCGTAGCTCTCCGTTAAGGAATGCTCGAAGTGCAAGGAATAATTCAGGATCTCCATACAGCTTTGCTATGATCGTGGTTCGGACCTCAGAAGACATGAAGTCCACTAGTTTAGCAACATTCATTGGCGTTTTGCAGGGTGTAGGTCCTTGACTAGGAACTGGTGAGGATGGAATCTCATATTCCTCAATGGGATCAGGTATTCCTTCGTTAAACATCCTTTCCAACAAGAAAGGTGTATGCTCACTTTCTGATGTCCCGTCCTCACTCCCTTCTTGGATGATACTAGATATGGCTAACGGTCTATGGTTCATGTGGGGTGGATGAACTTGCATGGGAAACACTGTGTCATGAATTTTGACATGCATGGGTTCTGGTTCTAGTTTCCTTTGAGTCTCCTCCACTAAACCTCTTAGATGTTTCACCTGCTCAATCTCGTCTACTGGGTTTGGGTACGTCCCAATCTTCTTTTTACGATTCTTCCCTTTTTGTCCCTGCGGTGTATCTTGTGGGCCTTGGATTGGTTTTGGAAACACCTGTGGTGTTTTCAGAGGCTCTTTATGGTTTTCTCTTATTCGGTTTTCATTTGGTTCCATGTTACGGTTTTCTTTGTCGGTCTTTCCCTTTGTGGTATTGGTTCTAGTCTCCATTGTCTCGATTGAATCTGAATCATCCTCGAGGTCATTCATATACACGGGGTCATCTCCTGTTCCTATGTTTGTTTTGGAACTTGGCTTTGAATTTTCCGTATTCTGCGACTTCTTCCTTCGTGTCTTCTTTTTCTTTGCTTGGATAACTGACGCGGTATCTCTCTCTTCGAGGATATGGCTTGGCCCTTGAAGCATGGACCGTGTAATCGCATAAGCGGGTGCGACGGGTGGTATTGGCGATGTCACACTAGCAATTTCGACCAAATTTAGGGGTGTGATTTTAGGCGCATTTGGGTTATAGGGGCATTGGGCAATCAAGTGATCTATGCCACAACGATTACATGTGAGTATTGGCATTGCAGACGTGCTCCCTTGATTCATTTGCATCTGCGTAGCATTCTTTTGCAGCCTAATAGGGCACTCCGCTGCTCGATGTGGTCCACCACACTCGTAGCATTGAAGAGGTGGCCTCCTAGCATGGGTGTTGATATTTTGACCTCTGGATGCGAGAGCAGCAGCTTGATAAACCGGCTTGACTTGCCCCCAACAATCTTCCATGTAGTATATGGGACACTCTTCCAATGTATCAAGTCCGTAGGCAATACTAGTGTCTATTTCCTCCTCACAGCCATCTGCATAAGCATTAGATGGTTCGCAACCCACATGGTTCATAGGGGCGACTCTTGGATGTGGGGGCTGCGGTCCTAACACAAGAGGTGGTAGCGGTGTAGCTTGTACAACATTTTGAGATCTAGGGACCATGTGTTGTGGTAGTTGCTCAACAGGTGGAGCAGGCATCAATACAGGAGCTCGAAGTTCATCCGTCCAGGCTACAGGTGGTCTATTTTCCATCATACGTTTGATCATTAAACAATCCTTAGCTTGGTGACCATACCTACCACATGCGTTGCAAGTTCCATTAAATTTTACTATAAACGTAGGGCACTCACTAGTGCTATGTGGACCTAAGAAAATGGAACACCATTGTTGCTCCCTTCTTGGATACATGTGACTATTTTGAGGGGGTCGATTATCCTTAAGAGACTCTTGGATTGCCTTGGTGAGGTCTGTCAAGAATGTCTCAAATACCTTTGGCTCATTGGCAATGGGCTTTGCAGTCATGGGTTCATACTCAATGGCTTGTGAGCTAGTGGGTCTCGTGTTATTAGACACCCTCATGCATGCTATCATCAAGTTGTCCTCTAATTGGATTGCATTGGCAGTGACATCTTCCCAAGTTGTGATACCTCTAATCACTAGTCCATTATAGATTCCTTCATTCCTCAACCCTCGAATGAATCGATCAAGCAGTTGGTTATTGTTGAAGCGCTCATTTACAGGGCAGCGAGAGTTTAAGTGCTTTAGACGACTAATGAAGTCTCTTACTGACTCTCCTTCCTTACGTTCGACCTTCTGTAGCTGAGATGCTACACCCCAAAGCACACCTTCTCGTATGTACTCCTTTAGGAACAACCTTCGAAGGGTAGGGTAGATTGTTTTCTCGTCCACCCTTAGGGTTCTATACCAATCTCCAGCCTTCCCACTTAATGTCAAGCTTAAGGCGTTGCACTTATGTAGTTCGTTGCGTTCCCCTAAGGAATCACATACTTGTTCAAACACTTCAATGTGTTTTCTAGCATCTTCATCCCCATTGAATTTTTGCGTGAGTTTGGCAATTTGTACTGCCTTACTTCTAGGCTCTCTATCAGATGCATGACGCATATTTTCCGCGATAGATCAACCTATGGTTTGAGCAAACGTTGCCAAGTCACCTATGTGAGGAGGCAGGGCCGGTGGAGGTACTCTTGGAATCATATGTGGGAGAGGGACGGGTACCGGTCTTGGCATATGTGTGGATGATACAGAATATGGAACATAACCGGGCATAGGTCCACTCGGATAAGGGCTAGGGAGCAGCACTCGAGGAGCATAATCAAGTGGTACAATTGGAGGTGTGGGGGCCATGTGTGCATAAGGGGCTAGAGGCACATACGGTTGAGGCCCCATATTAGGTACTACGACACTAGGTAGTGGCACTGCGCTAACCGTAGATGTCATCGGTACATTCTCTGTCAGGCTTATCCCTGGAGTGAGCACTGTGTTTTCCTTAATAGAGGGTTGAGCCAAGTTAGGGAAACTAAAGTTGTCGCTCGGAGGCTCAGATTGCATAGAGACCCCAGGTGAAATGACGTAAGATGGGTCCATGGGGCTCATTAGAGGAGTCTCCATTTGTGATAGAGTAGGCTGTTGAGCCTTGCTCGTATCCATAAATCTCATGGGGCCAATTGAGAGTATATTTACCCCTCGGTTTTGCCTTTCCGATTGAATAATGCCATGGATAACATTGCAGATCATTTTCTGTTGATCTTCGATGCTCGTGGCACTAGAGGTGGATTGTACAATCTCTATCCATCCTACATGGTAGGCATGGCCAGAGTGTAGATCCGTCAACACCTCAGTGTGGAGGTCGTATGTCCAATGATCATTAATGAGCAATCCTTCTAGAGTCGACGTGTTAACGGTTTCTTGTGAGGTAGAAGCAATGTTTCTCCCCGTGGTTTTACTTGTCACCAACGGTACTCTAGAGGGAACTTCTGAAGGAGACAGCTCAACAGGGCCTTCTTGGTAAGAATTTGGCAGGATATCCACATGGACACTCTTTGGGGGTGTGGGGTCCACGTGCGATGTGAAAGGAGACTCCACTTCCCCACCCCCTTCGTGTGCTTCATTTGCATCAGGTTCCGAGCGAGTAGCTCTACCTAATGTTTCCATGAAACGGCTAAACATACTAGTACTAGGCTGTGGAGCTTCGGGAGGTGCATGGCCTTCTCTCTCAGTGTTTTGGGTAGGGTATGCTTCCATGATTTCTGAGTCGGAGGAGGAATCACTAGCGGCTATTTTAGGGTCTTGGGTGGTGCTACCTTGTGTCCCCGCTGAGGGTCTAGAGCTTATTGTGGATGGGTAATGGGTGTCCGTATGAACAGAGGCACCCTCAATATGCTCGTGTTCTAGCACCCGCCCAGAGCGTAAGTGCATGTGCTTTTGATACCCTAAGGTGTCAAAAAGCTGCTCTAGGAGGCCTTGTGACTAGTTTTTTGCGTGTTTTTTGTTTGTTTATTTGCTAGATTTTTTAGAGCGTGTCGTGGAATGGGCCGTGTGATAGCTCGAAACGAGCGTATCGCTAGGAGGGACGCGCTGTGCTTTACAGCCCTCCGTTTGGTTACTCTATGCCCTCGGAATCCCTAAAACTGTCAATTTCCAGTAGGGAACTAGGTCCAAACTAGAAAGTCTAAGGGTGCAAGTGGGAAGAGAAAGGAGGAGAGTGGAGGACTTGTCCCACATGCTCTCATTCTCTCTTGAGGGAGTAGGGTATATATATAAGAGTGAGTCTAGTATATATCATAAGACTAAGGACTGAGGCTTGGGCTTGGGCTTGGGCTTGGGCTTGGGCTTGGGGAACCGATCCCGATCTATCTTTTATACAAACCAACCCGTCCGTTTTAAAACTCAACGTTTTTTATTTTCGAAAAATTTAACCGCCCGCTCACTCGCGTTTTTATTTTCCGTTTTTTTTTTTTTTTGAATTTTTTTTTCAGAGTTTTTTTTTTGTTTTTTTTTTTGATGCAGAAAATACAGAAATTGAAAACGCAGAAATTGAAAATGCAGAAATTGCAGAAATTGAAAAAACGCAAGAAATGCAGAAAATTGAAAAAGCGCAGAAAATTGCAGAAATTGGAACTTGACACAAAATTAAACGCAGAAAATGCAGAAATTGAAAATTAAATGCAGAAAATGCTAACTGTGCAG
The DNA here is from genome assembly GCF_014529385.1 of Adiantum capillus-veneris. NCBI lineage: Eukaryota > Viridiplantae > Streptophyta > Polypodiopsida > Polypodiales > Pteridaceae > Adiantum > Adiantum capillus-veneris. The sequence goes on from NC_140951.1 coordinate 4,874,162, forward strand.
TGCAAACGTAGAAAACGCAAAAAACCGAAATCTCCACACAACTACACACACTCATTCCCTGCCTTTCCTATGATAGAAATTGCACCACAAGAAAGCGTAAAGTGCTAACCGAGCTTAGTGTAGGGAATATCCCCGGCAGCGGCGCCAAAAATGTGCGCTCCTTGCCGCACTCTCGAAGCAAAGGACTTGCCAATACACCGTGCGCGAGCCACAAATGGCTCCAAGCACACAACAAGCCTAAACTAGCAAGCTCAAGAGAGCAAAGGGTGTGTCACTCACCGCTCTACGCTCGCCTTCGTGGTGGATTCCTCGCCGCGATGAAGAAGAAGCTGCCGCCGTGCCGCGCTCAACCGCTTCGCCGTCGTCGTGCCTTCGTAATGCTCGATCGCACACACACTCTCCCTCTCTTTCTCTCTTTCACATACACACACACACACACAAGGAGGTGAAGAAGAAGAAGATGGAGATCGAGATGGAGCAAGAGCACTCTTCTATTGCACAAATGAGAGAATGAGTAAAAATTAGGTTTAGTTGGCTTTTATATGAGCTCACCCCATTCACACTTGGGCGCCCATGCTTAGCCAACTAATCCCTTGAATGTCCCAGTTAGAGTGCGCCTCTCATCGGGGATCACTCTTACCCTTTTCCTATTGGTCCGACAAGCCCGGTACCTGACTCTACCAAATACATAATACGGTTACGGTGTCCGTCGTAGGCGATAGGGTGTCCGTGTGCCGTGAGGGTTTACAGTTTCCTAGTGTGTACAGGAACGTGTTGCTGTTGTTAGGATTTTGACCTTCATGGAATCTTTCTCTCGTTCACACTTCAAATCAAGCGCGATCATCAACACAAACAGGTGTTTCTTGTCCATTAGCATTGGCCCTTATCTATTTTGCATCCATGTGTGTCTTCTTTAATTGTGATTGGTAGCATAATATTCAGCGCATTTGCTTAGTATCAGATATTAAATTCAATGTAATTTTTGGTCATAATCACTTGTCTAGGTTTAAAAATCAAGCAATCCGACTAAGCTAGTTTGACCAAGCTAGGCGTTAGAGATTTTCTCTTAATATCATGGGGAATGCATTCCTAATAATCAATGGTTACTTAGGTTCGTAATCCGATTTAGGGAGCATTGTGTGAAATGTACTAGGGCTTTCTAGTGGGCTTAGTCCCTATTGACCTTTAGGTTAAGTATTATAAAGGGAGTTTACTAGTGTGATGAGCCTGGGGAGGTGTAACAGTGTTATATGAGCCCCCAAAGTTACAAAATTAAAATGCTGAAAATGAACAAACAAAAAATCAAAGTGCCACAATGTAAAATATAAGCTGGAAGAGTGTTGTACTTTAGCGACTCACACACCCATGAAGTGCATACAAACACTACCTAGATCAACATAATGTCAATCGAGGACACAGATGACACGATAGGCACATGGAGGAAATCTCTTTAGCTTGTCAGGCTGAGACCATCCTACACATACAACACTCTGGAAGGCCAACTAAACCACAATCAAGAACCTCACTTCTCTCAACTACACCACCTAGCCACATACACACATACGGAAGGTAACTCACCTAATCATGCCAGACTCGTAGGAAACTTAAGGAACACCATCCCCTCACTAGGATACACCTATCCCTAAGCTTCTACACTCAAAACCCTCACTCTAAACCCATCTACGGAAAACGCGTAGGATGACAGAGCCGAATTTTGAAAGTTCTCGAAACTGAAATTTATGAATACCTATGCGTAGCTTATGTCGCCACGATTCTATAGACTACTAGCACGCAGAAAACAGACATCGTTTGATACACTTACGGCCACAAATAGCTCGTAGATGCGTCGACGTGTGCGCTTCGTCTCGCGTGGAATGCTTGGCATTGTCGCGTAGCTCTCCTCGAGCCTACAACAATGGTGCAGTCGGATCTCCAATGTGTTGAGTGAGCCGGGCATAGAGAGAGGATGAAGCTCACGCTCACTCTCTTTCTCTCTCACACACAGTAGACGGCAACGCTAAGTTTTGATTATGAAAAAGTCCTCTTTACAAAATGACCTAGGTACCTTATATACTAAGGCTACCTTAGGTTTAACGAAAATGGGGTTGAAAGGGTCAAATGGCTTTGTATTTACAATCTGGAAGTGTCATTGCACCCCGGCTTCTGAAACTAGAATAACTACTCATTACAAATGACGTTTATAGCCATAATCCACAGCATTTCATAACTCGCAAAAGATAAGACTTTGGTACGAAACTTGAGTTATGTTGTGTTGTTGACCCAACGGTCACCATTCCCCCCTTCCGCATTCATGTCTTCCTCAACATGACCTGATTGTTGATGGCGATGTGGTCTTTGCTGTCGTTTTGTTGTTGGAAAGAAAGTATAGACTATAGCCTTTGCAGTAGCTTGTCTTGTTCGTCCAATCCGATGTACATAGCTTCACATGATTCAGGAAAATCATAATTGATGACGAACTTTATGTCTTTCACATCCACGCTCCGAGTTGCAGTATTTGTTTCTGTCATTATAGGTCGACTGCCATATCTAAATTCAAAAAGAACCCAATTTCGTTTAACTTGACTCTTATCATCATGGATAGAGAAAGCTCCATCCATCATTTGCGCCAGCAAATCTGTGAATTCGGAGTATTTGTGATTCTTAGAAACAACTTCTACAATCTGTAGAATTAAGTGATTGGCTTTTTGATCTTGTGAGCCAATGACAGCTTTGTAAGGATTTTGTAGAAATTGTATGGCTAAACCCTTAACTTCTTTAGGCCAAGTTGCACTCCAATGCAAAGTCTGTCTGTCAGGCCGAATCCAGGACTTAATTATTCTAATTTGAGGTTCAAAACCATGCCGAGCATTCGATGCGCATTATCAAGGACAAGATTTTGAGATCCTCTGATTACCCTTATGCCTGCTCTTTGTCATTAAGGACTTCTTTGTTCTTGAGTTATGTTGTGTTGTTGACCCAACGGTCAACACTTTTCTGTTGTTTTGGCTTCATCTGTTGCACTGCTTGTATCTTTGTCGAACCACAACATGAACTATGATCCATTAGAGCGGACTTCTATCATCGTAACCATTCATCTTTTGAGATCCTCTGATTACTTTTATGTCTGCTCTTCTTCATTGGGGACTTCTTTGTTCCTGTGCAATCATGTTGTTAGTGTTGTCTGCAGCTTTGTCATTGTAGGCCATTCTTCAACTTGCCATTGAGAAGAAGTATTCTATGATCTGAAATTGGTGCTCCAATTCATTTGTCAATTGATTTGAGTAGCATTTCCTTATTGTTTAGAAGGAATATGTACAAGAGGATGGTGATAGGTGTCTTTAGATTAGGGTCTAAAACCTGGATGACCAAAGGGAAAAAACCTTGTGGGAAAAGAATGCCTTTGGTATACGCTTTTATTGGAGTTGAGCAGTTGAACGTGAAGTACATGTTCATGAAAGGTGAGTGCTCGGGTGAAACACGAAAAGAGTGCCTGATGCAAGTGCCAATTATGGGACACTCTATATGCATATAAGATATTTGTCAACAAAAGCATGCAATGTGAAAGAAGGAGATGATGGGTGTTTCGAGGAATAAATGTAGCACATGTGACATCAAAAGATGTCTCAATAGCTTCCACCTTTCCAAAAAGGGTTTTCGATGTAGAAGTTTCTCCACTCGTATCTCACTGTGCTCAGTACGTGAGTGTCTTTTGGACCTTCTCCTTCACTTCATGAGACTCAAGTTCTTAGACTTCAACTCTTTTTCTCAACTATACCAGCATGAGCGACACAACGTAATATGCTCAACTCTTCCAGCTTGAGCAGTACCTAGAATAGCTAAGATGCTTAGACCACACAGAATATTACTTGAAGCTTTGGGACTAACACCTCACTCATTTTGTGGCGTAGCGACTCGACTCTGACTTGTATGACTTGTCGGTTGCATGTTGACGCTGCTTTGTGACAAGTTCTTCGGCTGTTGTAGTGGCTACTGAGACATACTTCGTGAAGTTTCATCGTTTCCCTGTACCTTCTTCTCTTTGTAGTGCTCAGGCCTCTCATCAGCCTTTTCTTCATGTGGATATGGATTTTTTTTTTCTTAATAATAAACAAAGAAAATCTTAAAATAACTCATCAAAAGAAAAATCATTCAAATAAAAATCTAAATGCTATGTACACTATACACATGTCCCTAGGGGCTCATATATGGATTTTGTCCCCATACTCCTCTGTAAAACTACTCTGAGGACATATACTCTAAATTTCTTCAAAAAATTATCACAATAAAATGCAAAAATTCAATGCATATCACAAAACATTGCCCTCTAATAGTCATAATGTTAGGTCCGCATTCAAAATGCCTCCCCCCTTCCTATTTGGAGTCATCCTTTACGATAGGGTATCACAAAGGGTATGTGTTGTGCTTGGGCAATTAAAAGTTGTGCCTATGCAGGCCTTGTAATGTAGCCCTATTATGCATACACAATCAATGCATGGAAAAGATTTATGTTGTGCAAGATGTGTGTATAAGCAATTTGCTTATCGGCATTTGTTGGCAAGGCTTCCTATTCTAAGCAATGTAATGGTATTTGAAGCTCCTGTATTATTGCTTGATTGAAGCGACTTGCTCTCTTCTAACTGTACTGTAATCGTAGGAAGAATTGTAAGAATTCAAGCGGCGATGCATTGACAACAATTTTTTTGTTCTTCTTTGGGACCCGTTTCTTTGCAATTATTGGTGGCTGGTTTGTTGATAGCTCTCGTTTGGGAACCCATACTTTCTCGTGCTTCATTTGTGTTTGAAGAGACTTCTTTGGGATCCATCTTTTTGTTGTGTGAGTCAACAGTGGTCTTAGCTTCATCCCTTGTACGCGTGGTTGGGGACGGGATTTAGGCTTTGAAAGTTGATACTGTGGTTGTTTTGGAATCCAAATGAATTCCTGACTTTTTTGTGCTTGAATCAACTTCTTTGGAGCCCAGACCTAAGTTGTGAAAGCTTGCGACTTTGTGATATTATTACCCGTTCGTGCACGCTTTAATTGTTTTTGTTTTGGTGTTGGATCTTGTGATTTGTCATTAGAGATCTTTGTCTTCTTGATCCATATCTGTTTTTGGCCGATCTGGCTTTTTGGTATCCAGATTTGTCGAGCTTTTTGGCTTTGACTTATTGTCCTGTTCTTTTGACCTGTCATGGTTGTTGCTGAAGGGTTTGGTGATAGTGATGGCCTGAGTTGATGATAGGGGATGCCGTAAGATTCATCACTATCGCTACTATCCTCAGCAAGGTTGACTTCTTGTACTTTCCCTTGATTTTTTGGCTGGTAGTGGAAAGTTACTGTCTGTTTGCTCGTGGCTGGTAGTTTCTTGGAGGACTTTTCTAGCCCATTGATTAGAGCATTGTTAGCTCGTTGCTCTGGTCGTATTCCTCCTAGCTAAGTCTTTGCATCCTTATTAGGAGCCCTGTATGAGGATGCTTGTGGTGGTTGTGTCTTTACGGAGGACTTTGGAATCCACTTTTGATGCACTTTATTCGTGTAGTGATGACATTGATTCCTGGGTTGTTGATCTTCTTGAAGCTCGAAGTGTTCTACAGAGTCATAGAACTTGTCATCTTCTTCATCTTTTGATTCTCCACATTTCTTTGTGTGCTCCTTATTTCGAGAGCTTGTTGATGTCTGGTTCTCTTTTTTTTCCTGGATTACACTCACTGCAAAATAAGGAACGACATCATAGCCATTTTCATCACAAAACTTTGTTGTGGGAGCATCCTCCACGGCGCACGCGTCCAGAGTAGCCAAGATGTGTTCCCATCCAAACGGCTCTAACTCTTCAGGAAATGGTTCTAGGATATAGTCCCTATCCTCTATAACCCGTTCTAGGATATAGTCCCTATCCTCTATAACCCGTTCTAGGATACATTCCTCGCGTTTCAACTAACACATTGTGAAGCTCCACACATCCACAGTTCTTTAGGCTTCCCTAACCAAGCTGGAGGTTCTGATCCTGCTACTGTGGCGGAATCAAACTCCTCAACCAATGTTTTTGTCATATCCCTATAGCTATGGTCCCTCAAGTTTACCTTTGTTATGGTTTCCATATGTCTCAGGTATATATGGTCATAACCCCAATCTTGGACCATTTTCAATGGTCGCATGAATGGTCTTCCCAGAATGATGTCATAGTTGTTCTTCTTGCCAAAGTCAACAACAACAAAAGTGTGTTCATATTCAATTCCACAAGAAGTAACAAGTACTTTTTCTAGCAATCCTAGGGGCTTTTCCTTGTGTCCGTCTACAAGCTGTAGGGTCATTCGTGTGGATATCAAGGCAGGTTTTCCCCATTTTTTCCAAACCTCATTGGTTGCAATGGCCACACTAGCTCCACTCTCAAGGATTGCCATGGTTTTTACATTATTGAATTCCACAGGAAGGGTGGTGTTTCCATCTTCTCCCTCATAATACTCGCCTACCTTGTTTAATGGCACTGGCCTAGTATTTAGTTGAGGCATTTCAAGCTCTTTGATGCCTTCCTCGATTTGAGTCATTGGGGTTTTTACACCAAATTTCTCTAGACATTTACCCACATTAGCCCACATGTTTGGTCTTATTCTGAGAAACTCGGCTAACATTATTGTACAGGTGACTGGGGTAGATAGAATATCTACTAGCCCCTTTGAATCAATGGCCTCGCTGGGAGACAGTCTCTTTGATGGGACTGCAACCACATCTGACTTGGTCTCGTACTCTCCCATGTAGGATGGTATTGTTGTTAGTGAATGGGGTTGACTATCCATAGATTGTACAGATCCTTTGTCGCCCCAACACTATTGCACGTCTAGATTCATTTGAGATCCAATCTCAAACTCCTCTATTGGTGGTAGAAACACTCCTCGTTCATCACCAGTCTTGTCTACTCATCTTCTTAGGTCATCGGCCTCATTGGCCTCTCTGACTTGTTTCCACAATTCATCAAGACCATCTATCTCTTTACAATCCTCAGGTATATCTTGGTGAAATCCCTCGAAAGAGTTATCCGTGGTATTCCGTGCTATCCTTGGTTCTAATGCTGGGTCTTTGAGGTTTGGTCTGTGCTCATGACTAGAATCTGGCTCTTTTAGTTCCTGGTTTGGTGGGATTACTTGTGTAGGCATGACACGGATCACATCCTCGGGTTTTGCAACTGGTGGTTCTAGTAAAGCCTGGGTTGTTTGAATCATTTTCTTGCACATTTCAAAATTTTTCTTTTCTAGTTCCGCATAGGGATATGTCATCCACCTGTGTTCTTGGGTTTGGTTGTTTTTGAGCCTCACATCATAGGCTTTTAAGAGGGCATCTAATGTCTCATTAACCTTCTCTGCCAACACAGATCCTCCTGAACTAGCCCTTCTCGGTTTCTCATCCGTGGATGGTTTTTCTAGAGGTTTAACCATCTATGTAAGAGAAGATGCCTCCTTTTCCTCATGTTGTTTTATCTTCTTTTCAGCTTCGGTAAGCTTCTCAGCTAGGGATTTTTGTTCTCGTTCCCTACGTGCTTTCATCCTAGTCTTTCTAGCTTTCCAACTATTTTGTTTGTGTTGGAGCTATATATGGCTCACTCTACTGAACTTGGTCTCACCTATATATTTGTATCTTGTCCTCAATATGAATCAGTCTTTGGGAGCGTATATGGTGTGTCTTTGTCTCGTCTCTCTCTCTTTCTCTCTACATCTCAACATGGTATCAGAGCGGTAACGATCACTCGCCGATTCAATTCATGGTGACAACAGTATGTGTATGCGATTCGCATGTAAGATTCAAAATTGTTACAAATTTTATTTTTGAGCGTTGATTCTTGTTAACTGTGGTTGTTTTGTGTTAAGAAGAATATGATTAGTGTTTTATGTGGCGTTTATTTATAATCAATCTAATCGTTGATTATGTTTTCTTGTTAATGACACCCTGAACTTCATCTCAATTTTTCTTGCTGTTCTGCTCAAAATTTGGAGAAACGGGAAAAGTGCGATGGAGCGTAGCGCAATGGTACTTTTCATCCAAAACTTGTTCGTCTCCTCGAGCTCTTCGATTTGAGTTCTAGGTTTGCGTCAATCGGAGTTCGCAGCAGAAAGTTATGCTGTTTTTACTGCAATAGAGCTTGACGCAGCTTTCTTCGTCGTACTTCTTCGTGAAGCGTCCGCGATCGTTTTTCTTATTTTGGCATTAACTTTTTCGAGAAGATTTAGCTTTTTTCTATTCGTATTGTGGCCGTCAATCTTGCGTCTCACGCCACTCTATTTCGAGGACTCGTTTTTTATTAACGTCTCCTTTACCCTGTCTTTTTTGGGTGACGTCTCTCACATCTTTGGACGTTCCTTGAGCATCCTTCTTACGTTTATCGTTGACAGAACGCAGTACTCATATCCCTCTCATTCTCAATTGCGGCCTTCACCATATATGGTGTGCAGATTCTGCGATCTTATCTTATACGTCTTCTCGCAACAAGATATGGCTATGAATATTCTCGTCAACGGCTTTCCTTCTGGCCAACGTTCTGTTCCTCCTTTCCAAGGTCAAGGATTTCCAGGCTGGAAAGCAAAGATGTTGTTAATTCTTGAAGGCGATGAACTCTCCGATGTTGTTCTTGGAAATCGTGTTTGTCCGCCTCAGCCTGTTGATAAGGATAATGATAATGTGCTTATCACTGAAGGACCTATATTTGAAGATTGGAATGTTGCCTATATGGATTGGCAACGGCGTGATAAAGCATCTCGTCGGTATATTCTTTCTGCTCTTACTGATTCCCTTTTGCTTGATATGTATGAACTGCCTACTTCCCATGACGTATGGAAGTACCTTATTGCAAACTTTCAGAAGAAATCTGTTACAAAAATACTTTATTTGAGAGGGTTGCTTAGCAAGTTACAATATGAAGTTGGTACTGCCATGACGGGACATATTGAGTCTTTCAAATCTATTATTAATCAACTTGCTGCTGCCGGTGATCCTGTTCCACAAAAGCAACTGATTACACTTCTCCTTGATACGGTGAAGGACTCTTCTTATGATAACATTGTTACTATTCTCTCTAATAAAGATGGTCTTGATTTCGACCAAGCTTGCATGTCTTTAATTGAATACTCTCAACGTCAAGAACGTCGGAATGCTAGTCACGATACAGCTATGATTTCACAAGAGGAGACTGAGTCACAACAGATGGAACGTGCTTTTTATGCTCGAAGGCGTCCATTTCAACGAGGAAACCGCAGAGGTGGCCGTCGCAGTAATATTTTCTCTCGTCTCAAATTTCCTAATAAGCAATGTTCTTACTGCAACAGAAATGGCCATACTGAAGATGATTGTTGGGCACGTCAATATGATGAAGAACACAATATTACCACAAAACAACCACGTTTATCTAGAGACTCTTCTTCTTCTTCTTGTGAATATTGTGGACGATCTGATCATCCCACTCATATGTGCTATAAGCGTCGATTTGACACAGATCGGAATAGAGCATATGCTACTGAACATCGAAACAACATTGTACCAGAAACAAGCTGCGTCCTATGTTCAGTTGCTCCAGACAGAATACTTCATGTACGTGATGGATCACTTTTTATTGTCGATTCTGGTGCTACAGGAAATATGACATATCAGTCTAAGTGACTCCATAACTATCATCCACTGCCAGTTCAACGTGTTGTTTATCTTGCTGATGATACTACTTGTCAAGTAAAGGGTATTGGAGACTTATATCTTGGTACCTTATCTTCTTCCACTCGAATTTTGCGAGGAGTATTACATGTAGCAGATCTTCAACGTAATCTTCTTTCAATTGCTAGACTTGTTGATCTTGGTTTGTTTGTTTGATTTGATTATACCAAATGCCGAATTGAGAAAGATGGACAGACTATAGCCACTGCTCCTCGAAATGGTAATTTGTTTGAACTCTCTCTCAATGATGCTGTAGCAAATATTTTCACTGCTCCAGGTGATCATGATTGCAAAGTATGGCATCACCGTTTTGTTCATGCTGATTTCTCAAAACTCCTTGATCTTCAACGTCGTGATCTTGTTCATGACATGGATCTTAAAGCCCATCCCCATATGGGAATTTGTGAATTTTGTGCTCTTGGGAAACACAATCGTAAACCCTTTCCTCTTTCAAATACAACTCATTCTCATGACATCTTGGATCTTGTTCATACTGATATATGTGGAACTCTACCTTCTTCGAGATCACAATATCGCTACTTCATTACTTTCATTGATGATTTCTCAAGGTATACGACTGTATTTCTACTTAGACAAAAATCTGAAGCCTTATCTGTTTTCAAACAATTCCACAAGGCTGCGGAACTTCAAACTGGTCGTCGCCTTAAGAAGCTTCGTAGTGACAATGGAGGCGAATATGTTTCTCGAGAGTTTATGAGTTACTGTGCTGACAGTGGAATTCATCATGAACACACTATTCCATATTCGCCTCAACAGAATGGTGTTGCTGAACGAAAGAATCGCACTATTCTCAATGCTGTAAGATGTATGCTGATTCATTCTGGCTTATCTCGTGTTTTCTGGGCTGAAGCTACTTTGACAGCAACATTTATTCAGAATCATCTTCCTACTACTGCACCCTCTGGTAAGATACCCATCACAGCATGGACAGGTGACATTCCTTCTGTATCTCATTTTCGAACCTTTGGATGTATTGCTTATATTCATGTTACCAAAGAAACACGAACAAAGCTTGATGCTCCTGGTCTTAAAGTTATTTTTATTGGATATTCTGACACTTCCAAAGGCTACAAATTCTATGACCCTTCCTCCAAGAAAGTAATTGTGAATCGTGATGCTACTTTTAACGAACAGCTTATGGGAGGCTCATGGTCCATGGATGATTCTGATGATACTAAATCATTGCTTCAGGCTTTTCCATTTCTTTCAGAAGATGAAACTCTTCCTATAGAGCAACTTTCCTCCTCACAACCATCCATTCCAAATGTTGCCAATGATGATATTGATATTTTTGTTGATCTGCCTATTGATTTTGAACATGGCTCATGTCATGTTTATGATGACGATATTGCTAATAATGCTTTTTCTACTTCTGAAGATCCCGTTACTTATGATGAAGCTATCTCTTCACCACAAAAGGATCAATGGCAAGAGGCTATGGAAGCAGAGTACGATTCTCTTATCTCTAAAGGTACATGGATACTAACTGAATTACCTCCTGGTCGTACAGCTATTAAATGTAAGTGGGTGTATAAAACAAAAGTAAAAGCAGATGGATCTTTTGACAAGTTCAAGGCGCGTTTAGTTGCAAAAGGTTACTCCCAAGTAGCTGGTGTTGATTATCAAGAGACTTTTTCACCAGTTGTTCGCATTACAAGTGTTCGAGTTTTATTGGCATTTGCTGTTCAATTTGATTTAGAAGCTCATCAAATGGATGTGCGAACTGATTTTCTTAATGGTGACTTGGAAGAGGAAATTTATATGGAACAACCAGAAGGGTTTGTTATTCCAGGTAAAGAAGACCTTGTTGCTCAACTCCATAAGGCACTATATGGTCTCAAACAAGCTTCACGAGCCTGGTATACAAAATTTGATCTTTTTCTCACCTCTAAAGGATTCATCTCTTGCTCGTCAGACCCCAACTTATACATAAAACGCCAAGGTAGCAGTTTTGTGATTCTTGCTCTTTATGTGGATGATACCATCCTTGTTTCCAATGATTTGGGATTTCTTCAGCAAGTGAAAAAGTTATTGTCTTCTGCATTCGATATGGTGGATCTTGGAGAGATTCACTCTTGTCTTGGCATTCAAATCCAACGGAACCGTACAAAAGGTATTTTATTCCTTCGACAGTCAAAGTTTATTGCAGATACTATTCAAAAATTTGGTATGGAATCTGCACATTCAGCCAACACACCTTGTCTTGCGAGCTCTACGAAGAATACTTCTGACAATGGCGGTCAACTTGTCACAAATTAACCTTATGCTAACTTGATTGGATGTCTTCAGTTTGTTGGCATGAACACTCGTCCTGATATTCTGTTTGCTACTAACTATCTTGGACAACATCTTGCATGTCCTTCTCTTAAGCATTGGTCTGCTGCAAAGCGTGTATTGAAATACTTGAAAGGCACTACAGATTTTGGTTTAGTCTATCGACGACAAATCACATCGGATTCTATGCAATCTCTTTCTCTTTTGGGTTACACAGATGCAGAATGGGCAAGCTCACATTTATCTATGCGATCTACTAGTGGAAATTGCTTCTTTATAAATGGTTGTCTTGTTTCTTGGACCAGCAAGAAACAACGTTGTGTTGCAGTTTCTACGAATGAGTCAGAATATGTTGCGGCATCACTTACAGCTCGTGAGTTGATTTGGCTTCGACAAATGCTGGCTGATATTGGTCACTCTCCTCTTTCTAGCACACCCTTGCGGTGTGACAACCAAAGTGCTATTAGTCTTGCAAAAGACTATGTTCAACATAATAAGTCAAAGCACATTGTTGTCCATTATCATTATGTCAGGTATGAAGTACGCAAGGGAACCATTATGGTTGAACACTATCCAAGTGACCAGATGATTGCAGACATTTTGACCAAAGGCCTCAATGAGTCACGTTTCATCCTCTTGCGCTCGGAGCTTGGAGTTGCTTCGGCCTCACTCTTTCTAGATTAGCTTCTTTTCTATTGTAATAGCTTTGTACATATGACATTGTAATCTTTTAGGTACCATGCACTATGCACACTCCACATTTGCACCTTGTGATATCTAAGTCACTTGAATATTTGTACATAGATGCACAATTCACTTTCACATCATCACCGCTGGTTCATATTTCACATTGTATAGGGGCTTGGGTTTTTCCCTTGAACTCCCCAAGGGTTTTTTCATCCAAAGCTAGAGACCTTTGTTTGAGTGGGGGTGTTGGAGCTATATATGGCTCACTCTACTGAACTTGGTCTCACCTATATATTTGTATCTTGTCCTCAATATGAATCAGTCTTTGGGAGCGTATATGGTGTGTCTCTTGTCTCGTCTCTCTCTCTTTCTCTCTACATCTCAATAGTTTGCTCTTGGTTTTCTGACTAGGTGCGTTTGTCTTTGGTCCATCATCTGTCTTTGGACTCGTGTCACTTTTCGTGTCCTTTATCTCTGGATTCTCATCAGCTTTCTTTTGAGCTTGCGCTCTCGTAACTACTTAAACTGGTACAACATTTTCATTTTCTGTGCTACTAGGGAGCTGAACAATCCCCGATACATTTTTTGTGATTTCCTTGATTTGGTTTGGTTTTTTCGGGCAATTGGGGATCAAGTGAGTGATGCCACACTCAAGACAATAGGCATTTACTTCAGTGATCTCCGTATGAGGACATTGTTTGACCAAGTGGTTTTCATGACTTTTGTGACAATCTGTCTCTGGTTGAGGAGATTCTTTTAGCATTTCCTCTTGGCTATAAGCATTTGGCTATAAGCAAGCTTTGACCTAGATAAGCCGCTATTTGCAATGAATCTCAATGTCCTTTCGTCCATTTCATACCTTCTTTCTTTCGACTGAAACCCAGGAGGTGGAGGTTGTACCGGCTTCACCACTCCATGTGTTTCTCTCACATTTTGTTGCTCCGAAGGGTAGTACTCACTTTGGTTGCTATACCACATTGTAGCTGGTACTGGCGTTGGTTTATTTGATGCTTCCATCATTGGCATGTATCTCATGTCTACCTGCACTCTAGTACCTGGTAGCGGAGGTTGTTGTCCTAAGACAAGCTGTGGCCTTAAAGCTCCTACTGGTCTTGGCGCATTCCCCGTAATGTATCTAGGTGGAGTAGATGCTTCTGGAATAGGTTGTACATACCTCTCCCTAGCATTTTCCGTGCTATAATAGCACTCTTCCCCCGTTGGTTCGTCCATTTTCTCTCAATTTCACACCACTTCGGCTCTCCCGAATCAAACCTTACAAGAGGAATCAACCTCTTGACCAAGTCGTCGATAAGCTTTTCTTGATCAATAGTTACCGTTGGCTTGGCAATGGACTCACTTATGTGTGAAACATTGTGCTGAGAGGATGTGTCATCTCCTTGACTCTTTAAGTCCTTTTCTCTGTATGCCTCACAATTATCCACTAGATAAAGAGCTTCTTTGATCAACTCGTTTAGCGTCATCCTCCTTATCATATGCAGATCCTTTTGAAGGCCCTCATCTCTCATTCCCTAGATAAAGATCAGCATCAGTCGTGCTTGCGTAGGTAATTCCGCTCTCGGACAGAGCTTAACATATCTCTTGAGCCGTAATGATGCTTTGCGTACTGACTCATCCTCTTTCTGTTTGAATCTATGGATTTGGGAGACCGTGTTGTGAGCAATGCCTTTTGGCGAGAATTCTTCAATAAACTCCTCAAATAGCTCATCTAGGGTCTCAAAATCCCATTTTTCCACCGAGTCGAACCATGTAGCTGCATCATCTTCTAGAGTCGGTCCAAATCCCGCAAACTGTGTCGCAAAATCTGAAATTTTCTCTGCTCTAATCACTCTTCTAAAAGCCGCTACGTGATCTCTCGGATCTTTATCTCCGGAGTATTTTCTGTTTACCCATTTCTAGACTTGGGATGGTCTAACTCGTCGATTGTCTACAAGACTAACCAGAGATCACTCTCCCAATCCTTCTCTCGTTATCGCTCTTGAAGGGAACCCTGGTGGCTCTCTTCTTGGAATTCCTATAGGAATTCTCATGTTTGGTGGAGGTATTGGTGGTCCTTCATTGACCAAGTATCCACCTCTTTCTAGTACAGTCTGTGGGTTTGTGCTTTCTACAACTCTATATTCTCGTCCATACTTGTCAACAACTATAGATCTCCATTGACAGTCGACTCCGTATGTGTAGACATATAAGATCTTGTAATCCGTTATCGAGCTTCTAGGTATGGGTCTGAGCACCTATAAAGATTGACCTCATTGTCATCAATGTATCTATATAGTCCTTCACTCTCATGACCAATCATCCAAACTCTCTCAACAAGATCTTTATCAATTGCAAGTTTGGAAGATCCATTGTGGGAGGATATTCCTCTATCGTCGGGATCTCCAAGATTGTGTAAGCTGCGTTTGAATCTAGGGTAGACATGATTTCTGGGCTTGCTTGGTTCAAGTAGACTTAGTCTACTGTGTTCAAGTTCTTTGGTTAGGGAAAAGTCAAAACTATGTCCAAAACCGCAACCGTTTCGTCACAATTCTGGCAAATTGTCACTTTCAGACACCCCTAACTTACGGATGTATTTTGAGGCCTCAAACGACGTTTTTTTCAAAGTTGAACTAAATGGTTGCCGTTGGCATGCATTTCGTGCAAGTTTTTCTCTAAGATTTATAGAGCCACTCTCAGGCTACGTTTTGATATAAAAACTTTTCCGATCCGATACCGTTTGTGAAAGTTATGGCCAAAACAGTGAAATGCAATTTAGCCTGGTCAAAATGAGTCCAAATTCAATTTTTAAAGAAGATTTAGGATCTTTGTGACACTGTAAGCACTCGTGTATGGTCAAAAGTACAGTTGGATCCTAAAACTAGCCTAGAGACATCCTACGCGTAGGATGTCTATATGCTCAGAATTTAACACAATTTGGTCCAGGGACTCCCCTTAAGTCCAACAACACAATGGTATGCTCAGAATTTCATTTGAACCTAAATTGTCCTGTAGACATCCTACGCTTAGGATGTCTTTTTGCTCAGAATGACTTGAAATTTTCACCCCAGCTTCTCCTTGATGTGCTGATCACAGTGGTGTGCTCATAGGTTGGTTTGGAGTTCTAAATCAAGCTGGAGACATCCTACACGTAGGATGTCTAACTGCTCAGATTTTGTCCAAAGTTGATCCCAAGATTCTCCTAGTGCTCAGCAACCCAATGGTATGCTCAAAATTGAATTTAGATGCCAATAGGTCAAGATTTGGGCTGCATAAGCTTCTAGTGCACTCCAAGAGTAGGATGTCTGCCAATTCTTGTCTTTGCTTTGTAAATAGGCCAAACAAGGTCCAAATTCACTTTTAAAAATAGTTCTAGAATCCTTGAGACACTTAGAACCTCCCTATATGGCCAAAGTAGTATTTTGACCACTTTATGACCCAGGAGACATCCTACGCATAGGATGTATTTTTGCTCTGTTTCAGCTCAAACATGCATTATAGCTTCTCCTTGATGTGCTAAACTCACAGCTATTTTTACTTTTTGATTCTGACACCTATAGGTTGGTCAAATGATCAAGAATCTATTCCAAAAGCCTGATGTCGGTTCTAATGAATTCCTAAGTCAAATCAGCTCCAAATTGGACGAAATTTTCCTAGGAGGCTTGCCTAAGGCTATATGATAGCATGGTATGGTCACAGTAAAATTTTGGTTTCAGAATTATGCAGTAGACATCCTATGTGTAGGATGTCTTTTTGCTCAGAATGAACCCAAATTTGAACCAGAGACTCTCCTTAAGGTGCTGATCACTGTGGTATGCTCAGAATTTTGTTTAGAGTCCAAAATCACACAGAAGACATCCTACGCGTAGGATGTCTTTTTGGCCTGTTTGACCCCAGACTTGTCCCACAGCTTCCCCTTGATGTTAGCAACCCAATGGTATGCTTAGATTTTAATTTGGATGTCAAAAGACCCCAAAACTAGCTATTCTTACCTTTTTCAGTCAAAAATACTAAAGTCTGCTTAATACCCAATTTTCTCACCCAAATGAGGTGAAACCCCTTTCAGTCACTCAATATATCATTCAAGACATGTTCATGCAGACATATTATGGTTTTGGTCTCAAAATAATGCTTTGGCACAAATTGGGTAGGATGTCTGGCAATTTCAGTCTATCTAGCCTTATCCTGTCAAAATTTGGTCAAATTTTCACTTTCCAGGTGAAAATAGGGTAAAACCTACCTTCTAAACACGCTGGTAACCTCAGATTTTCAAAAATGTGCCCAAATCACTCTGTAGACATCCTACGCGTAGGATGTCTTTTGCTTATTTTTTCAGACTGAAGTGTCCCTGATGCTTCCTTATGCTTTCAGCAAGTGCAAGTATGCTTCACAATTGCAAAAACATGCAAAAAACACTCAATTTAAGCCTTTTCTGAAATTTTACGTTTTCTGACTCCGCCTTTCGGCTTTTGGTCAACAAAAATAGGGAAAAACACCCAAGTCAATATGTTACTTGGGTAAAACCTACCCTCTGAACACAATGGTGCAGTCAGAATTTTCAAATTTGGTCTCCAGAACCCCCTTGAGACATCCTACGTGTAGGATGTCTATGTTTACAGAATTGCAGGTTTTCTTCACAGAACCCTTGCAAATGCTCTTTTATATGCACAACATCAGTCAGTCATACAAAAATATCCACAAAAGCTTGTTTAATGCATTTTTACCCTCAAAAGCACACTTTTCCGTGATTTCAAATGCAATCAAGCACTTTAGCAAATAATTCAGTGCTGAATAGCTCTAGATCACAATCGGATCACTTACCTAAAGCTACTCCTACAAATCATATGGGGTTTTGCATCTATGAGTAGAAAAACGCTTCACTGCCACACACGGACTAGTAAACGCTTTTATCACCTCACAAATCACTTGACCACCAACAACTACTCTAATCCACAGATCCTAACTAAACCTATCTAGTCGCAGACCCTCGGCAAGACACACGCTTCCTGGCTATCCACTTGATCACGGAATATCCTCTTTTGGATCCACTTAAGAAAAACGCTTTCTTTAGCCGAAACTAAATCAAGAAACCATCACACAAGTGTTAGTAGGAAACCTACTTAGGTCCCTGTGTCCTCGGCAGCGGCGCCAATATTGGACAGGAGCGACTCACACACCCATGAAGTGCATGCAAACACTACCTAGATCAAAATAATGTCAATCGAGGACACAGATGACACGATAGGCACATGGAGGAAATCTCTTTATCTTGTCAGGCTGAGACCATCCTACACATACAACACTCTGGAAGGCCAACTATAAACCACAATCAAGAACCTCACTGCTCTCAACTACACCACCTAGCCACATACACACATACGGAAGGTAACTCACCTAATCATGCCATATTCGTAGGAAACTTAAGGAACACCATCCCCTCACTAAGATACACCTGTCCCTAAGCTTCTACACTTAAAACCCTCACTCTAAACCCATCTGCGGAAAACGCGTAGGATGACAGAGCCGAATTTGGAAAGTGCCCGAAACTGAAATTTATGAGTACTTATGTGTAGCTTATGTTTCCACAATTCTATAGAATACTAGCACGCAAAAAACAGACATCGTTTGATACACTTACGGCCACAAATAGCTCGTAGATGCGTCGGCGTGTGTGCTTCGTCTCGCGTGGAATGCTTGGCGTTGTCGTGTAGCTCTCCTCGAGCCTACAGCAATGGTGCAGTTGGATCTCCAATGTGTTGAGTGAGCCGGGCGAAGCGAGAGGATGAAGCTCACGCTCACTCTCTTTCTCTCTCACACACAGTAGACGGCAGCACTAAGTTTTGATTATGAAAAAGTCCTCTTTACAAAATGACCTAGGTACCTTATATACTAAGGCTACCTTAGGTTTAACCAAAACTGGGGTTGAAAGGGTCAAATGGCTTTGTATTTACAATCTAGAAGTGCCATTGCACCCCGGCTTCTAAAACTAGAATAACTACTCATTACAAATTACGTTTATAGCCATAATCCGCAACAGCTCATAACTCGCAAAAGATAAGACTTTGGTACGAAACTTGAGTTATGTTGTGTTGTTGACCCAACGGTCAACAAAGAGAAACCTCATCTTGATTTTGTACTCCACTCACATGTATCACCTATGGTACTATAGCCCTAGAGGTTCCCAGTGTGGGCGCTTTTCCTTGAAAAGCAAAAAAACCAAGGCATAAAAAATAAGCATGGACATCAAGATTGAATCACTATGAAAAGACTTTGGGGGGTCAAAGAAAAGGAAATAAGTCAGGCGATGATTTCATGAGAAATTCCTTTTATCGTAGCTTAACTACAAGGTCTTCTAGGTATAGCCTCTAGTCAGTCCTCGGACATGAAATACTTGGCTCTCATTATTAAACAACTTAATTGACCAGAGAAAATTAAGAAGCTTTCCTATGGTATTAAAAGTCGATCTTTAGTGACTTTTGACCATTAAATTAGCGACCCCAGACTTGTTTGATTTTTTACATTTACAATTGTTTATGCATTTGATTATATTGAAATTTAATTTTTATTGCTGAAAAATGGTTTAGAATTATGCTACAAATCAATTTTTCTACCTAAAATTGCATATGCTTTTTAATTGTATATGAGAATGAAATTACTATGCCAATGTTGTTTGATTTTTCAGTGAGACTGAGAAGGCTAAGAACATTCATCTCAAATGCTCTTCCACCTCAACGAACGAGCTTCAACTCAATAGCTTCCGAGGACGGAATCTACATCAGGAAGGGGGGCATGCTAACCCTCACGCACATTCCTATCACCTACGACGGATGCTGTATTATATATTTTGTAGAGTCAGGTACCGGGCTTGTCGATCCAATAGGAAAAGGGTAAGAGTGATCGCCGATGAGAGACGCACTCTAGCTGTAACATTCAAGAGATTAGTTGGATAAGCATGGGCGCCCAAGTGTGAATCGGGCGAGCTCATATAAAAGTCAACTAAACCTAAAATTCACGTATTCTCTCATTTGTGCAATTGAAGAGTGCTCTTGCTCAATCTCCATCTTCTTCTTCTTCATCTCCTTGTGTGTGTGTGTGTATGCGTGAGAGAGATAGAGAGTGTGTGTGCGATCGAGCATTGCGGCGGCATGACGGCGGTGACCCGGTTGAGCGCGGCATAGCGGCATCCCCCTCTTCTTTGCGGCAAGGAATCCTCCACGACAGCAAGCGTAGAGCGGTGAGTGACACACCATCGCCATCTTTGAGCTTACTAGTTTAGTCTTGTTGTGTGCTTGGAGCCATTTGTGGCTCGCACACATTGTATCGGCAAGTTCCTTGCATTGACAGGTCTGAAATACATGCACAATTCATCCCCGGCAACGGCGCCAAATGTAGGACGCATCTCTAACCTCACCATTCTATCTTATTGCAGTATTAGCGAGAACCACAATTAATTTGTCAAACCATGGGACGAAGCTGACTCGACTAGTGCATAGAGGCTACAAGAGGTTGTCAATATCTTGGATGACAACTAACAACTTGCATCTAACTCAAGCTACACTCAAGTGACTGAAATCACAAAAACCCAATCGATCATCGGCAAACAATTCACATCCGTTACAGCATCAAACGGCATCTAAACATAACGAAACTTCTAGGACAAGTTTATAAGACCTAAGCACACATGCCTATGGCCTCAAACCCCACTTGAGGTCAAGTTCCAAAACCGCGATTATTAACAGCAGTGGATTTTTGACGTAGTCGTTTTTGACCCAGAATGCATCTATATGCTTAGCAATGATGCCGCAATACCCCGTCTATGCTTAGTTTTTTATTTGAACATGTAGATTCCTATTTATGATGAAATTAGGCCGCGGGTCAGCGACACCAAAAGCTACGAAATACTGTGAATGGCTTGCGTCAATGCGAAGAGCTCTTACCTGCGGCGGTTGCAATGCAACAAACACAATCGCAATGTGACAACCAGAGAGGGATTAGGAAGCACGAGAAGGAGAGGAGTGAGCGCCGTTAGCTCACGCTATGTATTTCTTATCCAAAAACTTAATAAAATCTTTATAGCCAAGGTCTACAATGTGTAATGTCTGGCGTCCAAGACCTTTGAAACTCCACACTTATTGTATCTGCAACCTAGGTACCCTAAGTGACCTATGCTTTAGATCTTGGAACTCTTATTGAGACCGTAACACGTTACAATGATCACAATGGCTAAATAATTCGGGAAATTACAATACATGGTCATTTTCTGAAAAATGTGAAAAGTGTGTAACTCCAATCTTCACTGCTTCTTCATAGTCATCTTCGATGTGCATTCGTATGTCTTCGGTCTTTAGAAGCTTCTCTTAATTGACGTTGACTCAACTAACATTCTCTCTTTGAAGCATTGAGCCGTTCACTTGGCTTGGTGATGTAGAGTCTCTAACAAGATCAAGAGCTTTATAAACCTCAGAAATTGTTATTTGAGTGCCAAACTTACTGAGGAGTACACCTTCCCTAAATCTTGTTTGAGTTCTGTTGCAGGACTCTCCATTTTCCTCCTCTTCAATTTCAAGGATGACTTAGAACAAAAAAATGATTTGCATCAACATTTACTGAGGGTTTAGGTGTCTGCATCAAAGTATTTAAATCAGTATCAAACTCACCTCCCAAATTTTTCCATAGATTTTCTTCCTCCTGCTTAGTCTTTGAGAGTGTCATGTCTTGGTCCTGAAAATCCTATAGTTTCTCTGTCCTATGCTCTGCATGAGAACTGCCCACTTCTGGTTCATTGTTACCTTCAATCTGTCCCCAAAAAAAAAAAGTCCTGGCCACTTTAACCCGTCAATGTGAACATACTAATAGCATGTACCTGTAGGGCAATCTAGAAAGCCCTAATCTTAGTGGATCTATCCTTTCGTTTCTTTTTCTAAAACATCTCTAAGCTTATCCTTTGACACAATAAGTTGGCCGAACCAATTTGTCTACCACATTCTGCAGCACAAAGAAGAGAATAGTTATCTTTAGAAATGTATTCCATCTTTACTTCTAACACATAGAACTTTTGCAAAAAGCATTTAATTTGTTGAAATCTGTACGAATTCTGAAATTTTCTTACTGGGTAATAACCCCTGTCCCCCTATGACTGACCAAATTCTAAGTCCATTAAGGCATCTGAAGCTCTACCCACTGAGTTATCATCCTCCAAGTGAAGGTGAAATACTGAACTTATCAATTCAGGGCCTAACCAAAAATTGCTAAAGATGTTACCTTTGGTATCTTAAATATGACTTAACAAAGTCATCAGGGATTGATTGTTTGAGGTCAATATTTCTAAGGTAACATTGCAAACTGAAGTAACCCAATCCTTTTGAGCCACTCTTTATGTACCACCACATGCAAATCTAACTCTTGACGCATGTCAAGGAAGTTGTAGTTAACCGGACCACTCTCCATTGCAAGCGGTGATTCTTCAAAGGGGTCAACATCTCTTCATCGATGATGACATCTGCAGCTACAGTCACGTGGGGGGCGTAAGAAGATCTTTTCGCACTAATCTCCTTGTCCCCACATGAGCTTGCTAATCATTTTTTTGAGAAGGTAAAGTAGAGGAAACATCTATGCTAAGGGTTTTCTTAGACATGGCAAAAGAGAGAGGCAAAATGCACAAGGCTGTAAGAAGAAAACGCGTGTAGCATGGAGAAAAGTGACTTGTGAAGGAATAACTTCAGGGTAACCTTTAAATTCAATTTTTGAATTTACCCGACATGACCACTCAACTCAAATCAAGTAAATCTCCATCAAATTTACCACATGCTCTAGATTATCATTATTCTTACCCTTAAAAGGAATGTTCCCACTAACAAAGGGTTTTAGTCAAAAACCATTGATTGATTTTGGAAAAATTATTCCCTGAGCATCTGCCAATAAAAATGTTGAATCTCCAATTTCCTTTGCAATTTGGAAAGGACCCAATTATCTCAATTTATGTTTGTCTAGCCTCTTGCCAAGTCGACTGTTATACATGAGGACCCAATCCCCTTTTGAAAGTTATTTGTATTTAACATTTTGTTCCACACAAGCCTATCTTCTCCTTTCAATGGCTTCAATTACATAAGCAGCCTGAATTCTTCTTCCTTTCAATTTCATGAGTTGCTCCTGCCGAGAAACTATTGGCTCATCTCTTGACAATTTGTACCGAACTGTAATTCTCAAACTTGGAACAACAAATTCCATTCGGACAATTACTTCCAGACCATACACCATTTTAAAGGGTCTCATTCATGTGCTTACCTTGAATGCTGTCATGAATCCCCATAGTGCTGAATCCAATTTTGTATCCCAGTCTTTTCTATTCTCTGAAACAATTCTTCTCAAAATTCTCACCAGAGTTTTGTTAGTGGATTCTGCTTGACCATTAGCTTGTGGATAGTAAACTGTGGACTTCTTATGGATGATCAGGTGATATTCAATAAGCTTTCTGATTACCTTGTTGAAGAAATTTCATCCCTGATCTGAGACCAATTCAACTGTACACCCAAACCTATTCATCATGTTTTTGTAAAGAAGTTTATCCACACTCTTTGCTCTGCTGTCTTTTGTTTCCTGTGCCTCTACCCACTTGGTACAGTAGTCTGTTTCACAAAAATATATTTGATTTCCGTGTAAACTTTTCTATTGGTTTCACAGGGCCCACAAAACATTACCCCCATTTTTGAAAAGGTTCAAGTGGTAGAACATGTTGTAAAGGCATTCTATCAGCATTCAGCGGTCTATCATCCCTTTGACATGTGAGACATGATTTCACAAACTGATGGGAATCTTTAAAAACTAATGGGCACCACAAACCTGCTTGTAATATTTTCTTTGCTGTGATATCCCATGAGAAATGACCTCCGACATTACTAGAATGATTTTCAAATAATACTGCATTCTACTCAAAGTGTTTCACATGATCAATTTCCTTTTTGTACAAACTCCCACTATCACTGCAAACGACCCACTTTTCCATGCAATTTTCTATGTTTGTGTAACTACCATTTGTCTTGGTAAAACAACCTCAAGGAGAAAGTACAACATATCTGCATACCATGAATCCTTGTCTTGAATCACCTGAACTGGATACAGGCTTGCATAAGGTAATTCATCAATTGCCTGACTCTAGGAGCTTCACCTGTGGCCAATCTGCTCAAATAATCTGCAATAACCTGCTCCTGACCTAGTTCGTGAATTATTGAATAGTCAAATTCCTGCATCAATAGAACCCATCTAGGCAGTCTTCCTGAGAAATGTGGCTTGTTCACCAAATATACCAAAGCTTGATGATCTACATGAATGGTCACTTGATTGGCTACTAACAAGTAATGGCTAAATTTCTGAAGTCCAAAAATCATCCCCAGGCATTTCCTTTTGGTGAGACTGAATAATTCCTTTTTGTAAAATACAACACTCTGCTTGCATAATAGATTGGTTTAAATCAACCTTTTTCGACCTCTTGCATCAAAATTGCACTAATGGCTGAGTGAGAAGCATCCACAAACAGGTGGAATCGTTTTTTTCCAATCTGGAGGAATTAAGATGGGTGCAATTAATAGCATTTTCTTCAACATAGTAAAAGCTTTCTTGCTTCTCCTTCCATACAAAATCCATATGATTTTTTATTAAATGTGTCAGGGGTAAGTAGACATGAGCTAAACTGTATCTCAAAAACCATGTATGCCACTTAATATGTCCAACAAATCTCATCAATTGCTTGAAATTTTTAGGAGTATGTGCTTTCAAAATAGTATCCACCTTCTTGGGGTCAATTGCAATTCATTCTTGACTGGTTATGTGACCCAACAAAATTCCCCTTTTCACTGCAAATGCACACTTTGCGGGTTAAGTGACATCCTGGCCTCCCCGCATTTCTAAAAACATAACCTCAAATGAAACGAATGTTCATTTTTATTTCCTCAAACACTAAAATCATCCAAAAACACTTTCAAGAATGTCCTCTAGTAAGGGTCAAAAACTTCCATGACACATTTTTGGAAATTTGGTGGTCCATTCTTCAATCCAAATTCCATTACTGTGGAAGCAAATACACCCCATTCTGTAATAAATGCAGTTTTGTCTCTATCATCCAAAGCCATACTGACCTAATTATAGCCACTAAAACCATCCAAAAAGCTATATATTTCATTTCTTGCAACTCCATCTAGCATTGTATCACAGTAAGGCAATGGACATCTAGCATTGTATCACAGTAAGGCAATGGAAATGGATAAGTAATTGTAGCAGCATTCAATTTTCTATAATCTACACAGACTCTGATTTTGCCATTTTTCTTTGGGAGCACCACAATGGGTGATAACCAAGTCACTTTATCTATTGGATAGATGAAACCTACTTCCAACAATTTATCTATTTCCTCCTTCACCTGCTTTGCATAGTTAAGATTCATCCTGTACCTCTCCTGCTTGATTGGTACTGCATTAGTTTACAAATTGATTTTATGTTGACATATGACTGGATATGCTCCCTTCATATCAGTATAAGACCATGCAAAACATATTTAAACTCCTACAAATAATGTTTTCAATGACCTCTTAAAATTCAGGGCCAATTCAGTGCACACCTTGACAGATTTGGGCTCTTTTTCCTCTCCCAAATTCATATCTTCTAAATCATCTTCTCTGACCCTTGAACTCTTTGACACTTGCTCCTCAAACATTCTCTCTACATGCTTTATTGCTTCCACTGTTTCCTTCTCCTCTTGCAACTTTTTTGTAATGACTGTAGCACCTGAATCATTTGTGCTATCTGTTCGTTTTATGTCAGGTGATTGGACCTAATTATGTATTGCATCTGCAATCTTTTGCACATCTACTTCAAAAATAGGAATAACTATTTTATTCCTTTAAAGGAATTATTCTTCCTCATCTTCTTCAATAGCTTCTCCCATATTGATGCCCTCTGTATACAAAGGTCTAAAACCTAGTGGAGTGGTTTTCCTAGGGATCATCTTCATCCTGACCTTCTTCTTGCCCTTTTTAATAACAATGGTGTCAGCACCCCAAAGTTGTTTGACTTTGACTGCCCTTAACCATGGTCTTCCCAACATCATTGGATAGGAACAGGATGTTTCTTCCAATCTTAGAATCACAAAATTCACAATAAAGATTTATCATGCAACACTTTCCCTAAAGGTTGCACTCCTGTCTGGTCAGCCATCTTCACTTGAAAAGGTGCAGGTTCCCATTTGGTTAAATTCAAATTCTTACAAACTGATTCGGGAAGGATGTTTATTCTTGATCCTCCATCCACCAACACGTTTGACAAATATACTTTTCCAATTGAAATATTAATTACAGGAACCTTGTAATTCACATCCACTGGTGCTACATCCCCAAAATCAATTTGTGCCAGATTAATGTGACTCATTTCCTCCTTCTGTTGCAAATCATGTTCTCTAACTTGACCTGAGGAATCTGTGACTAAAGGAAAGAAGTAATTTCAATAATTGTCCCACACTAACTGGAATAGGAGCATCCATCAATGCTTCAAAAAGATCATCTGATAGCCCCCTACCGGGAGACTGTACCAAATTAGCTACTTTCAAGTGATGTTGTAACTCTTCAGAATCGGATTGTTGACTGCCTAAATTCTCCCAAATTTTTGATACTAAACTCGTTGGCCAAAAATATACTGAATCTTTAGTTTTTTGCTTGGATTGGATCTCCCTTAGAAGACATCTTTGGGTTTTATCCTGAGCTATCCAATTAACAGGATCCTCACGGTCTTTCCCTTGTTCCTTTTCCTATGGGGGCAAATTCCCTTTGGACCTAGTAATAACCAAACTCTATGCTGCCAATGGTGTCTCCAACACTTCTTCAATTGTAATACATTGAGAACAATCACATTGATATGAATGTAAAGATTGGGTGCCTAGGTTTGTGATTTTTTCCCTTGGTTCCTCAATACATTGGTTGCAGTCGGTTTCTACTTGTTGATTGTCCTACTTTTCTATTGAAGAATCAATTTCTTCCAAAAATACTGCATTAACTTGAACTAGTTGTTTCATTCTTCCATCATTACAAGAATAAGCCCCTACATTTGGAGAGTTAAAGTTCACAAATTGGAATCCCTTTCTCATTCCTATGTGTACACCAAAGCTCACAAAAAGGTCCTTGCATGTGCCCCCATTAAACCACAATAAGTACATGGTTGCTTTGGATTATTTGATTGTTGAAACCTTGGCCCATTTTGCCAATTCCCTTGTTGGAATGGCCTTAAACCTACCCCTGAAGGGTTGTGGTGCAACCACTTTAGCACCTGACTCCATTTTTACTAAAATGTGTGCTGGTCTCCTTCCTCTAATTTGGGGTTATAATAGCAATTATCATACTCATGTACAGGTCTTTGACATACTTGAAAAATTGTGATTTGGCAGGACTAGAGACTGATTGTGGCTGAATCTCCTTTAGTTTGTCTAAAATCTGTTTACTGATATTATTGGGTTTCTTAGATTCAGACTTACCATTCTTGGCTTTTCCTTTGCTTTTGTGTTTCTTTGACTTTGATACTTTCTTCTTGGATTTCTTATTCTTCTTCTTCTTGGCACTCCATGTATCCTCTTCCTCATCCTCAGAATCTGTCTTTTGATCAAAATTTGAATCTGTTTCCTCATCACCATTTGAATCTGAATCTGAATCCTCTTCTTCTGAATTTGAGTCCTGCTTGGACTTCTTCTTCTTACTCCTCTTTCGTTTAGTGGTGCCATATCTTCTCTTAGCTCTCATGGCTGCATCTACTATGTTTCCAAAATCTTGAGGTTGGATAAGAGGAGCATGACTTGGAATTGTACTCTTCAACTGCTTTCTCAAACCTTTACAGAAGTAGTCACCCAATTGCTCCCAAGAGGGCTTTGATTGGCTTGCAACCTATTCATCAAATTCCTAAATTGTTGGGCATAGTCTTCCACCAGCAAATCCTTTTGCTTGATTTTTTTGATTTTCTTCAGAACATCTTTAGGGTTTTCTCTACCCTGAACCTAGTCAAAATTTTGATTTTCAAATTATCATAATCAGGGAATGCAGCAGTACCATATTGCATAAACGAAGACAGGGCTTTTCCCTGCAATGTTGCTACAAAATGCTCCTTTTTGATAGCATCATTGTAAAGTGCATCATACCCACTAGCACACCATTCTGTCTCAAACTATCCCACATGACTATCAGCATACTGGGATTATTTCCCACTGAATTTTGCTGCCCCGATGTTCGAATTGAGTTGTGGTTGTGCCATAATGGGTACTTGTTGGCAACCTGCCAATACCAAGATCGGGATGGGATCCTTGACAGGTCTCTAGGTCTGATAAAAATTAGAGTTTCTAAACAATAAAAATCCAAGGAATCGACCTTTATCATTGATAATGGCTTGGGTCTATAGCCTTAGAAGAAGACCTAGTCCTGTCTCACAGCGAAAATGAGACAACGTATTAAAAGTCCAAAAAACTATTTCGGCCCTATAACTCCCACAATTGGGCTAAGATATCCTCAACCAATGCTTTTTTCTCCAACATATGTGAGGGCACAGCCGCCGCTGGTGAACTCCTCTTCCAAGTGAAGAAGTTTTCTAAATGTTTTAGTGCGCAGGGATGGATAATTACCTGACTAATCAAGTCCACTCGTCCTTGATTGACAACCTTTGTCAATCCCCACTTACAACCCCGCACTCACACATGAATCAATTATCTTACTATCACATTGTTTTAACATTAAAAATAATGTTTTCTTTTAACGTTCCATCACAATAATTCCTTGAAGACAGCATTGAAAGCATTCTTTTAGAAAACAGACATCTTTAAACTTAAGACAGGGTACTGTCAATCAAACCCGTAATAATTATATCAAGCTCAAATAATTAATTTACCTAATTACTTTAACAGAATTACTCTGTTTTCTTAAAAATGAACTTTAAAAGATTTAATTGAACAAAATAGAAATCCACCCGGGACTGCTCGGCCATCTGCTGCTAGGCTGGAGCCTACAAACTTTCCTCCGTCGGCCTATGGCTAGGCCAAGTCTCATGCTCATTAGTGGATTTATTTCTTTTGTTGCTAATATCCTCTTCCTCGGTAAGAGGATTTCCTCTGGTTCTCTTTGGAGCCATGGGCAGCCTTATAAAAAGACTTAATCGATTAGAAGTTTAATTGAATAATCTTCTTTTTCCTTTTTTACCCAAAAATAAGGATTTTTGGAGTAAGTAGGTATCCTTGATAGTTAGTTTGATGAGATATTCCTCTTGTAACTTCTTTATGCTATAAGTAATTTCCCATAATTACCATCTAATTTGGGAAGCCCTTTAACTAGGTTTATCCTTAGTCTATATTCCATTTTAGCCTTAGTAAATTATAAATTTATATTGGCTAATGGATTTCTCAACCTAAATTGTAATTTGATATGTTCTATCTTTAGGAATTTTCATAAATTTGATTTATAACCTTTCCCTCTTATACTTATAGTCTAATTTAGGCAAAATTTTACTGATTGTAGTTTGTTATACTAACCATTTATGCTGAGGTAATTTTCCCAACCTTCAATAGTAATTTTGAACCTCAGGTATTTATTTGGTAATTAGATAAATTCATTTACTAATTTCCTTTCTCTATTTTATACACAAAATCGAATACTTTTATTGAAGATAAATACTTAAGCTATTTATATGAGGATGGGGTATTTATGACGGATTCCTCAAGGTGTTTTCTACCTCTGATATTTATATCAAAGGTTTTTAGATTAATTTACTATTTCCCCCTTTTATTTGCTCCTAAAAATAATGTAATTTGAATGCGATAATTAGGTAAAATAATTATCTAAAGGTAACATAATTATCACAATTTTCTTAAGATGTAATTAACCTTTGACAAATAACTCAAAGCATTTTGAATCAATTTTCTAATTTCCCCTCTTTTTATTTGTCCCAAAAACAGAGTAATTCTGCTAAAGTAATTAGGTAAATTGTTTATCTGAGCTTGACATAATTATCACGGGTTTCTTAGCATGTAAATAACCTCTAATAAATAAGTCAAAGAAATTTGAATCCATGCTAATTTTCCCCTCTTAATTTGTCCTAAAAACAGAGTAATTTTGCTGAAGTAATTAGGTAAAGTAATTATCTGAGCTTGAAATAATTATCACAGATTCCCTAACATGTAATTAACCTCTAATAAATAACTCAAAGCATTTTAAATTAGTTTGCTAATTTCCCCCTTTGAATTTATCCTAATAAAAATAGAGTAATTCGGATAAAGTAAATAAGTAAATTAATTACCTGAGCTTGACATATAATTAACCTCTGATAAATAACTCAAATTATTTTGAATCAATTTTCTAATTTTCCCCTTTTAATTTTGTCCTAAAAATAGAGTTTGCTAAAGTAATTAGGTAAATGAATTATCCGAGATTGACATAATTATCACGAGTTTCCTAACATATAATTAACCTCTGATAAATAACTAAAATAATTTTGAATTAATTTGCTAATTTCTCCCTTTTAATTTTTCCTAAAAACAAAGTAATTAGGTATATTAATTATCTGAGCTTGACATAATCGTCACACGTTTCCTAACATGTAATTAACCTTTGATAAATAACTCAAAGTATTTTGAATGAATTTGCTAATTTCCCCCTTTTAATTTGTCCTAAAAATAGAGTAATTCAAAGTAATTAGGTAATTGAATTATTTGAGCTTGACATAATTATCACGGGCTTCCTAACATGTAATTAACCTCTAATAAATAACTTGAAGCAATTTGAATAAATTGGCTATTTCCCCCGTTTAATTTGTCCTCAAATAGAGTAATTCTGCTAAAGTAATTAGGTAAATTAATTATCTGAGTTTGACATAATTATCATAGGTTTCCTAACATGTAATTAACCTCTGATAAATATCTCAAAACATTTTGAATCAATTTGATTATTTTTCCCTTTAAGTTTTTCTAAAAAATAGTGTAATTTTGCTAATTGATTATGAAAATTACTCAAAAAATTATAAGATAATTTTTCTAGCTTAATGTCAATCTAACGCAGCTTTGATAATTATCTCAACTTAATCTAAACTTAATTAATATATTTTCCATTAAATTATGGTTAATATGGACAATATCAATCCTAATATGATATAATCATTAATTATCTTAATAACCCTAAGCTTAATTACAACATTCAACAAAGAATATTTAATTAAGAGAGGATTTATGAGTATACATAGGTCTAATCTTTAATTTATTAAGAAAATAGATTAATCTAGCCTTGCTAATAAAGAAGGATTAGGCTTATTACCGTTTAATTTAATCAACTAGAGCTTAATCTCTAGTGATTTTTGCATAGCGTTCTCTCTAGATGAGAGAAAGTGTGTAAAGGCTCTGAGTCTGTCTGAAATTGTGAAGCAAGGGTCATATTTATAGGTTTCTGGGCACTCACAGGTTGGAAAATGGCAATAACTTGCATCCCAAGCAGCCCTTCAGGTCAAAAAACGCCCCCTACTGCTAAATCTAGTCTCAGAGTGTTCATCATTACCCCACACAGCCCCCCAAATACACAGAATCGATTTTTACTAATCTCTCTGATTTTTAATGATAAAAATTGGAAATATCATAATTTCTAGAACCTTAGGATAAGAAAGTATTTATTGATAAGAAAGTCTTTATTGATAATAATTACTGAAACCATCCAGTTTTACTTAACTAATTAAATTCATAGTGTAATCTTTCAGATCCCGTAACTTTTCCAGATTTTATCGGAATTTTGTTCTAAAAATTTATAGATCGGGGTCTGTTGTGCTTAAGATTCCAAAAATACTAATATTTGCCATGGTCATACAGTTCTACATTGCTTTTTTAGTAATCATATCAGCTTCATTAAGCTTTATACAATATTTAAGGTTCCAGAAACAATGGTAAAGGTGGTGGTCTAGGAAAGTGCAGCTGCCTCTTTGCCCTAAAAAATTGATGGACTGCCTAAATGCGAACTAGCTGTTGGATGATCCTTTTAGGAGTTGGGTCTCTTCCTTGCTCTGTTGGCCTAGGTGAAGAAGTTCCCCCTGCTTCCTATTGTTGATATCCACTTGTGTTGCTGGTCTCTCCAGATCCTGTCCCTTTAGGAATTGGTGGCAAACTTGTAACTGCTCCCACTTCAAGAATTTCTTCTCCTGTATGACTACCTATTCTTTGAAGTTGAGATTCTAACCATGCATCCCACCTTATTCTTTGAAACCTCATGCCATATGAGATTGGTGGTGGTGGTGGATTCTTTGAATCACTCATACATACCTCCTTCTACTTGTACTTTCAAGTAAATTCTGAGTTGCCTACTACTAGAACAGTTTGTTAGACTAATTGGACCATTGGATAAGCCAAATGGGAGTAACAATGCTTTATAATACTGAAAAACCCTTGAAGAAATCCTAAGTTTTAAATCACTCGGTAGTTTTGAAAAATAATCATGAAGGAAGATCAGATTGTACTCTTCTTGTTCTTCTTCACTGACTTCTAGTTAGAGAAAACAGTTAGTAAATCTTCAGGTTTGACCGCCATATGCCCTAACTAGAACCCATTGCCCATTTTGACTTGTTTAAAGTTCATGACACACTCAGTAGGATCGCCAAGTGTAAGAGGCGGGAGAGAGTTGGTGGTTAGAGAGAGGGTGTGCACAAGATGATGAGAGAGAGAGAGAGAGATAGAGAGATAGAGAGACACGAAATGCCATAATCTTTGCTCATTCATATTGATGCTTGAGATTACAATATAGAAGCCTTATTTATAGCTTTCCCATGCCCTTTGCTGCCTCCTCCTAGACAACCCTTTAATTCTCCTAGACCTTAGTGCTAGCCTAGGAAATAGGGCACATTTATGGTTCAACATGTATCCCCAAGTGGAGTAGCTAAGTTTTCCACTCTAGATGGTGAACCAATGGCTAACTGTATTAGTGGATGTCACTTTAAGAAGTACCATCATTTTCCACTAACCAATGATTTTTTAGAAAAGATGCATGAAGCAAAGCAGAGAAGGATGAAATGATAGCAGGTTATTGATGATACTCAAGAGGAAGCTCGATTTTGAGTACTCAAGAGGAAAACTGCTTTCAAAAGACAATAAACACTTATTCCCATCAACACTTTCGAACCAGATGATAGACTATGGGAATTGAAGAATGATGCACTATCAACAGATGATGAATGGTTGGATGGAATGGACCTTCGCATCAAAGCACAACTGAACTATCATAGCACAAATGCACTGGTAAGTACTAGAGCTCAAATGAATGCATTCAATTATTCCACTTACGCGAAAGCGACGAATTAGTCTTTAGCACCGAGAATATCTGCTATCAAAGGATGCAACAAAAACCCAGCACCGGCATTGGGAGTGTCAACTTGAGTGTGATAGTACATGGATGTTTATGCCCCCATCAATTTATGTGCATACCAGATGAAGATATGAATGAAACAATGATTCTTGGAATCTCATGGATGCGAACATACAAGGAGATACCAGATTGGGACACCAATCAACTCAAGCTATCACCAAAAGGAGGACAACTCATCGTTCCAATTGCACCGAGCAAAGAGGAACGGAAAAGAGGTCACCCACAGTAGAAACAAGGGAGTCATCAATCTAATTTGACCTCTAGAGAAGAAATAGCTACAAGTAGCATGCAAGGGTTCAGGTAAATTTGGGTACCAAAAGCACAACTCAAGGACAAGCCGTCTCAAATTTGGATGCTTAAAAAATCATCTTCCATACTGAAAAAAGTTTCACATCTGACAACTCGGAGAAAAACATCTTTCAGAAGAGAAACTAACACTAGATGGGTTTCGAGGAGAAAGGAGCATTTATCTTCTCCACAAACTGTAAAGCCAATGAAATAGTGGAAAGCTAAGTCTCAAAACACTCAACCACAACAGTTTATCAACGAAAAACCAAGATACCAATGGAGAGTTAAATCTCAGCGACCGTCATCATTGATACCTACAACTTAAGAAAATAGTTTGCCAAAGCATCTGGATGGTACAATCAAGCAAAGAGCATACAAATTACAAAATTTGCTATTTAGAAAACATCAATAGGAAACCTTGACCATGGGAACCCTTGAGTTAACTGCTCAAGACCCAACTCTTGCACAACATATTGGTTTGAATTGCACTGATCTTCAAAGCATGGTAGATCCAACCACAGCTATGCATAGACACGATTGTTAAACCCATGTACATAGTCTTCTCGGAGTACTCCATCTACGAGGGGTGGAAGGGAACTTCAGTAATTAAAGGCAATGTTCAAAGAGGGAGGAAAAAAGATGGATGTTAAAATGTGCTTTTTGTAAAATTAATTAATAATTCCCTTAAAAATCATCAATAGGGGAATTATATCTGATAACATCTCCCCGATGAGTGTAAATAGTGTATATACTATCAAAAAATATATAAAAAATAGCCTTTTTTCTTATTTCATCATTATTTTTGATATGGAGCCTAAAAGTAGAAAAATCCACCAAAAAGCAATAAAATAGTGTTCTCTAGTGGATTTTCTCAATTATTCATTTTTCACTTTGCTTTTTAAGTGCATTTTATTATTTTCTTTGATTTTTTAATAAACAAGTCAAAAATTAATAATAAATAGCAAATGAGCTCTGATGGAGAAACTGAAGATACACTGATGATGAAAAGAACAAGGCAAATAGGCACAAAAACTTTGAATCAAAATGACAAACAAAAGCGGGAAGCTTAAATTAGGCCGCCAAGGCCTACGCTTGCAAACTCTGACAGAATGAGCTAACGGAGTCCAAATGAGCAAATTCTTGAGTTTAGCATAGATTTCATGGCTTCGTAGGACTAATAGGGGAATTCGGGGAAATTTCCACTAGTCACTCTTGGAAGAGAGAGCTTTCTACCTTCTTTGTGTGCATTTTTTGGAGTCAACAGTGGCCCATTTTTAGCGGCGTCTCACATGAGACATGAGGGGTAAGTTCTAAACTTATCAAAGAACATTTATATATGGTTGGGTAGCAAGTCTATGCCTAGGGAAAAAACCCTAGAATCCCATTTGTGCACGAACTCCTACCACACAAAAATGACCATAGCGGCCTGTCAGCTCAACTGAATCGGACGAGACTTGAATTATAGTATGCCCCTAGATAGTAGAACACTTCCATATCATTAGATGACCATTTGGCAGGGGTCGAGGGGGTCCCAAGTAAATAATCTAGGTTTTTTTCACATGCCAGAATTGGATTCTGACTCCACGGGCAGCTTATAGACAAGGTCTATACACAATGTACCTAGATGGTTTCAAGAAAACAGTAAAGGGAAGCTCTCAAACAAGCAGGAACGAGCTTGAAGGATACAAAGTGTTGAAATTGACATATGAAATCAAACTGATTCCAAATGGGCCCAAGCTGGATGAGTAGTATGAGGACTATGAAGCGGACAAGTCCATGACTTCAAAAGTGACCGACCAACTCTACACACAAAGTACTAACAAAAACTGGTGATTTCAAAGTCGACAAGAGCACGAAGTGATACCGACACGACCACATCTTGCCAATTTTATTTTAGGACTTGTATTAGATGTATTAAAGATGTTTAGGTCATCAAATTATCACTTCATGCAAAAACGTTGACTGATGTTAATAATCACGATTATTTACTTTTGTGCACTTTTGGCTTGAAAATTATCTTGTCACTTCACCTATCACTTGTAGACATCTATCACATACCATATGTCAAGAGTGAGCCCAAAAGATCAAGAAAACCTCTGATTTTGTCAAAAAACACACTAAAGGCTCTTTTGTCCAAATTTTGAGCTAATTGTAACATTATTTGATCCAAATCATCATATATCTCACACACAGGCTCTATATCATGTCTAGAATCAACTTGCAACAAAAAATGACCAAGTTGAAGAAAAGTTAATAATCACGATTATTTATTTTTTTCACCAAGATGAGGTCAAATTTCAACTTTGACCTTTATGGGACCAAAGTACATGATGTTCCAAGCTCACCAATCAAGTTTGATCAAATGTGTATCTCAAAAACTCAAAATACCTTTATATCTATTGTTTTAGAGTCTGAAGCCTAAATCTGGCACCATTCCACCCAGTGCACTCAAATGAGCCCACACTTCACTCAAAGTAGCTAAATCACATATGATTCAAGCCTGTGATATCAAAAATGCAAAAAGTTGGAAAATTTTCCCAATTGTAGATAATCACAATTATTTATTTTAGGTGAAATTTTTGCCTAGATTGCATGATTTTGATTTTCTACATGTTTTTATGCATCTATGCATGCTCCAAAATTGATTTGAAGTAAAATGGACTTCAATTGCTAGCAATTCAAACTCAGGGCATTTCATAGCTAAATCTGTGGATTTTTCTAACTATGACACTATATTCTACTATATATAGGTGTAGTGCAAGCGACTGAGAAGGCAAAGAAGAGGATGTGTCAGAAAGAAAAACTGCAAGAATTTCTACCATATCAATTGGAGACAAGCTCTGTGAAAACGACGAAGGCAACCTACCTGTCGAAAGAACAACTTGAAGAAAACAACACTATAGTCTTCATCGGTAGGTTCAAGAGTAAAGATGGACACTTGGTATGCTACCCAAGGAAGTTTATGCTATAGCTGCAAGGCCACACACTAATGAAGACAACCGAAGACTGGGACTTCGGGAATTCTATGACCAAGAGCCATGTGGAGTGGATTTCCAAAGAGCCTATAAATTGTTGTCCACAATCAAAGAAGATGGATTTGCTGAGATCACGGATCACTAGGGGCAAAAAGTGGAACTAGTTGTTAGACCCTGATGCTTTAGTCGTAGTTTATCTACTTTTTATTTGTAACCAAGGTTTAGATCTTTGAACTCTAAGGGTGTTTCTACACCTATGATGGTTAGTTTAAGTGGGATTTCTTTTAGTCATGCAAGTTACTTCTTGGTGTATGATGGAAGTTAGGAGTCGTTAGTCATTCTCTACTTAGAGGAGTCGAATTGTATTCAGCAGGGGGCTGTAGTGTGTGTTTACATGATGCAGAGTATACAGTAATACAGTACAATTCGTTTGTGTCCCTGACGTTCTGTAGTTTTTTGTTGTGCAGTAAAGCTATGTTGTATGCAGTGTGCTATGTATTTTACTCTGCGTTAGTATTAGGGAAGTAAGCCCTAATACTCTGACGATTCTACATTTAGTTACAACTCAGCCTGAACCGTATGGCAGTCAGGAGTATAGTCCAAAACTGACATACAAGTTGATCTTGACCACATGAGGGAATTCTCCAATTGGTTAACCCCGCAGGAAGAGTCTGAGGAATATGCAACCATGTTCTTGAAGGATTTATTCCCAAATTTTCTGAGGAAATCAGAATTGTAGTGGTTGACAGGGTAGTTTCTTCATTTCTACCTTTTGGGGCAGGCAACTTACCTTCTTGCTACAATCTGTATGAAAGGAAAGTGTTGGTACAATATTTACAATAGAAAAGAAGAAATCATGTATGAGTGGGGCACGGCAAGAGTCCAATGTACTACAACACTCATATGGCACCCGATTTTGACTTAGGCAAGAATTTGCAACAAGGAGAAGACAGGAAGCACAGTTGAGCAATGGTGGACAAGCTGAACCTGTAAGGGGGGACACTACAGGAGCAGGTACTATTGGGGCGGGGACTGAACTGCAAGAACCTGAACACAGGTGGCAGGGGACCCCACGTGCAAACCAGCAAGGCCAACAAGAAACTCCTCCTACAACATACCTAATTGTGGGAACATTGGTGAATGTCTTGTTAGCTCAGACAATCTTTTAGGCAAGAAGACAATTACAGTTTATAGGAACAGGCATATCCTCTTTACGTTTTAATCCACTTTTGAAAGGATACTCAAAACACTTCCGATACCTCCAATGGCTGCACCAAATCCCAAAATGGGCGCGGCAAAGTTCAACGGGAAAAATTCCCAAGGTGCTGACAGCCACGTTGGTCAGTTTCAAACAAGGTGGTCTGTAAGTGTATATGAGGCACTACACCCGGATGGAGTAAAGAAGGAGCATTTTGCAGCAACATTGCAGGGGAAAGCCATGGATTGGTTCTTGCAGTATGGTGTGCCTGCTTTTGCTAATTATAATGATTTGAAACAAAGATTTTTGTTAAGGTTCAGGGAAGACAAAACACTTGAAGATATTATAGAGAAATTGAGGAAGTTAAAGCAAAAAGACTTGTTGGTTGAAGATTATGCCCAAAAGTTTAGGAATTTAAACAACAGGTTGGAAGTGGCACAATAGCCATCTATGGAATAGTTGGGTGATTATTTTTGTAAGGGACTCAAACAGGAATACGGGAGTGCAGTAGTAGGGAGACCCCCGTTAGCAAATGCACAGGATTCTACTGATTTGGTTGAAGCAGCCACCAAGGCTGAAAGAAGGTATAGAGGTAAATTATCTTACGGGAAAAGAAGAAGAAGAAGAAAAGTGATGACTCAGACTCAATTTGAAGATTCGGGGTCAGAAACTGGTGATTCAGATCAGGATACAGGTGTTGACACTGACAGTGATGAGGATGAAGATTGGTCAAAAAAGAAGAAGGCAAAGAAAAAGGATAAGGAGAAGAAGAAACAGACGAAAGATAAGGATTCTCCAAAGAAGGATAAAAAGCAGGGAAAGGATGTGGTGACTGCAGATGTAGTCAACAAAATTATTCAGGCTCAATTACAAACTTTGGGCATGAACCAGTTTGCCATGTCAGAGAAACCATATTGTCAGGTATGTCAAAGGTTTGTACATGACTATGATGGTTGTTTTTATAACCCGGATTTCAAGGGAAGAAGACTTGAGTACATTAATCAAAAGATGAGGGAGGCCGTTGCGAGCATGATTTCCCCTCAAGGTCCTAATTGGAGATATCAAGGACATGCACCTCTAACGGTTTCAAAATCCAAACAATTGGGGATATCAAAACAGGAATCAAACTAATATGCCACAATCACCATGCAATTATTGTGGAGTCATGGGTCATCAACAAGGACCTGACTGTGAACTTTGGCGCCGACATTGGAATGATAGAGGAATCCCTATCATCAGGTACAAGAATAACAATAATAACAATAATAATCAACCTCCAGGACAAAATCCACCACTTCCACCACAGCAGCAACAAAGACCTTTGGGTCCGGCTAATATAGTAATATTGGAGAAATGGACTAAAAAGGCATGGATTGAGACAAAAAGGATTGAAGAAAAGGTAGAATGTGTCAAAACAGAACAACAAACTGATCAGCAGCAGGTGTACAAGAGACCAAATTTGCTCAGGTAACACCTAAGAATCACAATTGTGATTGTACAAACTGCATCCTCATTGAATATATTCCAAAAACCAGTGGGTGCACTGGTGCCATGGTGGTCACTAGGGCAAAGGCCAAGGTGGGAACCTCCACCTTGGAAGAAGTAGACAACCTGAACAGTTTGAGTTGGAAAGATCAAAAAGCAGTAAGGAGAGAGGAATGGAATTTTGTTATATGATCCTTGGATGACTAGGGGAGACAAAATTTAGATCGCAGTCAAACTGAATTGCCAGAACAAGTTGTGAGTGATGACTTTTATGAAGCATTGTTGTCAGGTCCAACAATGAGCATCACAGTGAAGCAAATGTTGAGGTTGGTACCTGCATTTTCATAGAAACTGTTGAAAAAACTTACTAGAGAAGTGGCAGGAAAGAATCAAGAAACTAGAATGGACCCTAGGACACTATTTGTGGTGAAGCTTGAAGTTCAACCTTTGGATGTTGATTACAAGGTACCCGTAGTTAGGGTTTCCATTGGAAAAGTGTTTTTCCGAGGTGTACTCTTGGATGGGGGGTCAGGAGTTAATATTCTCCCAGAGTCAATCTGCAAACGTTTGAATCTTTTGAAATTGGATCCAGCTCCTTTTCAGGTTAAAATGGCAGAACATAGGCGGTTTGAGCCTTTGGGCATTTTTAGAAATTTGCAGATCTCAATGGGGGGGGCAGTAATTTGTAGCTAGCTTTGTAGTACTCAAGTTGGAGGAATCTATTCGTTCTTATCCAATCATGTTGGAAAGACCATGGTTAAGAGCAGCAAGAGTAAAGAAATTATGGGGGGCAGACTCCCTTGTGATCAAAAGGGGTAAGAAGAAAGTTAGAATGCAAATGGATGCCAGAAAGGTAATCCCACCACGTTTTAGGGCATTGCATGTAGAAGGACTAGACATGGTAGAATAAATTGGAGAGGATGTTGAGGAAGAATTTATTAGAACCAATTCATCAATGTATGTTTTATAGCATCAGGATGATGGGCTCAAGTTCTTGACTCAGGAAGCACTTATTGCTCACGGTAAGCACTCACCTACCAAAATGGGTAATGAGTTATTGAAGAATTTGCAAACTGAAAGCAAAGAAGAATTGGAAGCAATTGAAGCAGTGAAGTAGGCAGAAAGAGTATTTGAACATCAAATGGAAAGGACTGCAAGAGTCACTCAGGATGAACTGCAGGAACTGAACCTGAACACTAAGGAGGAACCACAAACAGTAAAGGTTTTAGCAAAACTAGATGAGGAGTTTAAGCAGAAACTCAAGCAGTTGTTGATGAATTTCAAAGATGTTTTTGCATGGAAATATACTGATATGAAGGGAGTAGATGCTAGCTTTTTCCAACATAAAATTAACTTGAAAGCAAATACAGTTCCAGTTGTACAACAAAAATACAGGATGAATCCTAACTATACCAAACAAGTTAAAGAGGAAATCGGCAAACTGTTGCCTGTGGGTTTCATTTACCCATTAAATGAGGTTACTTGGTTGTTGCCAATTGTGATTTTTCCAAAGAAGAATGGCAAGATCAAGGTTTGAGTAGATTACAAGAAATTGAATGTTGCTACAGTAATTGATCCATTTGATTTACCTTTTTGTGATACATTACTGGATGCAGTAGCGGGACATGAGCTTTATAGTTTCTTGGATGGTTTTAGTGGATACAACCAAATTTTAATGGCACTTGAAGACAAAGAGAAAATAGCCTTTGTGACTGAATGGGGAGTTTATGCCAGTAAGGTGATGATATTTGTCTTGAAAAATGCTCCACCAACATTTCAAAAAGTAGTTTAGTGTGTATTTGAATAATACCTTACAACATTTATGAGGGTTTTCTTCGATGATTTTAGTATTTTTGGAAAGAAACAGGAGTATTTAGAGCGCTTGAAGTTATGTTTTTAGAAATGCAGGGAATTTTGATTGTCACTGAATCTAGCCAAGTGTGCTTTTGCAATTCAAAGAGGAGTTCTCATGGGACATGTCATTTCTAAATAAGGAGTGTCTATAGATCCAAGTAAGGTAACATCAATCAATAAAGCATCGGAATCAAAACCCATTAAGCAATTGGGAGGAGTTTTGGGTCAAGTGAAATGGCATAACCATTTTTTGAGATATTTGGCACATGTTTGTACACCACTAACCAAACTTGTAAAGAAAGATGCAATTTTTGAATGGGGAGAAGAGCAAGGCAGAGCATTCAAGATATTGAAAAAGATGCTGACTGTAGAACCATTTGGCATTGGGCCTCCATTGAATCGGTTTCAAAGTGACAACACATTTTTGGTTTTCTTTCTTAAAAAATGTACACAATAATGTTTTCTAAATTGCAATCTATTCTACAACAAAATAAAAATATTCACATCAAATGACCTATGATAATCAATAAGAGGCAGGATGACAGGATTTGGTGATACGAGAATTTCTCCTACTCTTTGGGCACCAAACATGAACACCATACGTTGTTGAAAATGGATTTTTCTACTAATTGCAATGTTTATTCTAATGTGTGGAGTGAAATGAAAGGGGAAAACCTCTATTCTTGGACCATTATCCATGGTCTATGCATGACCTAATTCTTAAAACAAAACCAAAATATAGAGGTCCAAACTAAGGTCGTACCTAATGAGAGGCAAAATAAAAGGATTTACTGAAGCGTATATCTCGGTCAACCTAAGAGGACCTAAAATTCTACGAATTACTCGTTGAAATTGCAACTTAGCACTAACAATTATGTGTATCTTTTTCCTTGCAATGGGAATGAAGTGTTGAGATGTCGAGCTCTACACCTTGAGCTGGCATCCACTACGGGTCTTGGCCGCTTATGGCATTTACTCACTGGCGCGTTAGGTGACCGACACGGAGGATCTCTGCCAGTGATTCTACAGATGGACTACACTTATAGTGCCAGCCTAGTACGCTTCTAGCGAGTTCACACTTAGTGACCGCATGTACATATGTGCTACTTTTCAGCTTTAGCACTTAGTCATTTTGTACTCTCTTTTTTGAGAAGAAGAAGAAGAAGCTTTCCATCTCTGTGTGCTTTGTGCTTGTCTTGTATAGCTCTCTTGCATCCTCATTCTTTACATGGTATCAGAGCCTGGTGCAGGCAAGAGAGGCTAAGAGAGCAAGAGCATCACAATCCCTTCGTTCGCAATCCACGACCAGATGCCGAAGGCGTCTCGTGCAGCAAAATTTTTTTAGGGGTTTTTCGCACAAGTTTCTGAACAGGTCTCCAAAGTGCAGTATACAGAGATTTACTGTACAAGTACAGTGGTTGTATGTACGCTTGATTGTGGACACTCGTTGAGTGTAGAAAGCGTTACAGGTACCACGATAGCAGGTGCAGCAGATTTGCAGGTTTTTGCAGATTGCAGCTATTTTGTCTTACTGCTTCAAGATGTTTGACGGTTTCAGTCAGATTGTTACTGAGAAGCTTGAGAAAAATAACTACCCTGCATGGAAGTTCAGAATAACAAATTTCCTAAAAGGAAAAGGTTATTGGGACTATGTAGAAGGAGACAATGAAAAGGAACCAGAGATTCCCGAGGCAAATGCTACAGCAGAACAAAGGAAAGCTTTGATGGACTGGCAACAAGGCCAGAGCAAAGTGATGTATTGGCTTTCTATGAGCATCACAGATGGCATGATGGGCTATCTACAGGATGCTGAAACCCTCGCCATTGCATGGAAAAACTTAGGCAGAGTGTTCGAGGTGAACACCAAGGCCAAGAAGCTTCAACTAAAGTCGGAGCTAAATCAGGTTAAGAGGAACAACCTCTCCATCAATGATTATGCTTTGAAGATCAAGAGAATCATTGAGGCTCTTGGATCTATTAAAGTCTCAGTAGAAGACGATGACATTGTCCGTGCATGCTTGGATGGTCTAGGAGATGAGTATGTACATTTTAGGTCTTCCATGAATACAAGAGACGACATCCCCGTGTTCCAAGATTTGATTTCTATGCTTATTCTTGAGGAGAAGAACCTTGACACATCTTCTTCTCATGGCAGAAATAATTCTGAACAGGCTTTCTATTCTAACTCCAACAGAGGTAGAGGTAGAGGTCTTGGTCGAGGCCCAAGGGGTTGCAGGGGCCAATTTCTGGAAGGTCAATCAAATCAAAACAATACAGGTGGCAGGGGAAACCAGTCTCAAGGCAGGGGGAGTCAAAGAGGTCGTGGTGCAGGATCAAGCAGGCAGCGACATACTCCAGATAGTAGAGAATGTTGGACTTGTGGTGAAAGAGGTCACATGTCACGCGACTGTCCAAAGGGAAAAGCAAGTAGAAAGAGAGAACAGGGCAACTATGCATCTACTAGCAGAGATGCAGATGACAGCAAAAACGAGCGCATGTTTGTTATGCAACATGTAATGAATACAACGATTGCAGAGAATTCCACCCAAGATGATGTTTGGTATGTGGATTCAGGTGCCTCTAATCACATGACGTCTCGTGGAGAGTGGTTTAGAGATATGCGCAAACCAGATGTGTCAGGCTATGTGCAGACAGGAGATGACACAGCTCACCCCATTGCTCATGTAGGGGACATACCTCTAAATACGAAGAGTGGGAAATCAAAGTACTTAGCAGATGTACTTCATGTCCCAAACATTACAAAGAATCTTCTTTCTGTTGGACAAATGGTTGAGCAGGGTTTACAGGTTCGCTTCAATCCAAATGGCTATTATGTAGAAGATTTCCAAAATGGCTGTAAGCTGATCACAGAGGGCAAATGTGTGGGCAGAATGTTTACGCTGAATGTAGACATGCCTGAGGTAAAAGCTGCATTATTTGCACAGGGCACAGGTGTTGTGGCTGATGTTGACATTTGGCACAAACGCATTGGCCATGTCAATGAGCAGAGATTGCGCAACATGCAATCAAAACAGATTGTAAAAGGTTTGCCCAAATTCAAGGTGGATGGTATGCATAAAGTGTGTGCAGCATGCCAGTTTGGAAAACAGTCAAAGGGCTCATTTCCACATGAGCGCAATGTATGTAAAAAGCCACTTGAGGTGGTGCACACAGATGTTTGGGGTCCAACCGATACTGCAAGTATACATGGTTGCAGGTATTATGTCTCTTTCATTGATGACCATACAAGGAAATTATGGGTCTACTTCATGCGTAACAAAAGTGAAGTGTTTGGTCACTTTCAAGACTTCAAAGTCATGATTGAGAAGGAGACAGATATGCAAATCAAGACATTGAGGTCAGATGGAGGGGGAGAGTACTTCTCCAATGATTTTTCAGATTTTCTGCGAATGCATGGTATACACAGGCAGTTTACATGCAGATATACTCCACAGGAGAATGGGGTCGCAGAAAGGAAAAACAGGCACATTGCAGAGGTTGCACGTGCATTGATGAATGAGAAGAACATGCCTCATCATTTCTGGGCTGAAGCTGTAAATACAGCTGTGTACATTATGAACAGGACACCTACAGCTGCGGTGCATGATGTAACACTTGAGGAAAAGTCTACAGGTACAAAGCCTGATTTGGCACACTTGAAAGTGTTTGGCTGCATAGCTTACGTGCATGTACCAGATGAGTTGCGTAGGAAATTGGATCCTAAAGCAGAGAAATGTATTCTTGTGGGATATTCCCTTGAACAAAAGGGGTACAGGTGCTACAATCCTACTACACGAGAATTACGAGTGAGCAGAGATGTAGTCTTTGATGAGATGAGCAGCTGGTACAGTAATGCACATGGCACTATTGGGGCTGATGTAAAAGATGATGTGGTTGTACAAAATGTGAGGCCACAGTCACAGGTTTTGAGTGGACCACAA
The DNA here is from genome assembly GCF_014529385.1 of Adiantum capillus-veneris. Classification (NCBI taxonomy): domain Eukaryota; kingdom Viridiplantae; phylum Streptophyta; class Polypodiopsida; order Polypodiales; family Pteridaceae; genus Adiantum; species Adiantum capillus-veneris. The sequence goes on from NC_140951.1 coordinate 4,918,969, forward strand.
GAGTCCTCTTCTCGTGGCTCTGTTGAGAAACCATGGAATGGTAGACTACGTACGCAGGTTACTCCACCAACAGGTACAGGGAATGTATCACGAAAAGGAAAGGAAAAGGTTGATAAACCTCCCTTTATGGTTGATGCATCATCAGGTTTTTCACATGTAGACATGGATTCAGATGGTTCTGAACAAAGTCTTGATGAGGAATTTGGAATTCCGACTGTCAGGACACCTGGTGTAAGGAAAGTACAAGAAGATGCTAGAGGGCAAAGGAGTGACCCAGGACCGCGCAGATCTAATAGAGTCAGAAATCCAGTTCAGAAATTGACTTATGATGGGTATCTAGCGCATCACCAAGCCTACATGGCTAAGGTGATATAGGATGTGGAGCCCACATGTTTTGAGGATGCAGTTGGAAATGTGCATTGGGATGATGCAATGAATGAAGAGATGGCTGCATTGGAAGCAAATGACACATGGGAGTTGGTGCCATTGCCAAGTGGCAAGAAAGCTATTGGCTGTAAATGGGTGTATAAAACCAAGCATAAGGCTGATGGTAACATTGAGCGTCACAAGGCAAGGCTGGTCGCAAAGGGTTATGCACAGACGTATGGCATAGACTATGAGGAGACCTTTGCTCCAGTGGCAAAGATGACGACAGTGAGAGCTGTCATAGCAGTGGCTGTATCTAGAGGATGGATTATGCATCAAATGGATGTAAAGAATGCCTTCTTGAATGGTGAGTTGCAAGAGGGAGTGTATATGGATCAGCCACCTGGTTATGTCGATCCAGGTTACCCAGATTATGTATGCAGACTTCTCAAAGCTTTGTATGGTTTGAAGCAGGGCTCTAGAGCATGGTATGACAGGATTGCCAAGTATCTTGTCAGTATTGGTTTTAGGAGAGCTCATGCTGATCATTCACTCTATGTACGTGAGAGTGATGTGGGGATTGTGGTCATTACCATATATGTAGATGACCTTATTATTGTTGGTGAAAATGCTATGGAGATTGACCATGTGAAGGGTCTTCTCAAACAGGAGTTTGAAATGAAAGATTTAGGCGAGTTGCGCTACTTTCTTGGCATTGAAGTGATCAGGACTCCAGAGGGTGTATGGCTATCACAAAGACAGTATGCATTGGACATGTTGTCAAAGTATGGTATGGCTGATTGTAAGCCAATTTCTATTCCCTTGGATGTGAATGCAAAGCTGAGTGCAGAGAAGGGTGATGTTGTTGAGGATGTCAAGATGTACAGGAAGATTGTGGGTAGTCTAATCTACTTGACTATCACGAGGCCAGAATTGAGCTACACAGTAGCCTTGGAGAGTCAGTTCATGCAACTTCCGAGGAAGCCACATTTGGATGGAGTACGACGCACACTTAGGTATGTGCAAGGTACTCTTGACTACGCATTGTTCTATGCAGCAGATGCACCATTAGCATTGTATGGGTATACAGATGCAGATTGGGCAGGTAGCATTGTTGATAGGAGATCTACGAGTGGCTTCATGTTCTCTTTTGGGAGTGTTGCTGTTACTTGGAGCAGCAAAAAGCAGCCTACGGTTGCTTTATCGAGCACAGAGGCCGAGTACAGAGGTGCAGCAGTTGCGGTATGCGAGGTAGCTTGGCTACGCACATTACTTGAGGACTTGGGAGTGTAGGTGGACCAGCAGATTAGTATCCATTGTGACAACCTCAGCAGCATGCAGTTGGCTAGGAACCCAGTGTTCCATTCCAGGACCAAACACATAGAGGTCCATTACCACTACGTTCGAGAGCGAGTGTTGGCGGGCGACATCGACTTGGTCTACGTCAGCACAGAGGAGCAGATAGCGGATATCTTTACCAAGGCCCTCGGAGCTGAGAAGCTTCGACGTTTTCGGACTATGCTTGGACTCTGCGACATGCAGAGCTCGAAGGGGAGTGTTGAGATGTCGAGCTCTACACCTTGAGCTGGCATCCACTACGGGTCTTGGCCGCTTATGGCATTTACTCACTGGCGCGTTAGGTGACCGACACGGAGGATCTCTGCCAGTGATTCTACAGCTGGACTACACTTATAGTGCCAGCCTAGTACGCTTCTAGCGAGTTCACACTTAGTGATCGCATGTACATATGTGCTACTTTTCAGCTTTAGCACTTAGTCATTTTGTACTCTCTTTTTTGAGAAGAAGAAGAAGAAGCTTTCCATCTCTGTGTGCTTTGTGCTTGTCTTGTGTAGCTCTCTTGCATCCTCATTCTTTACATGAAGGGATCATACAAATTCTCGTGATTCATGCAACCTACTTGACTATGCTAAAGGTTGAACCTACACAAAAACATACACAAGTTGGTTCCTCATTGGGGGCACCAATTTGAGGCGGTCCGGGGCAGGCAACAAGGGAAGAGCGGCCTCTAAACACCCTTCGAGGCTCCCGTGCTGCTCAATTGGGACTGGGGCAAGCACAATCAGAGAAAACAACAACCCACAGCCAGAAACCAAACAAGAAAAGGGGCTCCACCTAGTTGTAGATGCGAACTACGACGCACGTGATATCTCCTTGTACTCAAACGCACAAAGAGAGGGGAATGCAAGATAGCCACACACACCAAACACAAACATTCACCACGCCAGAGAGAGGTAAAGTGCACAAATCAACTTGAGAGACTCAGTCTTAGCCTTAAAGACTAGATGCACACAAATCTTGATGAGAAATAGAGAGACAACACAAAACTTGACCTTGTTGCCAATACACAAATTGTCTTAGGGTCACGGGAGCCCTCTCACCGAGCACCCTCTTACAATTGAAAGTTTTGGCAAACAATTCAACAAGCCCTCAAACCACCAAGCATGAAATAGCACAACAAACTTCAAGGACAATATACCTTCAACCACCTGATGAGCCAACTTATCAAGTCAATTTGGAGAGAAGAGTCGTAGTTAGAGCATACAATTGCACCCAAAACTATGAATCTTATTTATGGACAAGAGTAGGCTACAAGTGTGATTGCAGAGTATAGTATCACTCCACTCCTCTAGATGGCATAACTAACTTCAAGCTTCTCCATGCACCTATGTGTAGTGATGGAATAGAGCACTCACAATGCACACACTCTACACAACTAAGCTTGAAGAGTGGTGTGTTATGTGTTGAGAATGGTGTGGTGTAGTGTGATCATGTGATCATTTACAAGGGAAGAAGGGCTCTATTTATAGGTTTTAGAAGCCCTGATTAGGATTAGGCCTAATCAAGTTTATTTGAAGGAATAAAAGATTATGCTTTTTTTTTTAATGAGGGTGGGTCTCTCTTGTCCTTTGAGTCACATGGATGTGGGCTCAAGGGAAGAGAATTATTGAGGATGATAGGAGAGAGGATTGAGTGAATACTTTGGGAGTGCCTACTCTAGTAGAGGGTGCATTTTACAATAAGATTAGTGGTTAGTATTTAGTAATTATCACTAAAAAATATTTACAAAATCATTCACCAAATGCTGAGATATATGATGAGAAAAGTTAGAGAAGGGATAAGCTTGTAAAGCAAGGTTGAAGCTTGGAGAAGTTGACATTCACCTCTTTACAGCACCGGTAGAAGAAGCGGTCAGCATGGCGAAGTAACGCGTGTCGATGAAGCTATGTTATCTTCAAACCTTGAAAAATTCATGATAAAGCCTTCATTTGCAGAGGTTAACCTTGGATTTTGGTTGATTTTTTGAAGTTCTTTACAAAGTTGAAGAGAGTATGGTAATATGGACATATATGTAGAGAGAAAGGGGGACACCTAGGGTGTAGAAATGGAGGATGAAGGCTATGGAGGTGTGAGAGATGTGGCAATGGTGAAGAGGGTGAATTAGGACATGGGAGTAAAATTCTTAGAAAAACTCATAAAAATTCAAAACTTTTCCCAAAAAAGTAAAAATGCCAAAAAAATTAAGAAAATTTGAAATTTCACAAAAAATTTAGAAAAATAAAAAGAAAATCGCCCGAAGTGCCAGAAAAAGACAAGAAAAAACCAGAACGAGCCAGAAAGAGTCAGAAAAGAAAAAATCAAAAGTTGAAAAATAGTGTATCGCACACCGAGCAAACACCACACACCGAGCAAACACCACACACCGGGAAAACCATGCAAAAGCGAATCCAAATAGTCGGAAAAAGCTGAAAACGGTCAACCCGAAGCTGTGAGGGGCAGACAAAATTTGTAAATTTATCAAAATCAAGCTGAAAATCGACAAACCACAGTGGATTGCAGATTAATCTGTTGAAGACCCAGATTTTCATCATTTCAAAGGCCGAGATTAATTTCGACACTGTCAAGCTAGAGTTATTCAACTTTTGCGAGTCTGAAGAGTAGTCAACTACAAAAGCGCTTTGACTAAAGCGGTTTATCAAAACTGAGCAGGATAAATTCTGCTAATCAAAACCAAAAACTATCAAGAGACAGTTTCTACAAAACCAGCCAACATGGACTCAAGTCGCACCGAGAGTTCAAGTACAGTAGGGAAAGCCAATAGCAGTGGCAACACAAGTACGACTGCAATCGACCAGATTTTGCAGCTATATGGCTACAATGGAGATAAAGTCTTATACACAGATTCAGAAGGCCATAGATATCTTATGAGTAGTAGAAGCAACACAAACGCCAAGATCCTATTGATTAGGGTAAAGCCAGATTCATAGAACTCCCAGATGTTCACAGACTTCAGTGGAGCCAAGTACTGCAAACTCAAAGATGAAGTGCAGACAGAAGTTCAAAAACCCAAGTGCTTATCCAGAAATCTGCACAAGCCAGCAAAGCATCCATTTAGTGCATATGCAATCAGGATCCTTGTACATGGATTTCAGTGTGGTCAAATCTCTAGTCAAGAGCCAGAATTGCAAGATCCAACAGATCAACCAATAGAAGAAAATCTAATTGGAGAACCAAGCTAAAGACGATATAAGGTCAAGATATAGCAATCTACAGCTTGATGCTTAGTGTTTTAAAAGAAGATGCCGACAACTTGGTTAGCATAGAAACATAAACTTCTCTGCAAGAGCTTGACATGACAGAGCCGGTTGAAATACCACCAGACATGGAATATTGCTCAAAGATTGTCAAAGAAATCCAGACAACAGGGACATATCAACAGCCAAGCAAGGTACATAGAAAATTGGAAATGAGAATTTCTATGTAAGTGCATTTAACGCGTCACTTTTAATGCAATCAGATGATTCTGCATTACCATTAGAAGCACCAGTAAAAGCATTGCAAATTCAAAATCAGCGTAAGGATGCATAGGCACTTGAAAAGCTTAAAATTGATTCTTTGAACAACAGATTCTTGCATGAATTTAGTCAAGGTGTCGAGATATCACCAAAGGGTGAAAATACTGTTAGGTTTATAAATGATTCTACATCCACTGACACAAGTGTGCAATCATTCACGAGTCCAAGGGACACATCAAACAAAATGATTTTAGCTTTGTATGGCACCCATAATTCATATGCACACTATGTAGACCAAAAAGGAAAACTGTACAAAAAGGAGCAACGAGTGTTTGAACGGCCCACATACCAGCTCATAGAAGTGTGCCTAGTGATAGATCAGAAAGGATGGTTCATTTTAGAGGAAAGAATCTGTTATAGCCCATCCTCTCTAGAGCTAAAGGATATTACCTGAGTGAACCCAGAAATTTGTTCAGAGCCAAACTCTCCTGCATCGAAAATCAAGCTTTGATGTTGTGATCAAACGAGCATATACTTTGACCAAAACAGCCGTAGATATAGACGAGAGTCTAGCATCTATGATGCCTTGGGTCTTGAAACCAAAGAAGCTCATATCATAGGAGACCCATGGGATAGACAATATCAGGGGAAAGATAAAGCTATCTACAGCTTAACTTGGGAAATAATTTGTCATGTTTCAGGGAGATACACAAGAAACTATGCAGAACGTTTACAAATGCCAAATGTCAATAGTGCTACCCAAAGTGTACCTTCACACTCCCAAAAGGTGAGACTAAATCAGAGCCAAACAATTTTGAACTCTTACAATGAAGCAGGCTATAGTGATCACCCTAGGAAGGGGGGAGTTGTAAATCCATCAAGCTTGGTTCATGTACTAGGAAATGCTACACCAATTAGAACCCCTTCAACGCAAAAACCATTGAAAGATCATATGGTTGTTGGAAGTTTCCAATTGAACCATATTCCATCAAAGTCTACAGATAAATGCCTCTATGAAGATCATCGAGGACAAAAGTTTCAACTGATCTCCACAAGTCAAATCCAAAAGCCGACAAAGCCCATAGTTTTCAAACAGTAAAATGTGACCAAGCTCACATATGCATATCAAGATGCACATGGTAACGAATATCAGCAAGATCAAAACCTTGTACAAACCCCTACGGATGTCCCGACTGAAGTCAAAGAGTATATGAAGATGATGCAAAGCCTCAAGCTGCCAAAACACGTGGCACAAAAGTCAAAGTCAATGGGAGCTAAAGTCCATAAGGCTACACAAAGGTCACCACCAAAATCTCCTCCGAAGAGCAGTATCACAGTCGATGGAGTCACCATTGATTGAAGCAGATGGTCAAAGCAAAGAAAATGTAGACAAAGCTGAACCAAAGGACACTGCCACAATAGAATCAACCAATACAAAAAGAAATCCTAAGAATATCAAGTGCAACATCACTAGTGAAACAAAGAAAAGCTGTCAAGTGAAGTAAAGCTAGATTTTCAACCTCATGTCATTTCGCACTTGGAAAAGATGTGGCCAACCACAGTTGTAAGATGCTTCTGAATTTGTGAGCATATCAGGAAACAAACGAGCAGAATGTTAAGGAAACATCTCCACAAAGGAGGAAGACCAAGACTGGTCACCCGTGGACGACAGCACAGAGTCCTCAAGCACAATTCAAATGGAGATTAATATCAAAGCAGATCTTATTAAAGATGATTCATCTCCATCAATGAGAAATTCAGAAGAGCTTAAAGAAAATCAGGCAATAGCAAGTGTAGATCAAACAAAGCAAAGAGCAATCACGATAGCTATTGAGCAAAGAATGCCACCAGAGCCAGAATTTAAGAAGAATGAGGTTGCAAACAACCACGAAGAAATAGGAAATCTAAAGCTCAATCACTCATTGCCAGCTAAATCAACTTAAGAAGGTCACATTGGAAAACAAGGTCTCAAGTCACCTTCCATAGAGACACATTTAAATCAAGATGAGACCATAGCAAAAGCAGGACAAAAATATTCAATAGAAACTACACCAAGAATAGCTGTAGTTCTCAGTAGTACAAAAGGAGCAAGTGTCAGATGCAATGCTCTACTGGATAAAGAAGCAAAATACAATATGATTGTAGAGAACATCCAAAGGATCCTCCAGATCACTCCATAGAAGCATGATAGCAAAACAATGCTAGGTTTGCATACAGGTCAAAGAGAAATGGTTGCTACCCTTAGCATCCACAATCATGAAGAGTAGGTGAAGTTTCAGGTGAAGTCTTCCAAGGAAATGCTTGCAGATGTCATCCTTGGACATTAGTGGTTAGAACAACACAAGGCCTACAAAGAAGATAAAATGATATTACTCTCTTCTCCAAGAGGTAGCCAACAACATTTACAGGTACCGTTAATGCTAGATTCAGAGTTGCAAAAGTCACAAGATTCAAAGACAAATCTTGCAGACAAAGGTAAAGCTAAAGTGCAACTTCCATTGATTATCACAAAAGGTGTGACAACATATGCCTCAACATCAAAGAGCCCTCATGGATCAGCTTCTTCAAGCAAGTCATGCTTTCAAAACTTCAAGTCAATTGCTGACTCAGCTGAAACCTCAAAGAAGACACCCAGAAAAGCAAAGGTATATCAGCCAAAGTACTCAAGAAAGCAAAAGATAGTCAACGAAGTGTTTGTTTCAAGCAGTTTGGTCAAAGTCAATGATCCAATTTGGATACAGAACAGGAATTCAACACAAAAAGACAAATACATGGGATGGATAGTATCACAATGGAGCTTAAAAGAATAGGATTACTATGAAGGTAATAGACACATATGGGTACCAAAACCTAAGGTAAGAGCATATGAAGTAACCTTAAGTCCCTCCCAAGAAAGAAGTCCCACAAGGTATCAGCCTCGACAATGTCCTAGAATACCTAAGCAGCAGGTATATGACAAAGCAACATCTAAAGATGCTAAAGTCAACCACAACTCTCAAGAGGATACAGAAAAAAGATGGATCTCAAAGAATGCTCCTCTTGGACAAGGATTCTACACAGGCTATACAAAGATTTGGCTACCAATCAATCACAATCCAACTGCAACTACACCAAACCTGCATGAAGATCTCAAGAAATCAACAAGACCTGAAGCGAAGCAAAGTCAACAATGGAGATACAAAGGCCATCAAGGGATTTGGATTCCTAAGTCTTCCAATGCTCCTAGTCAAAATCCAAATGCCAACAGCCAACAAAGGCCTACAAAAACATCAAAGACTCCTATAAACAGGCCCAATTGGAGAATCAAACGGACAATGGAGTCTTCACAGTCAAACAAGGAAGACCCAACCAACGTGAATGCAGATTCAAAGATGATAAAATAGGTATGGCAAAAGAAACCTTCAATGCCAACTTGGTCCTTCACTAATCCTCTTTTTGAGGATTCAAGATTACTTTCCTAAAGAAATGTTTGTAGTAAGCACAAGACAGTAAAAAGTCAAGTCGCCAAGGTGCAAAAAACACTCTTTGGCATAGTCAGAGTCTGGCTACTGGTGGTGAGCCATAAAATGACCAAAACATTAGTCCCAAAGTGTCGAGTCATATTAGACTCTGTGCTAAGAGTCGTAGTTATTAGGCTTACGGTCAAGCTAGAAGAGTTGAGCATATCTAAGTCATGTAGCTCATGTTGTATGAGATGACCATAAGAGTTGAAGTCTATTAACTTAAAATGGGTGGAGTGTAGTAGAGTCCAAAACTCACGCACAATGCACAGTGAGATGAGAGCACATATCCTCGTAAAACGAAAACCATTCTTAAAGGGGTGCCATCTTGCAAAGCCATGTCAAATGCTTTTATAGCTACACCATCTTTCTGAATTACCTGCTCAATATCTTTCTTTCACAACATATTGTTTCCATGAATTTTTGTGTATGCATAAATACGATGTCCCATCATTGGACATATGCATGAGACACTCTTTTTGCTTCCACATATGCAACTTGAGTGGACTACAACATGCAACAATTAATGTCATGCTAACCAACAAAGCCATCGAGTGAGGTCACTACTAGGTGAATAGGAAGCTAGGGGACGGCCCAATGCTCCCTATCGCTTGGTGTTGACCTTCATGTTAAAGCCATTACAAGCACCAGTAAAAACCTTGGGGCATGATAACCAACAAAACAAAGCATGTCATGTGATAAGTCACTACTGAGTGAATAGAAAGCTTGGGAACTGCCCAGTGCTCCCTATCACTTGGTGTTCACCTGGATGTTGAATCTATTAAAAGAGACCGCAAAGACCTCAGGGAATGATAAGCAACAACGGAAAGACAAAATTTAGTGAAGTCAATACTGAGAAAATAGGAAGCTTGGGGACTGCCCAATGCTCCCTATCGCTTGGTGCTGACCTTGGTGTAACCGACAAGGAAGACCATGGTGATGTGATTACAAAAATATAGTTCAGTCACTACTGAGCGAATATAAAGCTTGGGGACTGCCCAACGCTCCCCATCGCTTGGTATTGACCTTGATCTTAAATTCATAACATACGACAGTTGAGTCAATATGGGGAAAATAGGCCGCTTGGGGACTCCCCAACATTCCCCATCACTTGGTATTGACCTCAGGGTTAAAATCATTATATGCAACAGTGGAGTCAACACCGAGCGAATAGCGGCCTAGGTGACTGTCCAACGCTCCCCACCGCTTGGTGCTGACCTTGGCAAATTGGCGTCGGCCCAATACACTTTCACGGATAACACATTTTTTTAATCCATATCTATCAGTGATAATGCCTTCAGTACTTTATTAATATTTCCCATGCTAATAAGCACTTCAATAATGCACGTATCCCAAAGGCATTTTTTTCCCACTGGGTTTTTTTCCTTTGTTCATCCACGTATTAGACCCTAAGTTAGGATCTCATCATTCTACTTCCCTTGTACATACTTTTCATAAATAAACATCAGCCTCGTCATTATGCTATTACAATGGAAAAATGCAACATCATCTCTCACATCAGACATATTCGGACCAATGAAGATGTTGCAACAAATTGAACCTCATCAACAAATTGAACCTCATCTCTCACATCAGACATATTCGAACCAATGAATATGTTGCAACAAATTGAACCTCATCAACAAATCCAATGACCAATGAAGACGATCAGCCCATCAAAAAGCTTCCTTGCCTCTAAAGACACTTTTCAACAGTACCCAAGGATGGGCACTAAAATAGGAAGGTGGGAATGGTACTGAGTCAACTTCAGTTTAACAGAAGTTGCTAAAGACCAAAGATGTACGAATGCACATTGAGAATGAATACGAAGAAGCAGTAAAGATTGGAATTACATATTCTCCACGCTTTCCCAAAATGGTCACGTATTGTAAATTCCCAAATTATTTCAAGCCAGTGTAATATTTTAATGTGTTACACGCTCAATGGGAGTTCCAAGTTGTAAAGATTAGGTCACTTACTGTGCCTAGGTTGCAGATTCAGTAAGTGGTGAGCCCTAAAGGCCTTGGGCACCCGGATATTGCAACCAAGGTATATAAAGTAGTGTGTAAAAGAAATTAGGGTTCTCAAGTCATTTGTTGAGAGCATTCTTTGGTGAGAGCTCTTGAGGTGTGTGGCTATGGAGTCCTTGAGCTTCTCCTTGCTCATGAGACTTGAGTAGCACTAATCAATGATTCACTCTCTCTCACTATGCCTATGATGCTTAGATTAACTAGATCTTAACTAATTAATGGTTAATCCCTCTCTAATCTGGTGTGATTGCCCTCTTTTACTTGTGTGTGCATGTAGGTTTGATTGGAGTGTGGTGCTCAATAGATCTATGTGTGTGCGCTTGCACTTAGTGTATTGCATGATAGGATTAGTGTTGTGTGCATCTTGCAATCGTAGTGTGTGTGATTGGGTTGATTAGAGGTGAAGAGAAGTGGATATGGAGATTGCCCTTCATTGCAGCTTAGCTCCTCCATAGGACGAGAAGCTCACCTCATAGAGTTAACCATTTGTGTTGCCACGATTAGCTCACTAACCGTGTGAGTGTTTCCATGCCCTATCTGGGTAGCTCATCCCTCCGGATTGATAATTTTGTTGGTCATTGGAGCTATTGCAATGATGGGACCCCCAACTCTCTCTCTCTCTCTCTCTCTCTCTCTCTCTCTCTCTCTCTCTCTCTCTCTCTCGTTCTCTCTCTCTCCCTCTCTCTCTCTCTCTCGCTCTCTCGCTCTCAAAACTAAGCAAGGTTCTTTCTCTCTCGCTCTTGGATTGAAGCAAAGAAATGAAGAAGATACTAAATGGGAGTTGTTGATTGAACACAAGGAGAGTGAGAGATAAGGTGAAGACTTGACCTCTCTTGTGGACTTCAAGAAGGAAAGCAAGTAGGTCTCTCTCTGCAGAGTTTGTGCTCTCTCTTTGCATGAGGGATTTCGATCTCACTCTCTATATTGAGGGCTTTAAGGCTCTCTCTTGCCAACTTGGTGAGCAAGAAAAGAAAATATTTTTGGGCGAGGAGCAATCAGATATTGAATGTTTGGCAATGCAAGGCAAGAAGGAAGGATCTCAAGGAGAGCTATCAGGACGAGATTAGACAACCAGAGAATTCCACATAGAGATAGTTTGTAGAGCTTTTAACAATAATTGAAGCACAAAGAATGACACAGAGATTATGATTGAAGATTGCAAAATCCAAGGGTCAGTTGAAGCAAATAAAGTGACAGGAGAGAATTTTGATCACCGTCATCAGTTAGAGATTGATTAATCACCTTGTTAAGTCACGAAGCCATTAATGGCCCGCTTAATCTTGTAAAGGGAGCCTAAACTCCTAGTTTTCAGTTAATCCGAGTGATGGTGCTACTAACATCCCACCTTGGTCATTGATTAAATTGAGCCTAAAGCATTATTCAATTATTGATGATTACAGTGATTGCCAGAGCTTTTAGTATCTATTGTTCTCTCTCTTTCATACCTCCCACAGCCAGAGGCCCTGCACCTTCTCATCTTACATTTTGAGCACATACCCCCTGACATATTTGGTGAACCCGATGTGAAGTGAGCTTGGGTGGGAGGTAAAGGTGGATAATTTAGAGCAGATGATAAAGTTGATTGAAGAGTTAAGTGCAAATGGTTTTGATGATAAGTCAACAGTTCCAAACTTTTTGAAGATGTTTCAATTGGTTCAAGGATCTTTGCTTGAAATAAAGACCATGAAGAAAAAGAATCAAATGGATGAAGCTTTGGAATGAGCTTTAGATGCGGTATACAACGAGAGGTGAGTCTTAAATGGTTATGATCTAGAGGGCTACCTAGAGTGCTATGAGTTCAAAACCAAGTTAAGAGGGATACAAGAAGAGTTAATGATCAGATCCTTTGAGGAGTTAGTGAGTTCAGATTTGAAGGATCAGACTCAAGAGGTTATCAAAGCCTACATTGACAACTGGGAATATTTCAAAGAAGCTGTTGTACAAGTAAGTTATAAGCATTTATGTAAGCTATTGAAAATAGAGTCCAAGTGTACCAAACTATGCAGATATTGAGGACAAGTACAATCAAAATTAGAAGCGGTGATTAATGAGTGTATTGTACAAGATTCTACCTTCTTTTACAGTCTAGTGATGAAGATATAGTTCAAGTTGTATATGAAATGATGGGTTTAGCAGATGCCTTACATGAAGAAGAAGTCTTTGAGGTAGAGGCTCTACAATCTCAAGATACAGAGGGTGAATTTTTCAAAGATCCTATACATGTAGTACATGAGGAAAAGAAATGAGGGGATAAACAAGAGGAATGTCTAAATCTTAAGAAGAAATTGTGCAAGTGAATGAGAGCAACCATATTTAAGTAGACACGCATAAAGATTTGGTTTCAACCAATACTTTTCTACTGACTCAAAATTAGAGCAACATTTTGTTGGTACAGATTCTACCATAGAGTTGATTAGTGATATTGGTAAAGATTCTACCATAGAGTTGATTGATAATACAGATCTTATAGGTCAAATCAAGGCTGCAATTGAGAGCAACATGACCATGGATTTGGGTCTACCACATTTACTGAATTTGAATATAACAAATTTTTAGGACTTGATTGAGCAAGAGTATGTGTTTAAAGATATGTAAAATGTTGATTCAAAGGGGGTGCAGACTCCTTCTTTGACAAGTTTATGTGACCCAGAGCTACCGATATGGCAAACTAATCCTGAGTTTGTTGATGATGTAGAGGGGGAGCAAACTTCTTCTTTATCAAGATTTTGTGACACAGGGATCATACTATGGCAGAATGATCATGAACTTGATCATGTTTATTCAAAGGGGGTGAATAGTGAAGTGCAATCTTTTTGTATTGATTGGTTTCATTATGCCCATGATACAGACAGGGAAGTAGATGAAAATTTCAATGTGCATGATGAACTTTGTGCTACAAAAGTGCAAAGATATTTGGATCAGGTGGAAAGACTTAAAGAGCAGTTTGCAAAAAATGTGTTTAGTATGCATGTCATATGTGGAAATCCTAGTTTACAGTAGCCTGAGATATGGAAGAAGGAGGAACCTTCTGAAGCGGTGGACCTAACTCTTATGTGATTATTGGACAAAGCTTTGGAATTATTCTCAAATAAAAATGCTAAGGATACCAATCAATCTAGATTCTTGCATGAGAAAGTTTGTTCAGATGCAGTTGATGATGGCCTTATGCAAATTTTGGATGATGCTCTACTTGATTTTGAGCCTCTACAAGATAGAGAATTGTTTTTTGATGCATCTTGCGAGCCTAATGAGAAGAGTTTTTTGAGAGACTTAATGTATTTAGAAATTCATGAATGGTATTCAAATACTAGTGAGAGTGAAGGTGCACTACCAATGCTTTTACCTATGATTGACGATCGACAATTGGATGAGCCAGTTGCACAGGGGACATGGAAGTATCTAGTGATACCTAATGCTATATGGGATCTGATGTTACCTTCTGATGTAGAGGATTTTGAGCTAGAGTTTGACCTAGGAGGTGACATATATATGCATGGTATGGGGAAATTGACTTATATGCCATATGATCCAACACGGTTTTCATGAAGATTTGTGGGTTAATTTATGTTTATGATCTACTCACTATAAATTCTTGTATTTTTCCTATGATCCTGGAGGATGGTGAAATCTTTTTCAAAGGAATGCTCATCGTGGGGAAAATGATTGGTTTCCTATTTGATCCTGGGGGTTATTGAAGTGCAAGTTGCAGATTTGAAGAGTACCAGTTATCGTTGTGGCATGCTTCATAATATAAGGTTTTGGTTTATAGATTATGCTAAGTCAAAAGAGTTTCTGGTTATGCGTTCAATAAGATTACATGTCTAGCTTCTAGTTGACAACTTTGGGCAATTGATAAATTATCTTCACATCTTTTGAGCTAGTTATACTACCAGAACTTGAAGTAAAGGACTTGACGGCCATTCAATGTGCATACAGAGTAAGGTATACTTGAGCTTGAGAGCCGCCAAGTGAACCAATTATTGCAAACCCTCCCAAAATTGAAGACCAAGAAGAGGTGCTACAACCCAAAGCTATCCTTTGGCATGAAGACAAGGTCCTATGACATGATAAGATTATCCGATGGTATCTTATTAAGTGTTTGACAGATACATCGCGATGGACGTCAGCACAGCGAGAACTCACCTAACAAGATTTGTCAACTAAGGACGAAGCTCGACCGACAGGCGCGTGGAAGCAAGCATAGGGTGTCAACCTACACTGGACCGACTCCTAACATTCCTACAGAGGTCTCTACCCAATGTCTAAGTCACAACCTTCAAGAGTGCATAAGAGGAAACTTCCTACAACGCTTTCTAGAGCCGAACACCCATCAAACAATCTCGAAACACCAAAGAACTTGAAGGAGACCCTACTAACACCAATAGGTCGCTCTCCCCAAGGTCTATGAACCAAAACCCCAACCCAAAACATCCGGTGACAAATCACGTAGGATGTCTGGACAAAATTTGCAGGTCTTCGTTTTTGAAATCTAAAGTGCCTAATGTGTAGCTCTACTCAATGTGAACGCGTGGATATGCTGCAATGCAAAATCGGACAACGTATGCTCACCGAATCACCAACAGATGAAGCTCGTAGATGGAGCTCGCAAAACCAGACCGTACGCGCACAATGTAAGTATGGACGCATAGCTCTCATCAGAGGAAACACACTCCACTTCTCTGCACTTGATTCCGACACCGGTGCACACATAGCGTCAAGATAAAGCTCACACTCTCTCTCGTACACAGTACACTCACTCACAGAGTTCAAAATGTTTTTAAAAAAAAAATGACAGAAAGTTATTTCATTAAGGTCAAAAAGTGGTATAAATATCGTACAATTCTCGAACCCTAAAGTTTCAAATTAACCATCTACTCAGTCTAAATGTCAAAATTGGGATACAATCTGGAAACTTCTATAAGCCCCAATATTTACAAGGTGAAATGTCGGGTTTTCTCCATAAATGAATGATTACAAAAAATGGTAATCTGTTGAGTTGTCAGTTTTCGTAGGGTGTGTCCAGCTTCTAACAATCCCCCCCTCCTTGCTCATGTCATCCCTGACATGGCTGTTGAGCTGCTTCTTCATCTTATGGTTTCGTGCATCTTGAGCAGCGACTCGTATCTTGCATGTAAATCCAGTAGTGTTGGGACGAATATATCAGTGTGGATGGTAAAGAAGCTGGGGTAGAATCCAAATGGCTGTTATGTAGAAGATTTCCAGAATGGCTGTAAGCTGATCACAGAGGGCAAATGCGTGGGCAGAATGTTTACGCTGAATGTAGACATGCCTGAGGTAAAAGCTGCATTATTTGCATAGGGCACAGGTGTTGTGGCTGATGTTGACATTTGGCACAAACGCATTAGCCATGTCAATGAGCAGAGATTGCGTAGCATGCAATCAAAACAGATTGTAAAAGGTTTGCCCAAATTCAAGGTGGATGGTATGCATAAAGTGTGTGCAGCATGCCAGTTTGGAAAACAGTCAAAGGGCTCATTTTCACATGAGCGCAATGTATGTAAAAATCCACTTGAGGTGGTGAACACAGATGTTTGGGGTCCAACCGATACTGCAATTATACATGGTTGCAGGTATTATGTCTCTTTCATTGATGACCATACAAGGAAAGTATCGGTCTACTTCATGCGTAACAAAAGTGAAGTGTTTGGTCACTTTCAGGACTTCAAAGTCATGATTGAGAAGGAGACAAATATGCAAATCAAGACATTGACGTTAGATGGAGGGGGAGAGTACTTCTCCAATTATTTTTCAGATTTTCTACGAATGCATGGTATACGCGGGCAGTTTACATGCAGATATACTCCACAGTAGAATGGGGTCGCCGAAAGGAAAAATAGGCACATTGCAGAGGTTGCATGTGCATTGATGAAAGAGAAGAACATTCCTCATCATTTCTAGGCTGAAGCTGTAAATATAGCTGTTGAAGCGGTCCGGGGCGGGCAACAAGAAGAGCAACCTCTAGATACCCTTCAAGGCTCCCATGCTGCTCAATGGGGCTGGGGCACAACACAACACAAACCAAAACAACAAACCCCCAGCAAAATCCCAACTACACAAGGGGCACCACCTAGTTTCAGAGCGAACTAGGACGCAAAAGAGGAGAATCGTTAGAGCACCCACAAACAAGCAAGGAATTTACACTAACCCTAACACCAATGGAATACTCTCACACACTAAAACACGAGAGAGAGAGAGAGAGAGAGAGAGAGAGAGAGAGAGAGAGAGAGAGAGAGAGAGAGAGAGATAGAGAGAGAGAGAGATGGTGCTCGGGCTGCTTTGAAGTGTATCGTTAATGATTAAGCAAACATAAATATATATATGTAAGAAAGAGAGAGAAGGGGGAAGGGGGTGCTTGTTGCACTAATGCCTTCTTACAAATCTGTAATGACCAATCAAAGTGAGATTAGTATTTTTTCAACATAGCCTGAGTAAATTACACCACAACACATCACAAGAAAAAAGCCACCCCAATCACTGTCTTAAGGCCAGGGGAGTCCTCTCCACCCTGTCGCCCTCTTACAGCATGTGGGATTTATGGATAAATTGATAACAATACCCGGAGACAAGCTATCAAGAACTTAAATAAAACACCAAGACACTTACACATCATTATTGTCCATGACTTCACGTTGGAAGGGAGACAAGGTATCCATGCTCAGTCCAAATTCACCCTCCTTGATTCAACAAATGTTGGGCTTACACTAGTAGGAGAAACGATAGATTTCCTACTCTCAATTTAATGATCACTCTCTCTTACAATGGCATAGATTTCCCTTGCTAATCACCCCTAATACAACACATACATATGCCTAATGCCAATGAGATTCCACTCAAGAGCTCCTTCTCAAGAGGTTGAGCTTGGCTTCTCAAGCTATAGCATAATGCTCTTTCTTCTCCCCCTTTTTGTGCTAGCTACACCCTCCTTTTATAGCAATTTTGAAGGCTAGGGTTACTTCTCTAACCATGGTTGGGTTAGATTTTCAGCAATTTATCTAATTTTTTTTGCTTGGAATTATCAAGAAGTTGGTGGGGAAAGAGAGAGGAGGGAAATGGAGGTGATAGGACTTTTCATAGTGGGTTAGTGTTAGTAGAGTTAGTATTAATTTACAAATGGAATTGGATATTTACAATGGGAGTATCCATGTAGGATACAAATAAGGAAGAAAAACTCTTAAGAGGTAAGAAAAGGTGGATTTCTTACAAGGTTGATGCTCCAAGTGTCTTGAGTAGGGCCAATTTTGACGCTTGTTGACGGTCCACTAGCTTTGACGGTACATTTGTTCTCCACTCTTGACCTTCCTTGAGAGACAAGGTCATTGAAGATGAGTAATCAACCACCATGATGCTATCTTTTAAGAGAAGAGGCTGAATTTTGTGGTTTTTTGGATAGATATGGGTAATTTGGAGGAGGAAAAATGAGACTAGGTGGTCAATTTTGGAATGGAATTGTGTGTGGGAGGTAAGAGTTCACCATGGTTTCTCTTATTCTTCAAGGTTGAGGAGAAGGTGAGTAGGGTGTAGAGAGGAGTGGTGAGAGAGGTGGGGATGATGAGTGGAGAAGTGTGTGTGTGAAAGAGGAAAATGATAAAGTGGAAGAGAGAGTGTGGCTGCATAGCATGGGAAAACTGGGGTCCACTAATAAAATCATAGCTCACAGCTCGTAGCTCAAACAAATATGAAAAAATTTGAGGCAAAAGTTCAGCCCACGAGCTACAACTTTTGTTTGTATCACCTTTTGAAATTTGGAGAGCAAGTGAACTTTAAAAATTCATCAAAACCGAAAGTTTGTTTCCACTGCACAAGGTCCTTGTGGGGTCCTTCTTTGGATGATGCTTTTGAATACCTCCAAGAGTGAGCCCTCCATAGTGCATGTATGCATGCCACCTACCCTTGACCTTATTTGGTAGGTCTATAATTGTAGATATTGTTGAGATCATGATATAAGTGAATAGTACAACTAAGAAAATCAAATATTGAGGGGTCTAAAAAATATGTACATGTCAAATATAAGTAATATAAGTGGAAAAAATATAAAGGGGTCAAAAGAAATCTCTCTCATTATGAGGCTACCATAAAAAGATAAATATTTTTGGTGTTCTAATTTTTTAGAAAAAAAACAAAATAGATGTAGGAAGGGAAAAATCTCAATAGTGAAAAAATATACACATAAATAAAACTAGTTTTTTTGGATTTTTGTTGGGGTGGAGTTACACCAAATATAAGAGAAGCTTACATGAAAATATTTCTATATGGAATAAAGAGTTTGAAAAATAGTAAGAAAAATTGTGGTAATGGTGAGGCAATGTACAGAGCATAAATAACACATACCTAGGTAAAAATATTTAAATAAATACCAAAATAATTATGAAAAAATCTTTTATTTAGGCCCTATATACAAAGAAATATTTACATACGCATGGGCCATAATATACTTATATATATATTTTCTTTGGCTCAACTAGCCCAATGCCTAGCTAATTGAGGGTTTTTTATTTCAGTAAGGAGATATGGGAAAAGTCCCCTATTTCACACACACCTATATACAGTGAAAGGGTGAGGGTAACTACAGTGTTTGAGTGATTTGATAGGGTGAGATAACTCACTATGTCAATTACAGAGAGCCGAAAAAACGGCTATCATTATCCCTCCCCCAGGATGATGGTATATTCATGTACCATCATAAAGAATCTTTTCCAAAGAGAGTGCTTCAGAGTCCTTGACAAGATATTCATTGTTTGGCCCCTTGGACTTTTGGTTTGTGTTACACTCGTGCTTCATGGAACAATACTTACATGGGATAGTTGCCTTTTGCTCTGGTAGATCCTTTGGTAGAAGGCGACTCAAGTAAGGCTTCAAGCGATAGCCGTTTACCTTCCTGGAGTGCTCTTTCCCATTCAAGTCCATAAGTTGATAGTAACTTGAATTGAAATCCTTCTTGACTATGTATGGCCCCTGCCATCTTGTTTCAAATTTGGCATCAAAACGATTATCGAGTCGATTGTCATAACTTAGCACAAGATCTCCTTCATTGATGCCTTTGTCCTTCAGTTTCTTGTCAAGCTTCTCCTTTGTCTGTGTGGCTTTCCTCTTATAGCACTCGTATGCTGCTTCTCTTTTCCACTCAAGCTCAGCTAAGGTAAGAAGTCGATCCATCCATGCTTCTTGATCATCTTGTGCTGATTTGCCATGAAGTCGCATTGTTGGAATGTTTAGTTCAATTGGCTGTAAAGCCTCTTGACCATAGACCAAGTGAAATGGTGTGAACTCCGTGGCTTCCCTATATGTGGTTCGATACGCCCACAAGGCACCATCCAAGAAGTCATCCCACAACTTTGTCTTGTTATTCACCATCTTTCTAATGATGCCTGCAATGACACCATTAGCTTTTTCTACCAAACCATTTGATTGGGGATAGTAGGGTGTACTGTGACGATGTAGAATGCGAATTTCTTCACAGACTTCTGTGAGCAATCCCTTTCTAAACCCTGGACCATTATCAGAAACAATCTCCAAAGGTGTGCCAAATCTACAACAAATGTGAGTGTAGACGAATTTGCTCACTGTCCTCTCATTTACCTTTGCCACACTTTGTGCTTCCATCCACCTAGTCATATAGTCTACAGCCACTAGAATGTAGAGTTTACCATTTTTTGTCCTAGGCAGAGTACCCATAGCATCAATGCCCCACTTTTCAAAGGGTCCATTTGCAAGCACAATTTGCCTTGGACCATAAATCAATCTTCTATTCCCATTTACCTGACAATTGTGACAACTTTTACACCAATGTTGGACATCCACATGCAGACTTGGCCAAACATACCCCGCAAGCAAAATCTTCTTCACAGTTAATTCTTGGGAAAGATGACCACCACATGCCTCTTCATGCAAACCTTTTAGAATGGCTGGAATTTCCGAGATAGTTGGTACTCTTCTGCACACTTTATCCTTCCCTCTTTGATAGAGGGAGACTTCTAGGAAGAGAAACATGCTTGCCTTCTTCATGAGTCTCCTCTTCTGAGCTCTTGTGAAGTCTGGTGGAAACTCACCCTCCAAAATGTAGCCAATAACGGGAGCCAATGACTCCAATCCCTGGTATCTCGGTTGCTTGACAACTGCTGCCACCATGATGACCTGCACTTCTCTCTCAACACATGTAACTGCTTGTTGTGTAAGTAAATCGGCATCTTCATTTTGTTTCCTCGGAATATGATATAGTTGCACCTCCTCAATTTGATTAAATAGCCTACGGATGGTATGAACTTTGGCCCTTAGTCTTTCATTTTTGCATGCCCAGATGCCTAAAATCTGCTTCACAATGAGAAGTGCATCCCCTTTTACCATGAGACGTTGTATACCATGGCCAATGCATATTTTTAAACCATGAAGTAGTGTGTCATATTCTGCTTCATTGTTGCTAGCTGAACTTGGTAGATTGAACTTCTCTTTCATGACCACCTCTCCACTTGGGTTGAGCAACACTAGCCCTCCCCTTGCTTTTCCTGCGGCTTGACAAAAAGCTCCATCAAAGAACAAGGTAAAAGCATTAGGAATACTTTTTGGTGGTGGTAATGGTAGGGTCTTTACTTCAGGCACCTTAATCTCCTTTTCATGCACCCTATAAGTGAGAATCCCTGCCAATTGTGCACCCACACTATCTTCTACCTTGAAAGAGTATTGAAACTCTTGCAACTCCATAATCCACTTTGAGATCCTAGTACTAAGATTCATTTGAGATGACACCCAAGGGAACAAATTCTTTGTGGTGAGGATTACAAAAGGTTTTGGGAGCAAGTAGGATCTAAACTTCCTTATCGCAAACATGAGAGAAAGCATCATGAGTTCTACCTCCGTGTAGCCTCTCTCTAAAGCATTCATGACCCTACTAGCAAAGTAGATGGGCCGCATCCTGGTACTATAGGTATCTTGTTGTAGCAAAACTGCACCAATTGTTTCTTTCCCAGCACTAGAGCTAACAAAGAATGTGTACTCCCAACAAGGAGGCATGAGTGTTGGTAGCTCTGACAAAATGGCTTTAATGCTACAAAAGTACTCTTCAAGCTCATCAGACCATGCAAATTCTACTTGTTGTGTCAACTTTTGCAAAGGATGAAGCAACTCCGAGGCTAAGTGAATGAAGCGTGACATATACTTCACCTTCTGAATGAAAGAGATGACCTCCTTAAGACTCTTCGGTGATGGGATCTCATTAAGAGCCTTTGCCTTTGAAGGATCCACCTCAATGCCTTTATAGGAAACCTTGTGACCGAGCAAGATCACTTCATCCTCACCTACGTGGCACTTGTCGGGGTTGAGTTGACCTCCCATGTCGTAGAGCTTCTTTAAACCTTCTTCTACCCTTTGTAGATGCAATGATTTTGAGCTATAAATGCAGAAATCATCAATGAACACCCTAATTGACTTTCCAAAGAATGCTTGAAACACCATGTTCATGAAACGTTGGAATGTTGCAGGAGCATTTGTCAGACCAAATGGCATGACTCTAAAAGCATAACAACCCCAAGGAGTGATAAAGGAACTTTTCAATTGATCTTTCAATGCGATACCTATTTGAAAGTAGCCTGAGTAGCCATCACACACAGTGTACTTCTCATGACCAGCTACCTCATTTAGTATCTCATCCTGAAATGGGAGGGGAAAGTGATCTCTTTTTGTTGCCTCATTGAGTGGACGGTAATACACACACACCCTCCACTTTCCGTTTTTCTTAGGAGTGACAACAACGGGAGAGACCCACTCTGAATTCTCCACTGGATAAATGAAACCTGCTGCTAGAAGCTTTCTTACCTCCTTGAGTAAAGCCTGCTCCTTGATGACTCCTAGCCTTCGTAGCTTCTGAGCTTTGGGTGTGGCCTCAGGCTTTAACTCAATCTTGTGTTGAACAACATCTACCCCACGCACGTCAGTGTAGTCTTTAGCAAAAAGCCTGGGAAACTTCCTTAGCACACATTTGAACTCCTCTCTTTCATCCTTTGTAAGTGTTGTTGATAGCATACCTTCCAGCATCCCTTCATCTTGAACACCTTCGTTCTCTTGAGGACCTACCTCCTCCAAGCCTTGACAAGAGGTCTCTTGGTTGCTTGGCTTAAACTTTACCCCCATGACTTCGATGGAAGACTCCTCTTCAGTAATGCTGCCGCTACTTTCTTCTTCTAAAGTGCTATCGGTCGAACCTTCTTCCGTCTCACTTTGAGATGATTCTTCATGGAGCTCCTCTTGGCGTTGCTCCTTCATGTCAAAGACAACCTTTTATGATTGTCATTCCTGCAAATTAATTTCCCACTCTCCCAATCCTACAAAGCTCGCATTTTCATTAGCCATGGTCTTCCTAGGATAAATGGATAACCACTTCCCTTGGTTGACATAACATAAAAATCCACCACTTTCTTAATGCCAAAGGCCTCTACAAACACATTCTTACAAATGCCTACACACCTAGCCTTGCTATTGTTTGCCATCTTGACTTTGATTTCAGGTGTCTCATGGATGTGCATGCCTAGTCTTTGCATGAGTCCCTCTGTCATGATGCAAATTTGTGCACCCCCATCCACTAGACCTTTCCTAACCAATCTTCCTTTGATGTAACAGTCAAGCACCGGTGTAATGTCCTCATTCATTTCAGCTTGTGCAATTTTTACAAGAGGCACACTCTCTTTTACCTTTCTCCTAGTGCTAACTGCCCTTGTTAAATCCCTCCTAATTTGTGGACATAATGCAAGAAATTGAGGCCATGAAATATCAGGACCCTTACCTCTCATGTCTTCCAACAAGTTGTACGGAGCCATACCATGTCCAAGAGGGAAGTCTTGGAGGTTGATATGACGTCGAGTCCTCTTGGTTTCCTTGGTTTCCTTTGCCTTCTTGCCTTGTCCATGGTCACTCTGTGATGTGACTCCTTCTTTCTCTTTACCTTTCCCTCGGCCACGCTTAATTGCCATTGGCTTAATGCCATTCCCTCTACCACATGCACATTTGGATCTGGCAAAGGTGGAACTCCTTCTACCCCTTGTGGAGGTGGTCTTGGTCCATTTGGCCTTTGTAGAAGCCTTGGTTGTTGACGAGCTCCTTCTCCTGCATTCATCACTGGGTAATTCAAGTTAGGTCTCCCTGGCTCTCCACGGGGCCAAGGACAATTATACATCCCATGTCCAGACTCTCCGCAATTCCAACATTGCAAGACTCTCCTAGTTCGTGGCTCTCTCTCTCCTGATTTCTTTGCTTGTCCCTTTGGACCTACACCTTGTGCAAGGTGAATTGACAGGCTGCTTAAAGATTCATTTAACTTCTCAATCACTTCAGCCGTTACCTCAAGAAGCTCCCTAGATGTTGATGCTTGTGACTTACCTTTGGGTCTAAGACCTTCTATTGGAACCTCTCCCCTTAAGCACTTGAGTTTCCTATACTTCTCAGCAGCCCTAGTTTCAGCTGCATCAAAATTAGCAGGTGCACCCGCCTCAACTTTTACCTTAAGGTCAGGAAAGAGTCCGGCTATGAACCTCTCCTTCTTTAGAAATTCTGCACCATCACTAGGGTTAGCAACATTTCGTATCCATAGAGCCCAAAGACGTAAAAACTCTTGCTTGTACAAGTAGTAGTCATCTAAGTCTTTTTGCTTATGAGAAACAATGTCTTGCCATAGTTTTTGAGTGTTTTGGGGATCAAAGAAGTATCTCTTAAAACGATTCAAACTCTATGTAATTCCCCTTAACTTCCTCAGGCAAAGAGTCAAACCAAGTACTAGCATCTTTCCTAAGGACCACCTCAAACATTTCTACACGTTCTTGATCGGTTACTATCCTCTTGATACGGCAAGACATCTTGAAATTTGCTAAAAATAATTCTGCATCCTCTCCAGGCTCTCCAAAGAAAAGAGGATATCCAGACATTTGGCGTTGGCTCTCCATTGAATTGATTTCAAAGTGACGCGTTTTTGTTTTTTCTTTCTTTAAAAGATTTACACAATAATATTTTCTAAATTGCAATCTATTCTACAACAAAATAAAAATATTCACATCAAATGACCTATGATAATCAATAAGAGGTAGAATGACAGAGTTTGGTGACGCGAGAATTTCTCCTACTCTTTGGGCACCAAACATGAATACCATACGTTGTTGAAAATGGATTTTTCTACTAATTGCAATGTTTACTCTAATGTGTGGAGTGAAATGAAAGGGAAAAACCTGTATTCCTGGGCCATTATCCATGGTCTATGCATGACCTAATTCTTAAAACAAAACAAAAATATAGACGTCCAAACTAAGGTCGTACCTAATGAGAGGCAAAATAAAAGGATTTACTGATGCTTTTATCTCTACCAACCTAAGAGGACCTAAAATTCTACGAATTACTCGCTGAAATTGCAACTTAGTACTAACAATTATGTGTACCTTTTTCCTTGCAATGGGAATGAAGGGATCATACAAATTCTCGTGATTCATGCAAGCTACTTGATTATGCTAAAGGTTGAGCCTTCACAAAACATACACAAGCCTGTTCCTCGGTGGGGGCACCAATTTGAAGTGGTCCGGGGCGGGCAACAAGAAGAGCAACCTCTAGACACCCTTCAAGGCTCCCGTGCTGCTCAATGGGGCTGGGGCACAACACAACACAAACTAAAACAACAAACCCCCAGCCAAATCCCAACTACACAAGGGGCACCACCTAGTTTAAGAGCAAACTAGGACGCAAAAGAGGAGAATCGTTAGAGCAACCCACAAACAAGCAAGGAATTTACACTAACCCTAACACCAATGGAATACTCTCACACACTAAAACACGAGAGAGAGAGAGAGAGAGAGAGAGAGAGAGAGAGAGAGAGAGAGAGAGAGAGAGAGAGAGAGAGAGAGAGAGAGAGAGAGAGATGGTGCTCGGGCTGCTTTGAAGTGTATCGTTAATGATCAAGCAAACATAAATATATATATGTAAGAAAGAGAGAGAAGGGGGAAGGGGGTGCTTGTTGCACTAATGCCTTCTTACAAATCTGTCATGACCAATCAAAGTGAGATTAGTATTTGTTCAACATAGCCTGAGTAAATTACACCACAATACATCACAAGAAAAAAGCCACCCCAATCACTGTCTTAAGGCCAGGGGAGTCCTCTCCACCCTGTTGCCCTCTTACAGCATGTGGGATTTATGGCTAAATTGATAACAATACCCGGAGACAAGATATCAAGAACTTAAATAAAACACCAAGACACTTACACATCATTATTGTCCATGACTTCACGTTGGAAGGGAGACAAGGTATCAATGCTCAGTTCAAATTCACCCTCCTTGATTCAGCAAATGTTGGGCTTCTCTAGTAGGAGAAATGATAGATTTCCTACTCTCAATTTAATGATCACTCTCTCTTACAATGGCATAGATTTCCCTTGCTAATCACCCCTAATACAACACATACATATGCCTAATGCCAATGAGATTCCACTCAAGAGCTCCTTCTCAAGAGGTTGAGCTTGGCTTCTCAAGCTATAGCATAGTGCTCTTTCTTCTCCCCCTTTTTGTGCTAGCTACACCCTCCTTTTATAGCAATTTTGAAGGCTAGGGTTACTCCTCTAACCATAGTTGGGTTAGATTTTCAGTAATTTATCTAATTTCTTTTGCTTGGAATTATCAAGAAGTTGGTGGGGAAAGAGAGAGGAGGGAAATGGAGGTGATAGGACTTTTCATAGTGGGTTAGTGTTAGTAGAGTTAGTATTAATTTACAAATGGAATTGGATATTTACAATGGGAGTATCTATGTAGGATACAAATAAGGAAGAAAAACTCTTAAGAGGTAAGAAAAGGTGGATTTCTTACAAGGTTGATGCTCCAAGTGTCTTGAGTAGGGCCAATTTTGACGCTTGTTGACGGTCCACTAGCTTTGACGGTACATTTGTTCTCCACTCTTGACCTTCCTTGAGAGACAAGGTAATAGAAGCTGAGTAATCAACCACCATGATGCTGACTTTTAAGAGAAGAGGCTGAATTTTGTGGTTTTTTGGATAGATATGGGTAATTTGGAGGAGGAAAAATGAGACTAGGTGGTCAATTTTGGAATGGAATTGTGTGTGGGAGGTAAGAGTTCACCATGGTTTCTCTTATTCTTCAAGGTTGAGGAGAAGGTGAGTAGGGTGTAGAGAGGAGTGGTGAGAGAGGTGGGGATGATGAGTGGAGAAGTGTGTGTGAAAGAGGAAAATGATAAAGTGGAAGAGAGAGTGTGGCTGCATAGCATGGGAAAACTGGGGTCCACTAATAAAATCATAGCTCACGGCTCGTAGCTCAAACAAATATGAAAAAATTTGAGGCAAAAGTTCAGCCCACGAGCTACAACTTTTGTTTGTATCACCTTTTCAAATTCGGAGAGCAAGTGAACTTTAAAAGTTCAGCAAAACCGATAGTTTTTTTCCACTGCACAAGGTCCTTGTGGGGTCCTTCTTTGGATGATGCTTTTGAATACCTCCAAGAGTGAGCCCTCCATAGTGCATGTATGCATGCCACCTACCCTTGACCTTATTTGGTAGGTCTATAATTGTAGATATTGTTGAGATCATGATATAAGTGAATAGTACAACTAAGAAAATCAAATATTGAGGGGTCTAAAAAATATGTACATGTCAAATATAAGTAATATAAGTGGAAAAAATATAAAGGGGTCAAAAGAAATCTCTCTCATTATGAGGCTACCATAAAAAGATAAATATTTTTGGTGTTCTAATTTTTTAGAAAAAAAACAAAATAGATGTAGGAAGGGAAAAATCTCAATAGTGAAAAAATATACACATAAATAAAACTAGTTTTTTTGGATTTTTGTTGGGGTGGAGTTACACCAAATATAAGAGAAGCTTACATGAAAATATTTCTATATGGAATAAAGAGTTTGAAAAATAGTAAGAAAAATTGTGGTAATGGTGAGGCAATGTACAGAGCATAAATAACACATACCTAGGTAAAAATATTTAAATAAATACCAAAATAATTATGAAAAAATCTTTTTTTTAGGCCCAAGATCTCCTTCATTGATGCCTTTGTCCTTCAGTTTCTTGTCAAGCTTCTCCTTTGTCTGTGTGGATTTCCTCTTATAGCACTCGTATGCTGCTTCTCTTTTCCACGCAAGCTCAGCTAAGGTAAGAAGTCAATACATCCATGCTTCTTGATCATCTTGTGCATATTTGCCATGAAGTTGCATTGTTGGAATGTTTAGTTCAATTGGCTGTAAAGCCTCTTGACCATAGACCAAGTGAAATGGTGTGAACTCCGTGGCTTCCCTATATGTGGTTCGATACGCCCACAAGGCACCATCCAAGAAGTCATCTCACAACTTTGTCTTGTTTTTCACCATCTTTCTAATGATGCCTGTAATGACACCATTAGCTTTTTCTACCAAACCATTTGATTGGGGATAGTAGGGTGTACTATGATGATGTAGAATGCGAAGTTCTTCACAGACTTCTGTGAGCAATCCCTTTCTAAACCCTGGACCATTATCAGAAACAATCTCCAAAGGTGTGCCAAATCTACAACAAATGTGAGTGTAGACGAATTTGCTCACTGTCCTCTCATTTACCTTTGCCACACTTTGTGCTTCCACCCACCTAGTCATATAGTCTGCAGCCACTAGAATGTAGAGTTTACCATTTTTTGTCCTAGGCAGAGGACCCACAGCATCAATGCCCCACTTTTCAAAGGGTCTATTTGCAAGCACAATTTGCCTTGGACCATAAATCAATCTTCTATTCCCATTTACCTAACAATTGTGACAAATTTTACACCAATTTTGGACATCCACCTGCAGACTTGGCCAAACATACCCCGCAAGCAAAATCTTCTTCACAGTTAATTCTTGGGAAAAATGACCACCACATGCCTCTTCATGAAAACCTTTTAGAATGGCTGGAATTTCCGCGTTAGTTGGTACTCTTCTGCACACTTTATCCTTCCCTCTTTGATAGAGGGAGCCCTAACTCACACGCACCTATATACAGTGAAAGGGTGAGGGTAACCACAATGTTAGAGTGATTTGATAGAGTGAGATAACTCACTATGGAAATTACAAAGAGCCGAAAAAACGGCTATCATTGTGTACATTATGAACAGGACACCTACAGCTGTGGTGCATGATGTAACACCTAAGAAAAAGTTTACAGGTACAAAGCCTGATTTGGCACACTTGAAAGTGTTTGGCTGCATAGCTTACATGCATATACCAGATGAGTTGCGTAGGAAAAATGTAGTCTTTGATGAGATGAGCAGCTGGTACAGTAATGCACATGGCACTATTGGGGTTGATGTAAAAGATGATGTGGTTCTACAAAATGCGAGGCCACAATCACAGGTTTTGAGCGGACCACAGGAGTCCTCTTCTCGTGGCTCTGTTGAGAAGCCATGGAATGGTAGACAACGTACGCAGGTTACTTTACCAGCAGGTACAGGGAATATATCACGAAAAGGAAAGGAAAAGGTTGATGAACCTCCCTTTATGGCTGATGCATCATCAAGTTTTTAACACGTAGACATGGATTCATATGGTTCTGAACAAAGTCTTGATGAGGAATTTGGAATTGCGGCTGTCAGGACACCTGGTGTAAGGAAAGTACAAGAAGATGTTAGAGGGCAAAGGAGTGACCCAGGACCGCGTAGATCTAACAGAGTCAGAAATCCAGTTCAGAAATTGACTTATGATGGGTATCTAGCGCATCACCAAGCCTACATGGCTAAGATGATACAGGATGTTGAGCCCACATGTTTTGAGGATGCAGCTGGAAATGTGCATTGGGATGTTGCAATGAATGAAGAGATGGCTGCATTGGAAGAAAACAACACATGGGAGTTGGTGCCATTGCCAAGTGGCAAGAAAGCTATTGGATGTAAATGGGTGTATAAAACCAAGCATAAGGCTGATGGTAACATTGAGCGTCACAAGGCAAGGCTGGTCGCAAAGGGTTATGCACAGATGTATGGCATAGACTATGAGGAGACCTTTGCTCCAGTGGCAAAGATGACGACTGTGAGAGCTGTCATAGCAGTGGCTGCATCTAGACGATGGATTATGCATCAAATGGATGTAAAGAATGCCTTCTTGAATGGTGAGTTTCAAGAGGAAGTGTATATGGATCAGACACCTGGTTATGTCGATCTAGGTTACCCAGATTATGTATGCAGACTTCTCAAAGCTTTGTATGGTTTGAAGCAGGGCTCTAGAGCATGGTATGACAGGATTGCACCTATCTTGTTAGTATTGGGTTTAGGAGAGCTCATGCTGATCATTCACTCTATGTACGTGAGAGTGATGTGGGGATTGTGGTCATTACCATATATGTAGATGACCTTATAATTGTGGGTGACAATGCTATGGAGATTGACCATGTGAAGGGTCTTCTCAAACAGGAGTTTGAAATGAAAGATTTGGGCGAGTTGCGCTACTTTCTTGGCATTGAGGTGATCAGGACTCCAGAGGGTGTATGGATGTCACAGAGACAGTATGCTTTGGACATGTTGACAAAGTATGGTATGGCTGATTGTAAGCCAATTTCTATTCCCTTGGATGTGAATGAAAAGCTGAGTGCAGAGAAGGGTGACGTTGTTGAGGATGTCAAGATGTACTGGAAGATTGTGGGTAGTCTAATCTACTTGACTATCACGAGGCCAGACTTGAGCTACACAGTAGGCTTGGAGAGTCAGTTCATGCAGCTTCCGAGGAAGCCATATTTGGATGGAGTACGACGCACACTTCCGTATGTGCAAGGGACTCTTGACTACGTATTGTTCTATGCAACAGATGTGCCATTAGCATTGTATGGGTATACAGATGCAGATTGGGCAGGCAGCATTGTTGATAGGAGATCTACGAGTGGCTTCATAATCTCTTTTGGGAGTGCCGCTGTTACTTGGAGCAGCAAAAAGCAGCCTACAGTTTCTTTATCGAGCACACAGGCCGAGTACAGAGGTGCAGCAGTTGCAGCGTGCGAGGTAGCTTGGCTACGCACATTACTTGAGGACTTGGGAGTGTAGGTGGACCAGCAGATTAGTATCCATTGTGACAACCTCAGCAGCATGCAGTTGGCTAGGAACCCAGTGTTCCATTCCAGGACCAAGCACATAGAGGTCCATTACCACTACGTTCGAGAGCGAGTGTTGGCGGGCAACATCGACTTGGTCTACGTCAGCACAGAGGAGCAGATAGCGGATATCTTTACCAAGGCCCTCAGAGCTGAGAAGCTTCGACGTTTTTGGACTATGCTTGGACTCAGTGACATGCAGAGCTCGAGGGGGAGTGTTGAGATGTCGAGCTCTACATCTTGAGCTGGCATCCACTACGGGTCTTGGCCGCTTACGGCATTTCGTCACTGGCGCGTTAGGTGACCGACACGGAGGGTCTCTGCCAGTGATTCTACAGCTCGACTACACTTATAGTGCCAGCCTAGTACGCTTCTAGCGTGTTCACACTTAGTGACCGCATGTACATATGTGCTACTTTTCAGTTTTAGCACTTAGTCATTTTGTACTCTCTTTTCTGTGTAAAGGAGAAGAAGTTTTCCATCTCTGTGTGCTTTATGCTTGTCTTGTGTAGCTCTCTTGCATCCTCATTCTTTACATCTATTTCATCAAAATGGCTTGGGATTTGTTCTGTGGGTAGTTCTTGGCATGTGGAACATGGCCATTCTGTTGGACAAGAATTGATGTTGGTTAGACCATGTTTAGTGTGTTTGGGCTCAAAAAGTGTATCTTGAAGGTGTTGGGGGTCAAAGTTGATTAGAATGGCTTCAAACTTGGTATATGAGCTCTTGAAGATGATGTGATTAGATCTGGAATGGACAAACACCCTTTGTAGGCCAAAAATGTAAAATAGACATCCTACGCGTAGGATGTTTACTTCATCAATTTTTGCAGGTGACCACACAGATTGGTTGGCTATGTGCTTGTGAATGTCTTGTGCAAGTTTCATGTGATTGGACAAGTTTTGGTAGGTCTATGGCCCATTATTGCCTCTATGCCCTAACTTTGCATTTTTTCATGCATATGAGTTCAATTTTGGTCCAAATGTGATGAAACTTGGTGGCTAGCATGTAAAGGCTATTCATAAAATGTGTGTGATGAGAAATGTTAGGTTCTGTGCGCAAAAATTTCCTTGAGACATCCTACGTGTAGGATGTCTCCTGATGATTTTTTCATGGAATCTGTCACTAGTGCCTGCCCTTAGTCCCCCTGAGTCCCTTTTAAGCCAAATTTAAAAACAAAAATCAAATGGATAGAAAGTAACTCCCTGCGTGGATTTCAGAGCCTCCAAGACATCTTCTGACTTTTGGAGTGCTTTTCAGCTATGAAATTTCTTGATATTGGTCTCCATAGCTTCCGAACCCTTGGGGATCCTTGCCGTATGGTTTTTGTCGACTTTGGCTTCACCAGAGCTCCATTTGGCAATTTGTCTCTCTAGAAGCACCCGTGGTTGCGTTTACATATCTTCGATGATTTGTGGTGTTCTAACACCATAGGACTTGGTTGTTGACGGTCTAGGAAAGCCGCTCGTGAGTTTGGTGGAAAACGAACATGTGGTTTGGCCGCGAGAGCTATTTGACGCTTTGTGTGTCTGATGCCGTTTCTGAAGTTTAGTACCGCTTCTGGTCACCTTTTGGTCATGTGGGCTACATAGACTTGTCGAGCATGTCGAGATGCTCCTACCCATGAGTTTTGGTAGCATTTGGGCGCCTTTCCACCGATTTCCCATTTGGTGGCCTCTTGTGGTATTCTAGGAATTAGGGTTTTTTTCAATGGTTTTCTACTACCTTTGGACATCCAAGAATGGTCTCCTATGCTAGGGTAAGCTGCCGATGAAGTCTCGTTGCTTTTGGATTAGCCGTTATGTGGCCACTTCTAGTTGTAGGTCTCTACTGCCCGCTTTGTATGTGAACCTACGCTAGTTTTCGCGACAAAAGAACAAACATGCGCGAAAAGCTCAAGGTGGTGAGCCTACCACTCATGTCTGAAGCCCGTCGGGTAGTCGTGCGCGTCGTAGAAGCTGCTGGAAGTTCTGCTCGCTCTAGGTGGCCGAAGCTCACTCTCAAAGGACAATAGTGAAAATGAGCTAAAAATGAGGTGAAAATTTCTTATAATGGAGGTCCCCAAACCTCTTTTCATGAAATTTGACATGTGCTCCCAACTTCTTGCGAGATGCAGTTTAGGCTCAAAAATTTCTTGATTTGGACTCCATTTGCCCTGTTTACCAGAAATTTGGCATTTCGGTCAAAATCTGGCCAAAACACGATATCCGCTCCAGTTTCATAATTGCACCTCCACTGTACCATAGGTTGTCCTATAGTCATTGATCATCCCCATATTTTTTGTTTTTCATTATGACCCTATTTCACCTGCTTTTTGTATTTTTGAAGTTTTTTTGTCGAAAATTAGCAAACTTAAAAGGAAAATAGCAAATCAAATCCAAAAAATCCCCAAAAATCATAATAAATCAAAAACATCACTGCAAAATATTATATACACTCACATGCAATTTTTATGGCCGGATTTCTCCGTTTTACCAATATTTTGCCCGAAATATGGTTATTTCTACTATATACACACACCTAGGGGCTTGATTCGGCATTTGGCCCCATGTACCTATAGATACATGTTTTATAAGGGCATATGTACTTGGGTTAGTCCAAAAAAATTTGCAATCAAACAACAACCCTTAAAAATAGTCGAAAATAATGCCCTTTTTTGCTTTTTCTGCTATTGGTTCCGCATTCGAGAATGCCTAGCCGGAGTCCTCCCGGACGACAAGGTATCACCTCAGAGTATGTGCCGTGCATAGGTTGAAAAATTTGTGCTAATGATTGGCCGATTAATGTGGCCTTATTTTATGCATACTCAGTCAATGCATAGAAAAATTAATGTTGTGCAAGAGAAGGGTATAATCAAGATGCTTATTGGCATTCTCCATCGAGGTTTCCTGTTTTCTTTGCAAGTAACAGCTGTAACTCTACTACTCTCTGTTTAATTGTGTTTCTTGCAAAAGGCAATCGCTTTGTCGCTACTGGTGATATGGCCGTAGTTGTCTCTTTGGAGAGGTTTGGCTTGGCCGGAATGGTGGTAGACCGTATCTCTTTTGCTGTCCACCACTGGTAGCTTGTGTTTTCCATTTTTGTAGGTTTTTTTCTACTTCCTTTTTTGCCTTTTTTCTCTTGCTTATTGGCATCCACATAAGTCGATTTTCCGGTTGCAAATGCAGCTCTCTGCCTTCCGATGTTGCTTGTATTGAAGGGAGTTCCTTTTGCTTTTGTTTTGGTATCCAAATGCGAGTAACATTTGGGTTATTGTTGAGCATTTTCTTTGGGATCCATATCTGTTTTATGCCCTTGGTTTTTGGTTGAACTATCTGCTTTGGTTGAATTCTTCCGTTGTATTTTCTTTGGTCTTCCATGTCATTTCTATCCTTCCGCATCCATACTTGTTTCCCTTGTTTTGGTAACCTAGATCTTTGCACTGCGGTCAGTGACTTCGTATGTATGTAGTTAGCATGGTTGGCTTTTACATGTTTGTTAGCCTTGGGTATCATGTTGTTCTTTGGTGTCACTCTTGCTTTTGGCTCTTTTTCCAGTGATTGAATTGCTGGCAGCTGATTATTGCGAGGTTGCTGAGCAAAGGCTATTACCTGTTGTTCTTGTGCATGTTGAATTTTGACTGCATTCGCCTTCCAATCTATCTGCACATTGTACTCTTTCTGCCAAGGTTGTCCCAACAACATTGGGTGTTGTGTGCTTTCATCCTCGACTACATAAAATTTGTGTGGGTAAATATATTGATGTACTTGTACATGCAATATAGTCCAGCCCAATGTTTTCAACAAGTGTGATGTACTACTTTCCAGCACTTGTGGAGTAGGATGAAGTTGACCTGTGGACTTGAGCTGTTGGTATAATCTGTAAGAGATCAAATTTGCTTGAGCTCCAGAATCAAGCAATGCCGTCGATTCGACATGATTTCTACCCACTTTGACTGCAATTATTGGCTCCACTGTGTCTTCATCCAGCTTCGTTAGTCGAATGGCATTGATTCGCAATGGTGCTCCACTTTGTTGTTGTTGTCGCAGAAGTTTTCGTTTTGCAATGCATTCTTTTTCTTCTACTTGTACTCTCTGTTTCTCCTTCATTCGTTGTTTTCCTTGTTGAATTTGTTGAAGCATATCCTGTGTTAGTGGTAAATGATATTTCTTCAATCGACACCCACTAATCCAGTTTGGCATTTCTTCACCTGCCAATGTAGCAATCTTGACAGCTCCACTTTGTGATAGATCACTAATCACAAAGGGTCCTATCCCTCTCTTTTTAAGTTTCTTGGCATGTTGCTTCAAAGTATAAACAAGTACATAATCACCTATTTTGAACTCTTTCGTTCGCACATGCTTGTCAAAAAACTCTTTTTGTCTTCTCTTTTTAGCATAGAGTGAAGCTACAACTCTCAAGCAGAGTTCATCTAGCTTTTCAAGGTCATCTATTCTTGAAGAGAGCTCATGCCCTATCCATTATAAGCGTTTCACTGCTCGTAGAGTTGGAATTAAAAACTCTATTGGTAATATAGCATTTATGCCAAACACCATGTTGTACAGTGTTGTTCCTATCAATGTTTTGTAAGCTACCCTGTATGCCCATAGTGTTGAGTGTAGCTCATGATCCCAATCTGTTCTTGACTCTGACACAATTTTAGTGAGAACCGTGCATAGTGTTTTATTTGTGGCCTCAGCTTGTCCATTTGCCCGTGGATGGTATGGAGCAGATTTCCTATGTATGACCATGAATTCCTCTAGCAGATATTCAATGACTTCATTAAGAAAATGTGTTCCACGATCACTGAAAATTTCTATTGGTAAACCGTATCGTACAAAAACATTCTCATACAAAAATTGTGCAGTGGTCTGTGTATCTGCTCTTTGCGTTGCCTTGGCTCCCGCCCATTTTGTGAGATAGTCCGTAGCCACCATGATATATTGGGTATGGGTGCGATATGCAGCCCTGGGGTGAAATAGGTCCCACAAAATCAATTCCCCATTTTGAAAATGCCCTTGCTCCCATCATTGGCCAAAGTGGCATCTCATCTCTCTTTATCGGCACCTTGGCGTGCTGACATGCATCACAACGCTTTACAAACTCTTTAGCATCCATGTGCAATGTAGGCCACCATATTCCTGCGGTGGTTAAGATGATTTTTGTTGTCTTATCTCCCGAAAAATGTCCTCCACTTATTCCGCTATGTGCATGTTCTATAATCAACAGGTATTCACTTTCACTTGCACAAATTCTAAGTTGATTGTTCTTTCCTTGCTTATAGAGTTGGTTCCCAATTAACTGAAAGTCACGAGCCTCCAGCTCTATTTCCCTTTTTCGTGCTCTTGTTATGTTTTCAGGAAATGTCAATGATATATTGAGTCCATACAGGTGCAATGTTTACCTCAAACAATGTCGCGTGATCCACTGGTCCTTTGGCACTACATATAGTACAATTGGTAACATAAGAATGAGTGTCCGCATACATAGTTGGCCAATAAACCCCTAACTATTTCAGTCTGTGGTGTGTTTTCACTGTTGAACAATGAAATGCACAATCCTGGACATGTGCTTCTTCAAGGTAACACTCAAATTCTTCCAGATTTATACATAATCATAGAATTTGGTCAGATCCTAGATGATACAGCCGTCCTGCAATCAACTAGAAGTTTTTTGTTTGTCGAATTGTTTGTTGTTTGGATTAGTCTTCCGTGTCATCAAACCT
The DNA here is from genome assembly GCF_014529385.1 of Adiantum capillus-veneris. Classification (NCBI taxonomy): domain Eukaryota; kingdom Viridiplantae; phylum Streptophyta; class Polypodiopsida; order Polypodiales; family Pteridaceae; genus Adiantum; species Adiantum capillus-veneris. The sequence goes on from NC_140951.1 coordinate 4,955,464, forward strand.
ACCTCCAAAGGAAATAATGCTAACAATTTCCTGAGACCATTTGAGTATCATTTCAATATTGAAAAGATAAGCATCTGGTATGTCATGATCTACTCCTTGTGGAGCTTCCCCATTGTGTATCCTTGAAAAATGATCCGCTCATAGATGGGTTTTACCCTTTTTGACCACCACTTTGAAATCAAACTCTAGCAATATAATAAAACCAAGCGTACAATTCTCTCTGTATTGCATGGTTTATTTACCAAATACAAAAGAGCTTGATGATCTGTGAAGAACACAAATTTGTTTGCGAGCAAATAATGCCGAGATTTCTTTATAGCATAAATCATCCCTAACCCCTCTCTTTCGGTGGTTGTGTAGTTTTTTTTCACACTGTTTAACTGTCGGCTTGCATAACAAACTGGAAAATCCATTGTTCCATCTCCAGGTTGAGCCAGAATACTCTTGATTGTATATGCAGAAGCATCAATGTGAACATGGAATATCTTTTTCCAATCTAGTGCTTTAAGTATAGGTGTTGATACAAGGTTTTACTTCAGTTCTTGGAAAGAAGTTTCACACTCCTCGGTCTAGTCGAAATTGACTAGCAAACGATACAGAGGTTGTGCGATGACTACATACATATATATGAATCTTTGATAATACCCACAGTGTCCCATGAAGGATTTCACTTGCTTCGCATTAGTAGGCCTGGGTAGGTCTACTATGACTTTGACTTTGTCAAGGTCAATGGTTATGCCATTTCTTGAGACAATGTATCCTAAGATGCGGCCTTGCCTAACCATAAAAATACACTTTTTCGGGTTAAGACAGATTCGATATGTCCTGCATTTTTCAAATACCTTTTGCAAATGGTCAATATGTTCCTCTCGTAGAAGAGAGTGTACACAAAGATCATCCATGTATATTTCTAAGAATATTCTCAGGTATTCTTTGAACGCGTGCGTCATTAACCTTTGAAAGGTAGCTGGGGCATTAGTTAAGCCAAATGGCATAACTCAATATGCATAAATTCCCCATTCTGTGGCAAACACTGTTTTGTGTTGATCCTCCATTGCAATTGCCAGTTGGTTGTATCCTGAAAACCCATCCAAAAAGGAATAAGCCCGTTTTTCGGCCACCCTCTCAAGTACATGTTCTGTGATTGGCAAGGGATAATTATTCCTTATGGTGGCTGCATTTACCTTTTTGAGGTTTATACACACTCGCAGTTTTTCATTCTTTTTGGGGACTACCACAATGGGTGACACCCAATCTGTATGTTCGATTTCATAGATGAATTCAGCTTCCATCAGCTTGTCAATATCCTCTTTGCTTCGTTTAGAAAATACTCATTAAGGACGCTGTTTGCTAGGTTTTGCATCCGATTTCAAAGGAATTATATGTTGGAATATCGATGGATCAACTCCTTTGAGGTCTTTATAGGACCATGCAAACACATCTTTATACTTCTTGAGAAGTTGTGTTAACCGTTCTTCTTCTTCAAGCTCTAATTCGGTTTCTATATAGACCGGCTGAGGATTTTCACCTGGTTTCGCGAGGTCTATCCTTTTTGCATTTTCTGGCCCATCGTAAGATTCCTGGTTGGTTCTTTCCCTAACTGGTAGTGTCATGATGATTTTTCTGTCCTGAATGGTAAATTTTTGATAGTGTGATGGTACATTCATGTTTCCCTTCTCTGACTCCCCTTTACCATCACTATCTTCCTCAGTAGTCCATATCTCTCGTAAAGACCATTTCAATTCTTGGTATTTCTATTTACGCTCTAGTTTGGTCCACACTTGGTCTTTCATTGTTTCTTTTTTTGATTTTTGAGATTTTTGTGATTTTGTCTGTTTTAGCTTTTCGTACTTGTCTTTTTTCCTCTTGCGTTCTTTCCCTTCGAACTTTTGAGAATCTTCCTGATATTTAATCTTTTACACAATCCTCTGCTTTTACAAGCATCAAATAGTGAATTTTATTTTTTATCGTGGGAATCAGGTTCTCTCTCGCTTTGTTCCCTGCTCATTTCCTCCTATAGCGTTCTTGGCGTCTTGGGTGCTGATTAGCAAAATTATAAAACTTGATATTCTCTGTTTTCCCCCCACGCTCACTTGAGTTGTCTGACACTCATTATCTGCATCATTATTTATTTCGAGATTTTCAGAGGAGTTATAAAACTCTTCTTATTCTGGTGGTTCTATCATCTCATCTCCTTCTGGTATAATGCTTACCATGTAGTAGGGTAGCACATCATAGCCATCCCTATTCCAACATTTTGTTGTTGGACTATCTGTAAGGGTATAGACATCCAATGTTGCTAGTATGTGTTCCCATTCTAGAGGTTCCAAGGCATCTTCAGGAAAAGGTTCCGAAATATACTCCTTGTCCTCAATCGCTCTTTCTAAGACGCATTCCTCTCCTTTTAAGCTTCCACAATGTGAATCTCCGCACATCCATAGCTCTTTTTGTTGCCCTAACCATGCTGGGAGTTCCGATCCTGCTAATGTAGCTGAATCAAACTCTTCCACTGGTGTCTGGTTCACATCCTTGTAACTATAGTCTTTTAGGTGTATTTTAGTTGTTGTCTCGCCATGTCTAAGGTATATGTGGTCGTAACCCCAATCTTGGACCATCTTCAATTGTCGCATGAATGGTCTTCCCAAGATGATCTCATAATTGTTCTTTTTGTCGAAATCGACTATTGCAAATGTATGCTCATACTCGATTCCGCACGAAGTGAAAATCACTTTTTCTAAGAGTCCTAGAGGCTTCTCCATGAACCCATCTACCAATTGAAATTTCATTTTGGTAGCTCTTAAAGCTGGTTTTCCCCATTTTTTCCAGATTTCCTTGGTGGCGATAGCAACTCCCGCTCCACTGTCAAGAATAGCTTTGGAAACTACTCCTTGGAATTCTATTGGTAGCGTGGTGTTTCCATCTTCTCCCTCGCAATTCTCTCCAGCCTTGTTTAATGGTACTGGCCTAGTGTTTAGTTGAGGCATATCCAATTCTCTAATCCCTTCCTGAAGCTTCGAGGTGGGGTATTTCACTCCAAATTTTTCTAGGCATTTATCTACTGTGGTCCACATGTTTGGTCGTAACCTTAGGAGTTCGGCTAATGTGATTGTGCAAGCCACCGGGGTGGACAATAACTCAATCAATCCTTGTGAATACATCACTTTGCTAGAAGAAAATCTTTGAGATTGGATTGCTCTCACTTCAGACTTGGCTTCATACTCTCTTAGGTAAGAGGGTAGAGTTTTCAGCGAGTCTGGTTGGCTGTGCCCCGAACTAATCGATCCCCGACCTCCCCCTTGTGAATGTATATCAAAGTTCATTTGCGACCTTGCCTCAAATTCTTCAATAGGAGGCAAGATCTCATTCTTCTCTTTTCTCGTGCTATTCATGTGGTTACTCACCCTGTTAGCCTCCTTGGCCTCACAGATTTTCTTCCACAGATCATCTAGACCGTTATAGTCCTTACCCATTTCTGTCAATGTTTTAGGCTGGAACCCGTCACTTGCCTCATCTGTTGTATTTGGCACTATGATAGGCTCTCCTCTCAACTCATAGGCATTTGTGAGTCTTTCCTTTGTTTCTACCCGTTCCTCTAAAGTTGGTTGGATTTTGCTCTCCGAACCTAATTTTGAGCATACCAAAGTGATCAGCACCTCAAGGAGAGCCTGTGCTTTGAATTTAAATCCATTCTGATGAAAAAGACATCCTACACGTAGTATGTCTAAAGCAAGAAACTGAATCCAAATATTGATTGTGGGCATAGCAAGTTGTTGTATAGCTTGAGGCAAGCCTCCTAGTCAATTTTGGTCCAAATTGGAGTTCATTAGACTGATCAAGACTAGCAACAGGCTGTCGAAACAGATTTCTGATTCGTTGACCAGCTTATAGGTGTCCAAATAAAAAAAAAAACAAAACAACTGTGGACTCAGCACATCAAGGGAACTCCATAGTGCAAAAATCCAGGCAAAACAGAGCAGGAGACATCCTACGCGTAGGATGTCTACTGGGGCCTACTGAAGAGAAAATTTGACTGGGCTTAGAGAGTGAGGTTCCATTTGGCTTAAGGATTCCAGAACTTATTTCAAAGTGAATTTGGACCTTGTTTGTCCATTTGATGGAGCAAAGACTGAATTCAGACTGATTTCACGTAAATTGACCAACATCCGAGAGAAGTACAGTTCCAGATTAGCAGACCTAATCCAGAACATCAGCAGTGTATAAAATACAGTAGTGGTTGAGATCTACTCTCCAGTTATACCAATCAATACTAAGATAACCTCTAGCAGTTAAATGCTTTGATTCGATTGCCGAAATTAAATGCTTGTGTACAGGTATATTCAGTAGCAAAGCAAGAAGTTGTGCGGAGAGTGATCCTTTGCCATTTGAGTAGTTGGATTTGTGATAAATTGCATTGATAAGTTTGATGAATTTAAGATCAAGAAGATACATTTTTAGAGACCAGAAGGTGGCAAGTGACCAAGGTAGCTTAGTGTCCACCGAGGAGAGTGTAAATCAGGCAAGGCTAGATCCACTAGCACCGATTATTGAGGAAGGTAGTGTTACTGACACTTTGTCAGAAAAACATTTCTTCATGATGGGTAGTCAACAGCCAGGAGGTTTCACCTATGACGGACCAATGCCAGGAGGAAGCACCTCCCTAAATCCTTTGAATGACTCCAAGCTCACTGTAATCTTCTTAGAAGGAACAAACTCAAGGGGAGCCCTAGTCTATTCTGATTATCGAGGACGCAAGTGCATTTGTATTGAAGAAAGACCGGCTCAGAGATTGGAGATAGTTCGAGTCTATGATGATGGAGATAGATTCCGAGACGAAAAGGGAAACCACTATCTGATAGTTAGTAACCCTGAAGATTACAACAGATATGGAGATAACGTGGCGAAAGGGGAAATGGTTTCACAAACTCAAGAACCGCCAACAAACATTGATCGACCCGGAGTAATTTTTATGTATGATAAGAAAACAACAGTTCCAAGAGCATCAACATATGCCCTAGACGAAGTGCCAAGAGCCACCTACACCCCTAGAAAGTTGACAAATCCCTTTTCAGAGGAGTATGATGCTACCTCACATTCTACCCGACCAAAGACATTCATCAATCAAAACCAACCCAACAACTCAGCCATCATTGCAGGCATGGCTTCGACAGAGTGCAACATTGGAACAAGACCGAAACCGAGATGGTTATCAAGCCGCAAGAGGGCTAAGGGATTTGCAAGAACCAATTCTCTATTCAAGGTATCAAGGAGAGAGTAAGCCAAAGACTCAAGGGTCAACAGAGCCTGGAAGACCACCCATAGAACAAGTTCGAAGAGATGAACCATGTCTGGCAAGAACTGCTAGAAATTATGGCTTAGGAGCACCACTGGGAGAGGAACCAACCTACTACAGAAGACCAGAGGAGGTATATCAATTAGGATGTGGAGATCCAATGATGAGGTTTGTAGACCATCGTAGAATTAGACCTTCTCAAGTGCAAAAATGGGTAAACAAGAATTACATAGGAAACACAGATCCAAGAGATCACGTAGCAGCCTTTGTGCGTGTAATTAGAGCGGAAGAGGTGTTAGACTTCCCTACCGAATTTGCAGGGTTTGGACTAACCCTAGAGGATGACGTTGCTACTTGGTTTGACTCTATAGAGCATAGAGACTTTGAGTCTATGGAGGAAGTGTTTGACGAGTTTATCGAGGAATTCTCACAAAGGGGGATAGCTCATAATACCGTCTCACAAATCCATAAATTCAAATAGAAAGATGGGGAATCTGTACAAAATGCGGCCCTAAGACTAAAAAGATATGTTAAGTTTTGTCTTGTGAACTGCCAGCGCAGTCCAGACTTATGCTTATATTCATCCAAGGATGTTGGACAGATACGCCATGACGGACGTCAGCACAGCGAGAACTCACCTAACATATAATGTCAATTGAGGACGAAGCTCGACCCGCAGGCGTGTGGAAGCAAGCAAAGGGTGTCAACCTCTACTCGACCGACTAATGACTACTTCCTACAGAGATATCAAATCTACATGCCATCGGTTCTGTGAATGTGAGAGTCTCCTATGATGCTACCGTAATCCAAAAGCCCATTAGACGTTCTCGAAACGTTACGAAACTTGAGGGATATTCTATCAACACCAATAGGCCACTCTCCCTAAGGTCCGTGACCAAAAACACCTACCCAATATCCTCCGTGCAGAAAACGCGTAGGATGTCTGGCCGGTTTTTGCAGGTCTAGGTTTCCGAAAACTAAAGTGCCTAATGTGTAGCTCTACTCGCTCTGATCGCGTGGATATGCTGAAATGCAAAAACGGACAACATTTACTCACCGAAACTCCAAAAGTATCTTGCGGGTGAATCTACCAAAACATAGACGAATGCGCGTGATGTAAGCATCAACGCGTAGCTCTCCTCGTGGGCAACACACTACTGCTCTCCGTTTGTGATTACGATCACCGTAGCTCCTGTAGCACACACACACACTCTCTCACACCCTTGCAAACTCCCAACGACACAGAAGATCAGATTATTAGAAGTCTCTTTACAAAGCTTTAGGTTTTGGCTTATATACTAAGCCTTAGAAAACCTAATGTCCAACCAAAATGACCTGATTTTTCCCTAGGCTTCTATAGAGCTTAATTACAACACTGTGAGCTGGCTTCGCTCATCCAACAAGCATCTGTGGCCACAATACAATTGCCGACTTAAAATATGAAGTTCTCGTAAACATTACAAAAGTGGCCGTAATGGCTCAAAATAATAATAACGAGATATTCGATGATGTCCATGAGCTTGTATCTTCACATTACAGCATCCATCTTCGTCTTCATCACTTCATCAACATCTTTATTTGGAATCTTTAGAGAATATCTGAGGAATCTTCATAAAACCTTTGTGGAAGCGTTGTTGAAAGGTTGACCTGTCATCAACAAAGGACTAAGGAATGCAGATCTCCAGAAGGACTTATATATGAAGAGGAGCACGACGTTGAATGAGTTGACCAAGGAGGCTCTTTACCTTGTGGACAATTGTGCGGTCTACAAAGAGGGGGAGTTCAAGGAACTTGACGACGATTCATCTTCACAACAATGTGGAAGCAAGTTTTCTAAGACAGCACCGAAAGGAGAAGTAGTTGTAAACTAAGAGAGGCTTGTAGAGGAAGTGCTAAAAAAGATTAACTTGTACGCCAAACCCTAGGTTAAACAGCCCAAGTGGTGTGCTATTGAACAAAAATGGACAAACCATGGGACAGAGGAATGTTATTATAACAAGGGATATGTGAGAGAGAGACCTTATGCTCCCCAAGCTCAGGTAGCTTCTCCTCAAGTTCCACCAATGCCTAGGTATCAAGCAGTCAACTTACCAGGACATGTACGTGTAGAAAGACCACAACCAGTGTTGGGCAACAACTACCCCTACCAGAATTACGACCAATCGGTATAAGATACACACCAACCATAACTGAATCAAAGGAGAAGGCTTTGGTGCCTATGCATGCCTCTGTCTATTATCCCCACTGGAAGAACCCTCGACACCAGAACCATGGAGCATGATAGGAAGTACAGGACCACCAATAGCTGCACAGGCAGCAGGAGAAGGAAGATATAGCTTAGATGAACGAACATTGTTGTTCATAGCCAACGGAGGCATAGGCGGACAGAGACATGCATACCAACAAAGAGGAGCTCAAGGAGCACCTCAAAAACCCAAGGGACCCTGCTACAATTGTGGTGGAGACCATTGGCTAAGAGACTGTCCTCATGATGAAATCATTAGAGTCAACGCATATTGCACCGAGTGTGGAGTTACTCATTTGATTCCTAATTTCCCTAAAAACACGAGCAAAGGAGAAAAAACTACCTTGAACATGCTAGAAACAGTACCTTCCAGATGTCCACGGACACATAGGGTTGGATGTGTCACGTGACATCCCCTCCTTTTCAAAGTGAGGTACTGGTACCGAACTGTATGGCGTTGAGGGAGATCGCCAACAACATCCAGAATCCTGGAATGGACTATTCGCCGGCCCACTCTGATTTGTGGGTCGTGCGGTAGTTGAACTTCATAAAGGTCTGCAACGCTTGCTTCTTTGGCCCGGGCCAAAAGCGACACAAAGTCTTCTGTGGCTCCTTCCATGCTTCAACTTCGTCTTTAGTCATGCTACTTTCTTCTTCAAGAATCTCCATGGCTGAAAATTCATGAAACCACTTCCAATACAAAAACATGAACATACCTATTCCATGTAAAGTGAGTGGAAAAAATCATGTCTTCCTCAAAGACTGTGCATGCAATGTAGATGAAGAAATAGACGGAGTGCCAACCCATTCACCACACACACGCAAACGATGAGATGGAATTTTTCTCTTTTGATCTAATTCAAACAACTGTGGCAATTCACCATGGAAATACTCATGCTTGGTGCTCATACTTTCATGTGCTCTTTCTATGAATGTGTCATGCCAAGGAAGAGACATGGAATGTGATGTCCTCGAATGCATACTTTTCAACTTTTCATGAACAATCCGCATACATTCATGCTCATTCACGAGTGAAACGTGCTCAACGTACAATGTCATGCCTAGGAAAAGGGATCACATAAAGACGCTGACGAAAATACAGGAAACGATCACGAATGAAACACTCGTACAATGCGTGTTGACATATCATTCGAACACATAGTACTTCCTGTGAGGGTTCTTTGGACCGAGGCTCGAGAGCCAAGATCGGTTCTTCCTGAAGGAGTTCGTTGGACCTTGACTCGAGAGCCAAGATCAGTTCTTCGTGGTTGATCGAATCTACAATCAGGTTAGCTTCACTAGAGAGATCCTCTCAACCCCTAAAATTACAAATTAACCATCTACTCAATCTAAATGTCAAAACTGGGATACAATCTGGAAACTTCTATAAGCCCCAATATTTACAAAGTGAAATGTCGGGTTTTCTGCATAAATGAATAATTACAAAAAATGATAATCTGCCGAGTAGTCAGTTTTCGTAGGGTGTGTCCAGCTTCTAACATTAAGTTCAAAAATTATCCTTTTGAAGATGTTAGATGGATGCAAGGAATACAACTTAAGGATAGTATGAACCTTGTCAATGCTTACAATGCTACATTAGAGAAAGCAAATGTATGAGTTTCGTTTAAATGCCCAATGTTTTGGTATTATAAGACTAGCTCTCTCTTTTTATTGTGCACAAATTTTAGTAGTATGCATACATAGAATCATGTTTGTGAGGGCGACGTATCTCAAACACCATGTAGAATTTGTCACTCTACTTGGGAGAATGAAATGGACTAAAGAGCAAACATGCTTGTGGAAGCTATGTCTACCAAGCACCAAATGATGTTGTAGGGTAAAAAGGGATCCTCTATGCGCTAAGAAACATTGACTAATGACTAAGGCTTTATCTCTTATACCTCCTAGTCAAGGACGACTATGATTTCAAGAGAGAGATAATGTCATTAAAATATAAATATAATACCTAACCAACTCAAATGTGATCTCATATTAAACTGATCACTTAATGTGGGAGAATAGATAGGAACAAGGGTTAGAATATAGTGATGGGGGCTTTTCACAAGCCAAGCTCCCATACCCCTCTTCTCTCGTCCCCACCCCATGAAAACCCCCTCTTATGGAGGGAGTGATAAAAGGCATTGGAAAAAGTAAGAAAAAATAAAGTATGATTATGTAAATATATGAGAAAGGTAAAATAGGCCACCTCATGCCTACGGGGCAGCCCATCCCCACCTTGCCTCCTTTTTCTCCACTGTTGCCCCGCCGTGTGTCCCTTTTCCTCTCCTCCACTCAAAAGGTCAACCCCCTCTCTCTTCCCCTTGTCCTTTCTCCTTTCTCTCTCCTCTCAAGCTACCCCACCTCTCACCAATAATGCATTCTAACTCACCAATAATGCACCCTAACTCACATGCAACTTACCCTATCTTCCAAAATAGTATACCCCACCCCCCCTTTCTCTCTCCTATCATATCCCATGACCCAAATACCCCCCCCTCTCTCTAAAGGGCGCCATGTCTCTTGTCTTGTAGCTAAATAACCTCCCCCACACTCACACACACTCAGTTTCACTAAAAAAGGTGCCCACAGACCCATCCCCACCCGGTGGTTACCTGATTTTTCTTGTGTTCACACACATCTGCACACAGATTCACCTCTGAACATACTCCTCTCTCTCCCCTCTTGTAATTACTTTATTCTCCATGTCACCTCTCACTTTTTTTCATCAACCCATCTCTCTCTCTTAGTCTCTCTCTCATGAGACTGCTGTTCTGGCACATATACACACAGCCAGACAAGTGGGGTCCACAGTCACATGGCCTATGTAGATAATGATTTCTTCATTTCTAAATTCTAGAATTTCTCCCCCCCCCTCATCCCCTATATAAAGAGGGGTCACCATCACACAAAAACACACACAACATCACCAAAAGAACACACTATGCACTGTGTGTGCCTAGTGCACACACACACACACCCACACCATCACCATCACCGCAATCACCATGCTTGTCTTGATCATGACCTTTTACACCCTTGGCTATGGAAGATGAAGGGAAACTAAATGAAGGATGATGGCCATAATCCTCGTGCGAGTCTTCACCATCAACTCCCACCTATCCGCCATGTGCTCTACCACTCTCTCCCTTCTTATTCCCCTACCCTATGCTCCCCATTTCATCGCCTAATTCTCTAAATAAAGCTTGAGGTTTTGTGAGTATGTTTTCTTGCAATGTTTTGCCCATGTGAGGTGTGCGGAATCGCCACCTAGTCTTGTGTTTTGGAGCGAGCTTGTGTATGTGTGAAGGGTGTGCGGATTCGCCATCCTTTTGTGGTGCCTAAGTACTAAGCCGCTATACCCCCTCCCTCACTCTCTCTCTCTCTCTCTCTCTCTCTCTCTCTCTCTCTCTCACTTGATCTCATTCCCTTTCCTCTTCATCATTACTCCCAAGCATCCATCTCTCTTGGATGAAAACTTTGTTATGGTGGTGTGTTGTTTGCGTCCTAGCTGCTGAAGCTAGGTGGTGCCCCTTGTTTGCTTTACCATGACAGGCTCGAGGCGCGCCATTCGGTCCCCGGTGTTTTAGAGGCCGTCGCGGTTCGGGGTTCACTTTGCTCCCGTCAATAGACATGTGCGTACAGATCTATCTCAACACAGGGCCAATAGTAAAGGGGTACTAATGAGAGATGGTTTGTCAAAGAGAAAGTCTAGCCAATGGATCTTGAAATACCTTAGGGTTAGCTTTATTAAAGACCTCCAAAGGTTAGTGTTAAAAGTCCTTTGACCTTAGGTAAGCTAGGGCTGAGATTGAGGTGGGAACCCGGCCCAAGCTTGAGGTGCTTGTCGTGCTTGATGATTAAGGTTCTTGAGGTGCTTGTCGTGCTTGATGACTAAGGTGTTTGTCGTGATTGTTAGGAAATATGATATATCTAAGTAGATAATTGAGTAGATTACTTAATCGAGAGAGATAATTTTCACACACAAGAGATTATAGAGTAGAGAGAGAGAGAGAGTACACACGATATACATGGTTCACCCAATGTGGGCTATATTCATGGGAAAGTAGCCACCTAATGGCTTTAGTACTTCAAACAAGAAGTAGGTTACAAAGGGATTATACCCTTAATAGAGCTCCCTCTTTTCTTCACTCTCACCACCTACACACCCACCTTGTTGCATCAACTTCACATTGTGAAACGTGTGTAGAAATGGCCTTCTTTTAAAGACCAAAAGGGCTGCCCTCTATCACGAGAGGCATCCATGTGTAGTTGCCCTTATGTAGATAAGTCCAAATCGCCCTTATATCCACCCATGTGTGGCCGCCCTTGAGACCAGCCACCCACTGAATTCGGCCATCGACCACGGGCCATGGACTTCTGACCACCGGCCCCACTGGCCATTTGGCCAAATGACCGGCCATTTTTCGATCACTTTTTGGCCACTGTCCGGGCCATGATACTACGATGAAAACAAGTATTCCAGCGAGGTCGTGAAAATTTTGGTTTCCAGCAGTGAGTGATTTTTTTTCGGCGAGTGATTTTTCTTCACACACGATGGCTTATCCTCATAATTGGTAACCTTACAAATGTACATTTTTAATACAAAAATTACAAGGGGTAAATCAGGCTCCATACATAACAATCTCCCACTTGGAGATTGATCTCCAAATGAAACCTGTGACTGCTTTCCATCCTGGCTTGTTATCCTTGCATTCTAATTGAAGATGAGCAAAAGCTCAACTTCTCCTTATTCACCACCTTTGTAAACATGTCTGCAGGATTTTCACTTGTATGCACATTTCCTAGCTTTAGTTGTCCCTCTTCCAAAAGAGTGCGTATGAAGTGATATCTCACCTCAATGTGCTTTGTCCTTGAATGAAAGGCTGAGTTCTTTGCAAGATGGATAGTGATTTGGCTATCACTGTACAAGATGCAATTGTGCTGTTTGAACCCAAGCTCTTCTAAGAATCTTTGAAGCCACAAAATTTCTTTGCTTGCCTCCGTCATTGCTACATACTCTGCTTCCATGGTAGAAAGTGAGACCACTTTCTGTAGCTTTGAATCCCAGCTTACTGCTGTGCCTCCAATCGTGTAGACATAGCCAGTAGTGCTCCTTCAAGTATCTTTGTGACCTGCCATATCTGCATCATCATACCCTTCTAGAAAAATATCAGCTCCTCCAAAATACAAAGCATTTGTTGTTGTCCCTTTTAGATACTTAAGTATCCACTTCATAGCTTGACAGTGCTCTTTTCCTGGGTTGTCCATGAACCTACTTACAACTCCCACTGCATGTGTAATGTCTGGACTTGTCCAGACCATATCATACATAAGAGAACCTACCGCTGCAGCATATGGAACTTTAGACATATAGGCTACCTCCTCTTGTGTCTTTTGACACACATCCTTGGTTAGTTTAAAGTTACCATCCAAAGGTGTATGTTTTGCATTGCAAACATTTCTAGTACCTTCTTGATGTAATCCTCTTGAGGTATCTTTATTGCCTTCTTTGTCCCGTCCCTTGATATATTCATACCAAATATCCTCTTTGCATCACCTAAATCTTTCATTGAAAAAGATTTAGATAGCTCCTCTTTTAGGTCTTTGATGTCTTGCATGCTAGCATGTCATCAACATACAACATTAGGATGATGAACTTCCCATCTCCCCAATTCTTTGTGTAGATGCAATGATAGTGAATCCATGATCAAACATCCATTGATCGAATTTCAAGTACCATTGTCTTGATGCTTGCTTTAAACCATACAAGCTCTTCTTTAATCTGTAAACCATTTTCTCCTTGCCTTTTACTTCATACCCCTTTGGTTGAAGCATGTAAATTTCCTCCTATAACTCACCGTGAGAGAATGCCGTATTTACATCCATTTGCTCAAGATTTAGATCATGAGAATCCACAAGGATTAAGACAAGCCTAATTGATTTCATTTTTAGACAAGCAGAAAATATTTCATTGAAGTCAATACCTTTCTTTTTTAAAAACCCTTTTATCACAAGCTTAGACTTGTACCTTTTCTTCCCACCTTCTTCTTCTTTCAACTTATACACCCATTTGTACTTAAGTGCCTTCTTATCTTTAGGCAACTCAACCAACTCCATGTTTGGTTGAGATGTAATGAGTCCATCGCCACTTGCATGCTCTTCATCCATTCTTCTTTGGATTTTTGTTTCATAGTTTCTTCGTATGATTCTGGCTCTCCAGAATCTGAGATCAAGAGATGGTTGAAGGAATGAACGAACCTTTCTAGAGGTCTACTTGCTCTTGTAGATCTTCGGGGAATAGGTTGAGGCTCCTCATTTGGTTGATGTTGTATTGTCACTGTTTTGTAGTTCTTGAGTCTTCATCGTCCTTGAGCTCCATGTACTCATCACCTGTTTGTTTTGTTTGTTTTCTTTCCAAGTAATCTTTGTACATATTTTGTTCGTTAAAAATGTCATCCTTACTCCTAAAGATTTTACCACCTTCACAAATCCATAGGTGATACCCAAAGTCACCTTCTCCATAGCCAATGAAGAAACACTTTTTGGACTTTGCTTTGATCTTAGGCTTTTATATATGTGCATGACAGCCTCACACCGAGACACTTTGAGGAATGCATAATTCACCAGTTTACCTATCCATGCCTCTTTTGGAACTCCCCTATCCAATGCCATTGAGGGTGACCGGTTGATTAAGTACACAACCGTACTTACAGCTTTTACCCAAAGCTCAAACGGTAGGCCTCTATATAGCCGCATGCTAAGTGCTCACTGCATGATTGTCCTATTCATCCTATCTGAAATCCCATTTTGTTGAGGTATCCTTGGGGTTGTCTTTTTCTTGGCTGCAATATTCACCTCCATTGTCAGATCTGAGGCATTTAACCTTGGTACCTACTTCATTCTCCACAAAGGTTGTCCACCTTTGAAATATGAAAAATACATCGGATTTATTCTTCATGACATAAATGCATGTTTTCCTAGTCTCATTGTCTATGAAAGTTATATAATACAATGACCCACCAAGTGTTGGTGTACTTGCAAGACCCCAATCATCAGAATGAAGTAGCTAAAGTTTTTTTTTTCATTTTTAGATTTTTGAAATCTTACCCTCTTTTGTTTACCATAAACACAATCTTCACAAAACTCTAAGTCCACTCCTTTCAAACCTAGTAGAAGCTTCTTTGTTTGAAGGATTTGCATTCTTTTGGCACTCATATGCCCAAGCCGATAGTGCCACACCACACTCTCCACTTTCGTAGCTATTGCACGAGTTGAAGATTGTGTGCTAACAGTACACAACTAAAGTGTACTGAACTTTTCTCTCTTGGCAGCCACCAAAGATATTCCACCGTTTTCTTCTGATGCAATGTTGTGACCTTCATCGTCCAATTGTCCTGTACAGCTCAAACTTCTGCAAAGAGAAGGAACATGCCTAACGTATTTAAGCTTCCATTCATTTCCGTTAGAAGTTTTGACACAAAATGTACATTTGCTGACAATTTCACAAGCTTCATCGTCTCCCAAGTATACATACCCAAAATTACCTTTGGTGTAATCTTGTAAATGTTGCTTGTGTGGTGTCGCATGGAATGAAGCCTCGGAATCTACTATCGAAGAATTAGACACATTGTCTAATGAGATAATTAGAGCATCTTGCTCTACTTTACCTGCCACATTGGCCTCTAACGTTGGCTTGTTATCTTGAGACTCCGACTCCTTCTTCTTCTTCTTGGACCTGCAATCCTTCTTGACGTGGCCCTTCTTGCCACTGTTCCAACATTCAAGAACTGACTTTGTGTGTGACTTGCTCCGTCTTGAGCGATCATGACCTTTTTGTTTTTGAACCTCTCTTTAGGCCTTCCTCTTGTTTCCACTGATAGTGCATCACTTGATGATTCTTTTGTGGTTCTCCTTTGCATTTCCTCGCTTACAAGAACACCCAAAACATAATCAAACTTAAGAGTATTTGTGCCAAAAATAGAATTACTTACAACCATCACAACGCTATCCCAACTATTCGGTAGAGATGATAGTATAAGGAGAGCTCACACTTCATCATTGAAATTTATTTTCACAGATTGAAGTTGACTTATGTTGGTGTTAACGTCATTTAGGTGTTTTGCAACTGAACTATTTTGTTCCATCCTTAGATTGAACAAGCGCTTCATGAGAAATACCTTATTGGATGTCGATGGTTTCTCGTAGAAGCTGTCAAGTGACTTCATCAAGTCCTCCGTGGTCTTCATCTCCGAAACATTGAAGGCCACCGTTGACACAAGATTAACCGGATTGTTCCTAGTGACTTTTCATCAAGGAAAATCCATGCTTCATCTACCATCGTTGCAGGATTCTTTGAAAGACCGCCTAGTGGCAACCACCTAGTGGTAAATAGAGGTCCTTCTGGTAGAGATAGTCTTCAATCTGCATCTTCCAATGTTGATAGTTTTTTCCATTGAACTTATTGATCTTGAGCTTCCCTTCCTCCGTCATTACTCCCAGTCAATTCAAGGAATCCTTTCCTTGAGATAATTTAGTTACGAGAAAACCTTGCTCTGATACCAATTGTTAAGGAATATGAGAAAGCTAAGTAGATAATTGAGTAGAATACTTAATGGAGAGAGATAATTTTCACACACAAGAGATTGTAGAGTAGAGAGAGAGAGAGTACACACGATATACGTGGTTCAACCAATGTGGGCTACATCCACGGGAAAGCCGCCACTTGATGTCTTTAGTACTTCAAACAAGAAGTAGGTTACAAAGGGATTATACTCTTAATAGAGCTCCCAGCTTGCTTCACTCTCACCACCTCACACTCACCTTGTTGCATAAACTTCACACTGTGAAATGTGTGTAGAAATGGACTCCTTTTACAGGCCAAAAGGGCTTCCCTCTCTCATGAGAGGCATCCATTGTAGCCTCCCTTGTGTAGATAAGTCCAAATCAGACCCCCCAATCCACCCATGTGTGGCCACCCTTGAAAAGACAAGTCCTCCTTTGAAATTGGCCACCGGCCATTGACTTCCGACCACCAGCCACCGGCCATTGACTACTAGCCTGGCCAACCGGCCAAACGATCAGCCATTTTTTGAAAATTTTCAACCGTCCGGCCATAATATTTCGACAAGGTCGTGAAAATTTTGGTTTTCGGTGCGTAATTTTGTTTTCTGGCAAGTGATTTTTCTTTACGCATGATGGATTCTCCTCGTAATGGGGGCCTTACAAATGTGCTTTTTCAAGTTACAAGGGGTAAATCAAGCTCCATACCTAACAATGCTTGTTGACTATGATGCTTGAGGTGCTTCTTATGCTTTCTGGCTAGGGAGCATGAGGTGCTTGTGGAAACACTACCCAAGCTTGAGGTGTTTTGCCATGCTTGTTGACTAAGGTTCTTGAGGGTAAGGTGTTCAAAAGTCAAATCCCATCCTTACAAGAGAGGGGGTGATCCCTAAAGCTAGGGGGATAATAGAGAGCACAAACACCCTCAAACAAGGCAAGCTTGGTACAAAGAAAGTAAATAGGACACTTGTCAAGATCCTCCTTATGTTGCCCTCATGGTGTGTCTAAAGCCTATTGGTTGACCTTCCAAGGGTTCCAATGATAAATTAGTTAATTTAATTAATTGTTTTTGCAATTTTCAAGTCCTATCTCTCAAAGGGGAAAGGGGGACACTTGTCCCAAGACTACCCTTGTTGCTTGATATGCCTCCTTCTTGTGATTGGCTAGGCCTGAAGGGGTCCAATGAGCTTCAAGCATGATCTACAAGGGGGTCTACCAAAGAAATAAGGGGGTTACCTTAGGGGGTATCGTTAGCTGAAGACGTTAGCTAAAGACGGGCAGCCACACTCAACTGAAGACTGATAAAATGATAAAAGAAGGAAATCATATGTAGTCATTCCCTGATTACGAAAACCCGTAATTTCACTTGTAAATACTTGGGGCTCGCATAAGTTTCCAATTTTGTATATTATTTTTTCCATTAGACTAAGTAGGATTTCACTTGGGAACATGAGATTTTGTATTTGGAAGGTATATATACCAAATTCTATGTAATGGCTATTGCCCGCACTGGAGCAATAAGCATTACGGGAATGATTACCCGCAACTACATTATATGAACATCAACATATAGAATGACAAGAGAAGGAAGTACATAGTACACAGGAACAAAACACCTCTTGCTTCATTCATGTATATCCCAGACTCAGAGTTACAACAATAGATGCCATGAATATCATAGAGATTGGTTAAGTTACATCAAAAGACAGGTATGCCCTCCATATACAACCACTGCTCCAGCGTAGATCGGGAACGGTGCACACACTCCTATCCCATGATATCCCGTGAAGAACTACCGCTATAGCTACCGCATACCGCATGGCTCCTGATCCACAGTGTCCAGACCTCCGCAGGACCGCATGTGCGGCTAATGCCGTAACATCTGGCACGCACAGCGGATTGCGCGAACCCACACTCAGTGCCTCCGGTTGGAAGGTTCCGGTGATTTCTCTGCACCCTGCTCTAGTGAAGAGAAAATATCAATATAGCCAAAGCCTCTAAAATCTGCAGTATGTGCCCGATAGACCTCATCCAGAAGATGTGGATCTATCTCAATTTGTTCCGGCCAGGCAGCCCGAGGAATAAACTGCGTTGGCAAAGAGATAGATTGAGGCGGCTGTGGCAGAGGAGAAAGAGGTGTATGTAATGGATAATAGCGAGAAAGGTATCTATTAAGAGAAGACCAAAATGGAGGGCAAGATGGTAGACTAAGAGAAAAAGAATGAGCTAAGGTCTCCACCCAAAAACAGACCCTGCGTCGCTCCTTAAGAAATCGACGAATCATTTTCTCTGTCAGTGTTGGATGACTCGGGTTGGTGCGCCACATCCTGTTGAGTGGGTGGCAGCGCTCTCACCTCAGCAGCCAAGCATGTGGTCCAGCTTTGTAATTGATTATCTAAAAAAATTCGGAGATTTTCTTGCATCTCTACTGCCAATGCATCCAAATCAGCCATGTTGATCATTACATCACTAGGGTGCGAGGTTAAGTAAGAGGCTAGGCTATGCTGTGTTCTCAACTGAAGAAGTTCCTGTTGGATAGAGGCCAGAAACTCAGCATTAGCCTCTCTTAACATTTGTATTTCTGCCCCTTGCTGGCAAGTTGTGACAGTCAGCTCTTCATTCTGAGTGGTTAACTTGGCAATGCGAGTCTGCGAAGCCGCTACCTGCAATTCCAACTCATTGACTCGTCCCTCTGTGGTTGGGGCTGGCCAGGCCGCACGAATAGACTCTGGAAGTCTGCTCAAAAATGTGCCGCATGCCTGTAATTGGTCAGCAGGGATCGCTGCTGCTGTAGCCTTCCACGGTAGCGCTGCGAGGAGAGTACCTCCCGTTGAGGCAACCGCATTAGTAGCGCCCGAATTTTCTAGTTGAGCGAAGACATCCGCAACCGGAGAAGAGCTCGTCCACAAAGGAGTAGCATTTCTCACTCTCTCCTGCATTTGGTGACGCCAGCGAGCCACCGCAGAATCTTTCGAAACAAGAGATGCAGTTGCCGGAGGTGGTGTCGAAAATTGTTGTTCCTCTCTGCCGCGCTTGCGGCTTGCTGATCCTGCACCTCCAGTGGCCATCTCTTGGGCTCCATAAGATACCACTGCTGTCGATGGACCCGGCAATCCCCAACGCCCACCTGCTGCTGCTGTGTTTCCCTCACAGCCGGCACTGCCAAGCTTTGTGTTTGCGACAGCGGAGCATTAGTGCCTTGGACCATCAAGCGATCATCTTCAAAGTGGTAGAGAGGACACAGGGCGAGAGGAAAAATTTCTCTCAACGGAAAAATGAATGTGCAGTTGGCCCATCTTTGTATTGGTTGGGGTATTTCTCCCCAACTGTGCCATGACTCGTTGGCATTCCGCGAGCAGTCGTTCTCTAACCACCGCTGCCCAAGCTACTGGCCCAAAGTTGGCCGAATGCAACACATTTCTTGCTCGGGTCGAAATGTTATAAGTTTTGGACTGCAGACAAATGGCCTCGAGAAACCACCTATATGCATCCCTTGTTGCTACATTTGACAATCCTGACAGTTTATACTCCCCTTTGACCTTCAAACCAAATTCTTGTTCTACATCTGCCGCAGGGATCACATGAGAGGCGCGCACCATGCCATCGTCGGGCAAATAGCAACACCTTGAAATACCTTCTGATGTCAACTGAATCTGTTGATTATTCAGCACCACCATATCACCAGCAACGAGTTTCTCAATCAAACCTGCTTCTTGCGGGTGAAGTGGGATCCCTTGCCAATCCAGGTTGGCGAACACACGCAGCCTCAAGTCTTGCAGCCATGAGTCCACTCGTCGAAGCGCGAGTTGTTGCACGGGAGTGAAAGGGACACATTGCAGAAGGGAAGCTGTCATGGTGGCGATGAGATGAAGGAGTAGAGAGTAGAGCACTAAGAGCGCATGACACACGAAACAAGAGAACCACAATAAAAATCATCTGCATGCAGTAGTAACCTTTCCACAGTGAGCTCCCAAAATAGGGCGATCCACATTGTCACAACCATCATAGATCCTTCCCCGCTGTCCAAGATTGCATGGAAAAGAATCCCCAATCATGATTAGGGCGGCTTCCGACTCTTGTACCACAACAAAGGGGCACTGAATCGTGGTAGGTGAAACATAATGGCGCAGTCTGAAACCATTGACCGGCATAGAAATAACCTCCCCCCTTAAATCCGCCAAATAAAAAGAGATGGGTCCGCACGCTTGAAAAATCCAAAATGGTCCTGACCACCGTAATTTAAGCTTCCCCAGCATCTTCCCGAGATGAGAATTGAAGACAAGGACCAGCTCTCCCCGAACAAATTGCCGTGATTTTGGGCGATCCAACCATTTTTTTCGCCTAGACTGCAGATCCTGCAGAACCGCAAAACTATTCAGCCGCTCTTCATCCAATTCCTGCAAAACATCCAATCGATAAATCACAGAATCCTCCGGAAGAAGCCAATCCACAATCAACATCCGCATACTCGGAATCACATGCTCCACCAGAGAGATTGCCTCCATGCCAAATGCCAACTTAAAAGGAGTCAATCCTGTTGCCACTTTATAAGCTGTCCGATAGGCCCATAAGGCGGAAGGAAGTTTCACATCCCAATCCGTCCGATGCATATTCACCAACTTTGTTAAAATCCGAATTAATTTCTTATTAGTTGATTCTGCTTGCCCATTCGCCTGAGGATAATATAGAGAAGATTTCCTGTGTAATACAAAATAAAACCGCGGCATTCTCTCCATCACCTTATTCAAAAAATGACTTTCCCTGTCACTAACCAACTCAATAGGGCAGCCATATCTAGAAAAGATATCCTTATATAGGTATCCCGCCACAACAACTTCCGTGTTGTCTTTCAAAGGCCATGCCTCCACCCATTTGGTAGCGTAATCCGTGGCTGTCAAGATATACTTATTTCGTGTGTAAGCTGCCACTGGTTTAAAAGGACCAACAAAATCCAAACCCCACTTTTGAAAAGGCTCCAAAGGCAAAACTGGCTGAAAAGGCATTTTGGACCGTTCGGTAGGTTGCCCCAATCGCTGACACACATCACACTGTTGCACATAATTTCTCACATCCTGAAACAATGTGGGCCACCATAATCCAGATTGGAGAACCTTTCGAGCTGTGATTAATGCTGCAAAGTGACCTCCCGCAATAGCAGTATGGACTTCCTCTAATACTGCTTCCAGCTCCTGTGGTAGCACACATCGGAGTAACACTTATGCCACTGTACGATAATAGAGCTTCCCCATAATAATCTCAAAATTCCGGCTTCTGATAGCCATACGTTTCCTCTGATGGCAGGACAAGAAAGAAGGCATTTCGCCGCTGTCGAGAAAGTGAAACATCTCCTCATACCATGTCCATGGAATGCTAGGAATAACCCTCGCCTGTTGCAGGACTATGATATCCTCTACAGCTACTCCTGTAAGAAACAGAGACGCATCCGAAAATTCATCAGCTACACCCATTGGCGGCTCTCCGGAATCTAACCGAGATAGGTAGTCAGCCACCGCATACTGGGCCCCTGGCCGATGTATGACCTCAAAGTCAAATTCCTGCAACAAAAGCACCCATCTGGCCAATCTTCCCATCAAATTCTGTTGCCTTACCAGGTATAAAAGAGACGAATGGTCCACATGGAAGAAAAAACGTCGGCCCAACAGATAATGCCGGAATTTCTTCACTAAATAAATCATCCCTAAACATTCCCTTTCAGTTACCGAATAATTTCTTTATGCGGATGGTAATCGTCTACTGGCATAATAGACAGGTCGGAACCATCCTCGACTTTGTTCTTGCATCAGCACACTGCCAATACCTCGATCCGAAGCATCCACGAACACATGAAAATCCTCACCCCAATTTGGTGCCAGCATAATTGAAGCTTTGGATAGCTGCAGTTTTAATCTCCGAAAAGCCAAATCACATTCTTGTGTCCATTCAAAATCTATAGCATGAGCTGCCTGAGTAATCGAGATTGCCAAATGCACCACAAACTGCAAATGCCTCCCATGCCATCGGGCTTGACCCAGAAAAATCTGACATTGCTTCTGGTTCCGTGGTGCAGGCGCTTCCATAATTGCGGCAATTTTATCCGGATCCACAGAAATACCATCTCCAGAAATGATATTCCCCAGTAACCTGCCACTTCGGACAGCAAATGTACACTTCAAAGGATTCAAACTGAATTTCACCTCGCTGGATTTCATAAAGCATAATCGTAATTGTTTCAAATGCTCCAATTGTGCTCCAAAAACACTAAGATCATCCAGAAAAATCCTCATAAAATCCGTCAAATAAGGCCCAAAGATTTGAAACATATCCCTTTCAAAAGTGGAAGGTGCATTCCGCAATCCAAACCACATTACTGTACAAGCAAATACTCCCCATGCGGTAATAAAAGCTGTTTTTGGCTGATCCTGCAATGCCATTCGGATTTGATTATATCCACTAAATTCATCCAAAAAAGTATACATCTCATGTCCTACTACATCATCCAAAATGGAATCCAAAAACGGAAGAGGAAAAGGATCTGGAACAGTAGCTGCATTCAATTTCCGGTAATCAACACAAATTCGAATTTGCTTATTTTTCTTTGGTACGACCACAATTGGAAAAATCCACTCCGGATTATCAATAGGGGTAATAAAACCCACTTCCAACAGACGATCAATTTCCATCTTAACTTGCTTTGCCACATTAGGATTCATCCTGTATGAGTGCTGCTTCACTGGCACCGCATCCGGTTTTAGATTGATTGTGTGCTGATAAAACTTAGGATCCAATCCCTGCATTTCCGCATATTCCCATGCGAAAACATCCTTAAACTCTGTCAATAACTTGACCAAGTCATCTCTAAAACTTGCCTCCAGTTGCTTATTAATGTATATGGGCTGCGACTCCGCTTGCTCCCCAAGAAAAACCTTCTCTAATTCATCTTCCTTAACCCTTGTAATTTTTCCCATTTGCGCCTCAAACGCTCGTTCTTGCTGAATCACGTCCTCCAATGATTCAGGACTCGGAAGCACCTGTTGTTGCTCCCCTTTTCCTCCTGGAGTTCCTGAAACCCCCACCGAATTCCCTTTCGGAATCAGAGAAATATCCGCAAGGTATAGAGAAACCAAATCCGGGTTAGCTATGAGAAATTGTTCCTCTTCATCCTCTTCTAATCCTTCCACCATATTAACTGTCTCAGCTATCACGGGCCATGCTGCCTGAACTGGTTGTCGGCATGTTCCCAGCATCACCCGCACTTTTCTTTTACCCTTCTTTACTGTAAGCATATTTGCTTCCCAATTATGCTTTACCCTCGCTTGTCATAACCAGGGTCTTACCAAAATAATGTTATAATCCTGATTATGATCTTCAATATTCAAGACTACTAAGGAAACAACAAAGGATAAGCCCGCCACATCCAAAACAATGCCCCGAAGTAAACCCACTGGTTGCACTCTTCTTTGATCTGCCATGCGGACTACAAAGGGTGCAGGCTCCCAATCACTGAGACCAAAACGCTCACACACTGCTTGGGTGATAATGTTTACCCCTGCTCCTCCATCCAAGAGTACCTTGTCAATGTATGTGCCACGGTATCGCACTGAAAGCTCCGAAATTCTGGTATCTGTGATCCTATTCGCCAGTAACGGGACTGAATCATCATCCTCGTTTTCAACCTTCCCAATGGTGATTTCCCGCAGCTCAGTGGCTGATTGTCGCAGCAATGCATTATGGAAATTCGGGACTAATTTCAGCAATGAACCCAGAGGTACTTGAATTGGTGACATAAGAACCTCTTTCCAAACTGAATTCCACTCCTCTTGTTCTTTAATATCATCCTTATTTCCAGCTTTCCCTTCCTTTATTTCCAGACCCACAGTCGATGGCATAGTCGATGTCGATGGACCTGCTGTCTTCACTGATGGTGCGGATTGTGGCAACCAGGACACAGTCTTTTTCCTCACTTCTTCCTGAACCGTCCAATCCAGAATTTTCACATCGGGAGTTGGAACCACACTTTCACCCGATCACGTGATTAATGAAACCACTGGGTCAGACTCCTCCTGTCCTTCAATCTGAACCATAGCCACACTAGGATGTTTCCCTGCATCGCATTCTTGATTTTTCCGATCGTATTTCATAGCTTTAGTACACTCAGATTGCCAATGTCCATCCCCCCCCAAACAGAAAAGGCATGTCTTGGGGCGATTAGGATCTCGGCCACCTCTTCCGTGACCTCGTCCTCCCCCTTGACCCCGTCCTCCTGCTTGACCTTGCACAGGCATCTCTGATGTATGAGCATGAGCCATCGCCACAACAGGCTCTTGTCCCTGCCCTATCTGTGGTTGTTGCCAGGTAGAAGAGTCCCCTCGACTCCGACGACCCCGGCCATTGAAATAACATTCCACTGTATTATGAATATTGGTCGTGAAAATCGCACACCACTTCTGATTCATTGCACATTCCTGAGCAGCATGGCCCGGATCTCGACATTAGGTACACCATATTTCCTTCTGACTTTTAGCCACTGTAGCCGATTCCGTCGATCCGGATGATACACCTTTCCCGTGACGCTGGGATTTTTTCCACGGTGTCTCCTCCGATTCTTTCCCCGAATCGCTGTTGCCTGAGTCCAAGGAATTAGATACTACGGATTCCGACTCGAACTATCACTGCCACTGTCTTGTGACTTCCGATGAGATTTCTTCTTGTCTTTCTTCTTTGACTTCTTAGGATATTCCGCATCCTCTAAAGCCTCTCCTGCTACTACAGCCCTAGCCATTACAGTATCCAGTGGAGTAGTTACCTTATCTAATGTTGCCATAGCCGTTCTAAGATCCTTGTTAAGATTCCGCAAAAAATAATGATTCAGCACTTCGGCTGCCAGCCTTTGTGCCTGAGGTACCCTCTGCAAAAGCATCCGAAATTTTGCAGCGTAATCCTCCACTGGCAATGACTTCTGGCGGAGCGTTCGAAGCTTCTCCAAATGTTGAGGGAAAACTTCGTAGAAACGCTATGGATCTGTCAGCATACGTCTGGAAATGGTCATTAGGGTATTCGGACAACCATTTCGCAGCTTTCCCTGAGAGTGTAGATTTAAACACTGATTGTTAATGGAGAGGAATCACCACCCCAGGATGATTCAATCCATAAGATTTATTGAATTGGCGCAAATGTGCATCAGGGTCTTCACTCGAAAGACCTCGAAACTGACTATACTTAATCTGAGGATGAGCCATCACCCCTTGCCTAACTGTTCCTCCTCCTCCCGGGAAAAGCTGACGAGCAGTAGGAGATGGAGACAGTGGCGGAGATACCCCCAGACTGCTTACCGGAGACGGTGGTGGAGCAACCTAGAGGGTGAGGGTGAACGTACTACAGGAGGACATGACTGGCTACGTGGAGTGCGTCTTGCTCACCACAACCGCCTACCACGCACCAGGCTTGGTGATGGAGATACAGATTCCTCAATCTACGGTGAAGAAAAAACAAATTCATCTGAACCGTCTCTCCTCCGTCTTCTTCCTACAATTGGAACCACAGGGTCAGGTGGACCCTGCGACCTAGTGCGCATGCATATTCATCGCAAGCTGTCCATCACGCATCGTGGTCGCCAGATGTAATGGCTATTGCCCGCACTGGAGCAATAGGCATTACGGGAATGATTAATTACTCGCAACTACATTATATGAACATCAACATATAGAATGACAAGAGAAGGAAGTACAGAGTACACAGGCACATAACACCTCTTGCTTCATTCATGTATATCCCAGACTCAGAGTTACAACAGTAGATGCCATGAATATTATAGAGATTGGTTAAGCTACATCAAAAGACAGGTATGCCCCTCCATATACAACCGCTGCTCCAGCGCAGATCGGAAACGGTGCACACACTCCTGTCTCATGTATCCCATGAAGAACTGCTACTACAGCCACCGCATACCGCATGACTCCTGATCCGCAGTGTCCCGACCTCCGCAGGACCGCATATGCGGCTAATGCCGTAACATTCTAACCTTAATAGAACACCCCCCCCCTCGCCCCCCCTTTTGTTCATGCTATGAAGTGTCTGTGAGAAGCGTACTCTGTGATGGAGAGAGAGTGAGAGCTTGTCTTGATGCTACGTACACACTGGTGGTCAGAGTCGAGTATGGAGAAGTGTAGCATGTTGCCCCCGGAGATATCTACGCGCCAATACCCACACTGTGCGTGTACAGCCTAGCTTCGCGAGATTGACCCGCGAGCTATTTCTAGGGATTCGGTAAGCAAACGGTGTCTGTTTTCACATTTCAGCATATCCACAAAACTTGTCAGACATCCTATGTGATTTTGCACTGGGTGTTTATGGTTATGATTTTGGGTCATGGACCTTAGAGACAGTGGCCTATTGGTGTTAATAGGATATCCTTCAAGTTTTGTAGCGTTTCGCGAACGTCTAATGGGTATTTGGCTCATGGAAACGTTGTAGGAAATCTCCTCCTGTGCACAATAGTAGGTTGTAACTTAGACATTGGGTAGAGACCTTTTTAGGAAGTAATCAATAGCCGATCAAGTGTAGGTTGACACCCTATGCTTGCTTCCACATGCCTACGGGTCGCGCTTCGTCCTTAGCTAACAATTCTTGTTAGGTGAGTTCTTGCTCTACTGACGTCCGTTGTGGCGTATTCACCAACATTGGTGCCGCTGTCGGGGACAAAAACCCTAGGTAGGTAACCGAGACTAGTCCTTGAGGATAGGAATTCTCTGGCTTGCCAGAGTCTTATTTTACATTTAGATAGGATCAGAGGGTGGTGGACTCTCTAGGTCTTAGGAGGATTATAGGGAGCGTATGGTTGGCCTGGATCGTTTGTCTTAGGTAGTGTTAGATAGGAGTTAGGTTGTGGTGTGGAGAGTAGGAGTTGGAGTGGAAGATGTAGCTTGAGAGTCCGTACGAGGCCAGTAAGCAACGAGGCACCAAAATCACTATCTCACGTGATGAGTAGGAGTAGGGTAAGTAGGACATCATGATTTATGATATTGAAGCACTTCATGCATGTTATATTTGTTGTTAGGCTCATCAAAGAAATATAAAAGACGAGAAATTGTGTTTAGAAGCTGAATTGAAGTCCAAAAGTTTCTGTGATTATTGCTGAGAGTTCTGTAGAGCATAGGGAAGTCCACTGGCACAAAAAAATTAAATTCTAAGATAGTAGACATCCTACACGTAGGATGTCTACAGGGTGATCCGACAGGAATTTTGAGAATTTGAGTTCACCAGGGTGTTTAGAAGGTAGGTGTTATCCTATTTTCACCTGGAAAGTGGAAGATCGACCATATCTTGACAGATTGTGGCCAAAAGAGAGGAATTGCCAGACATCCTACCCGAATTGTGCCAAGGCATAATTTTGAGACCAAAACCATAGGATGTCTTCATGTGCATGATCTACATGATTTATTGACTGCATGTGAAAGGTTTCATCTCAATTGGGTGAGAAAATTAGGGTTTAAGCAGACTTTAGCATTTTTGACGGGAAAAAAGGCCAGAATAGCTAAGTCTGCGGTCTTTTGACATTCAAACACAAAACTAAACACACCAGGGTGATCACCACATCAAGGAAAAGTTGTGGGACAAGTTGGGTTAAATTCTGATGTAAAAGACATCCTACACGTAGGATGTCTAATGCATGATTAAAAGGCCAAAATTATATTTAAAACACACCAAGCTCTCATATAGCCTTAGACAAACCTCCTAGTCAAGTTTGGTCCAATTTGGAGTTGATTTGACTGGTGAATTCATCAGAACAGACATTAGGCTTCTGCAACTGATTTCTGATCCGTTGACCAGCTTATAGGTGTCCAAACCAAAAAGTGAGAACAGCTGTGAGCTCAGCACATCAAGGGAAAGCTAATATAGTGCAAATTTTATCTAAAACAGAGCAACTAGACATCCTACGCGGAGGATATCTACAAGATAATTTTTAGGACAATATTATAATGTGGACATACAAGGAGGTTCTAGTTGACTTAAGGGTTCTAGAACTTATTTCAGAAGTGAAATTGAACTTTGTTTCACCTATTTATAGAGCAAAGACGAGAATTAAGACGTTACCTCTAGACTGACAAACACGTAGGTGGTGTAGTGTTCAAGATTATTGGACCTAATCAAGAACATCAGAAGTGTATAGAGTACAGTAGTGGTTGGGATTAACCCTCCAGTTATACCAATCATTATTAAGACCACCTCCAGCGGTTAAATTCTTTGATTTGATTTCCAAAATTAAAGGCTTGTGTAGAGGTATATTCAGCAGCAGCAAAGCAAGAAGTTGTTCGGAAACTGATCCCTTGCCAGGTGAGTGGTTGGATTTGTGATAAATTGCATAACTAAGTTTGATGAATTTAAGATCAGGAAGACACATTCCAAGAGACCAAAAAGTGGCATGTGATAAGGATAGCTTAGTATCCACTACGGAGAGTGTAACTCAGGCAAGGCTAGATTGATTAGCCCCAATCATTGAGGAAGGTAGTGATACTGACACTTCATCCGACAAGTCCTTCTTCATGATGGCTAGTCAACAGCCAAGAGACCAATGATAGGAGGAAGTACCTCCCAAAACCTTTGAACAAGGCCAAGTTCACTATAATCTTCTTAGAAGGAACAAACTCTCACGGAGCCCTAGTTTATTCTAACTATCGAGGACGCAAGTGTATTTGTATAGAGGAACGACCTTCTCAGATATTGGAGATAATTCAAGTCTATGATGATGGAGATAAATTCCGAGATGAAAGGGGGAACCACTATCTGATAGTTAGGAACCGTGAAAATTACAAAAGGTATGGAGATAATGTGGCAAAAGGAAAAATGGTATGAGAAACTGAAGAACCGCCTCCTAAAATTGATCGACCTAGATCTCTTTTTATGTATGATAAAAAAACAACCAGAGTCTCTACCTATAATGAGAATGTGGGAATTTACAAGCATGAGAGCGAGGGAGTAGTCTCTTATTTTTTATGCAAAGAACCCTACCCAAATGAAGTAAGTGATGACAAGCTTCTTTACTTGTTCTCTTATGAAATTGCTATTGGGAAGGATATCATTTTTGTTGACAGTGACGAAGGAAATTTGGAATGGTGGCCTCTACACCAAAACAAACTCCATTGTGCCACAAGGGAAATGAGATGAGGGCACCACCTAGTCTTGGAAGCGTGGACTAGGACCGCTACACAAAGAGAGAGAGAGAGAGAGAGAGAGAGAGAGAGAGAGAGAGAGAGAGAGAGAGAGAGAGAGAGAGAGATCACTATGAATGAAGCATTAACCGTAGTGTGTGTACAAGGAATGGATGACTTCAAACACTCCCAACACAAACAGCATATAGATTACCAAACAATCACTCAAGGATTTTCCAAGATCACATCAAGCACTCTCACACGCATATAAAACATTTCTCTTAATTAACATAAGTAAGAGGAGGAGAGGTTACTAGCATGAAACACTTTGCACTCTAGGATGTGCAAGAATAGAGTGAATGAATGAGCTTATGGGCTCATGGTGAGTGATACAAAGGCTCAATGGGGCTGAGGGAGGCTTGAAATTACAAAGGGGAAGGCCTCTTTATATAGGAAAGAGAGTGATTAGGAGTGAGGTTAAGATCCAAGTGTAATTTGTACAAATGAAGCTTGATTAGGGACATTCAACCAATGAAGAAGCTTCTTCCAAGTGATTTGTTGACCAATTAGCTCCATCATCACTTGTGTTGTCTTCACTCCTTCCTCCATAGCTTGAGTCCAAGAGCTTCCTTATTTTAAAATGTAAAGAATCTACATAAAATCAATACATATCTAGTAATAATAGAAAGGGGTTGAATGAGAACTTATGAATTACAACAAGATTAAGCATGACTTGAGAGGTGATTAGAAGAGGAACTTTGATGGGTTTTTGAGCTTGAGAGAGAGGAGGAAGGAGAGGAGGGTGAGAAGACTAATGGCTGATTTTAGAGAAGGTCTCAATGTGGAAAAGGAAGGGTGTGTGTGTGTAAAGGTAGAGGGGGTGGTCTCCACCACAGTTGAAAAACCTGGCGTCCACCATTTTGGCCATATCTCCTAGACCGTAGATGCAAAAATTATAAAAAAAATATGGCCAGAATCTCCAGCTCATCAGCTACAACTTTGATGAAGACAACTTTTCTTGGATCGGAGTGGAAGTATTTTTAAAAAATTCAGCAAAATCATGTGTGTGGTTTCTTCCTTTACCAAGTCTTCCACTTGGGTCCCATTTGTTTGAATCATCATATGGCTCCAAAGCCATGATGATATGAGCCACTCATGACCCTTGAATCATGGGTGCATGGCTCCACAACCAAATCATATCTTTTCTTTTGACATTTACATATTTTCCCTTCCCTTTACCACTAGGTTCTCCTTCTACCTTTCACCTCCGGTGAACTAGTCAAGAAAAAATCTTTTTTTTAAATTTTTTTTCCAAGAGGTTGTTCTCACTCTTTCTTTTATTGTAAACCTCTAGAAGCAAGGAAAACCAACAAAATATGATAAACAAAAATTTGTGATAGGCTCGGATCATAGCCCCCCCAAACCTGGCTAGGGGTATTTATGCCTCTAGCCTACTTTCTTTGATCTTGAGCTGACCTTATCCTGATGTGATAAGGCTTTAGACGCCATCCATTTGTCCTGGTCTTGTGCACTTTACCATCAATGTCTTGAAGTCTGTAAGAGCCATTTTTGAACTTTTTGGTGACCAAGAACGGGCCTTCCCATCGGAAAAGAAACTTTCCATCCTTACGAGTGTCGAAGCGATTGTCATATCGAAGCACCAGAGATCCCTTTTTGATGTCTTTGGATGCTAGCTTTTTGTTGAACTTTCCTCTGCGCTTCTCTGCTTCTTGAGAATAGTGGTTGATGGCTTCTTCACGATCCAATTGCAACCTCTCTAGATCCATGATCCGTTGATGTACTTTCTCCTTTTGAGAGCCTACCTGGCTACCCAATATTCGAAGACTTGTTAACTTCACTTCAATGGGCAAAAGCGCCTCCTTTCCATAAACCAAATGAAAGGGTGTGTACCCTAATGTGGTTTTGAAGGAGGTTCTATAGGCCCATAGAGCTCCATTCAGGTGTTTGTCCCAATCTTGGCGCCTGGCATGTACCTGTTTGGTGAGAATTTTGCAAATGATTCCATTTACCTTTTCCACCAAACCATTGCACTGAGGGTAGTAAGGAGTAGAGTGTTGATGCTGAATATTTAGCTTCTTCATGAGTTCTCCTACGAAGTCTGCTCTAAACCCTGGTCCTCTATCACATAGTATTTCAAGAGGGGTGCCAAACCGGCAACAGATGTGGTCAAAGATGAACCGACTCACATCCTTAGCAGTAATTCTATTGGTCGGCATAGCCTCAGCTCATCTAGTCATGTAGTCTACTCCCATGATGATGTACTCTTTACCTGACTGAGTGCGTGGTAGAGGCCCTATGGCATCAATTCCCCACTTCTCAAAGGGCCCATATACCTTTATTGGGTTCTGAGGTTCAGCTATGAGCCGTCGTGGTCCTGCTTTCTGACATTCATCACATGTTTGACACCAGTATTTGACATCACGATGAAGACTTGGCCAAGTAAACCCAGCTTGTAGAACCTTTCTACTAGTGACGTCGTGTGCAAAGTGTCCTCCGCACATATCATCGTGACAAGATTTTAAAATCTCTTCAATTTCACTCTTCAAAGGAACTCTCCTAAGCACACCATCCTTACCAAGACAATACAAGTCATCATTTACTATGCGATACCTGGTAGCCTTCCTAGCTAACCATCGCCTTTCCCCTGCATTCAAGTGTTTAGGAGCCTCTCCTTGCTCCAGAATGTGCATAATATCTTCCAAGTCCTCCTTGCCTTGCTGAAGTGGAAGTTTGATGGCCACTGCTCCCACTATTGACTCATTTAACTTTGATGATGCTAGGTGGTCTGCATCCTTGTTCTGGTCTCTTGGCACATGATGTACTTGTGCCTCCCTAAATCTCCTCATAAGAGCTTTTGCTTCTCTCATTTTAGTAGAGAGACGGGCATTTTTGCAAGCCCATGTACCTTGCATTTGCCTTACCAAAAGCATGGAGTCACCAAAAGCGTTTAATCTCTTAATTGAATTATCGAGGCACCAACAAAGGCCATGAATTAGAGCATGATATTCTGCTTCATTGTTGGAGTGGACATCTTCTAGAGTGATCCCTTCACCATGGATCCTCTCTCCCAATGGGGATAAGACCACGATGCCTGCAGCTGCCTTATCCTTGGTTCTCTTGTATGCTCCATCAAAGTAGAGGCTATAATCATTGACCAAAGCCTCTAGAGCTGGAGGTGGTGGAAGTTCCTTTCTCTTCGGATGGAAAACTTTTTCA
Source organism: Adiantum capillus-veneris (assembly GCF_014529385.1). Taxonomy (NCBI): domain Eukaryota; kingdom Viridiplantae; phylum Streptophyta; class Polypodiopsida; order Polypodiales; family Pteridaceae; genus Adiantum; species Adiantum capillus-veneris. The sequence goes on from NC_140951.1 coordinate 4,987,940, forward strand.
TAGCACTTGTTTGTTAGAATGTCAGCTAAGCATGCTCGAGTTGTTCTTTCAACCTGTATTGTATAATCAAACTCTTGAAGTCGCACCACCCACTTTGCTATTTTGTCAGAGATTTCCATATGTTGTAGTGCATAGGGAAACATATCCTCCACAATGATAATTACAAACCTCTTCGGCAGCAAGTATGGCCGAAATTTGGTTACCGCAAACATGAGTGCTAACACTAGCTATTCCATCAGGGTGTAGGCCTTCTCTGTGTTTTCCATGAGGGGGCTAGCAAAATACACAGGCCTCATAAAGGAGGTTTTTGGATCTTTTTGTAGGAGGGCAGCACGAATGGCTTCTTCTCCCACACTATGGTTTACAAAGAATGTTTCTTCCCAACAAGGTTGGAGGATTACAGGGAGTGACCCTAACATTTTTTTAATCTCTCTAAAATGCCCTTCACTTTCTTCACTCCAAACAAGCGTCTCTTGACGAGTCAGCTGTTGTAGAGGAAATATCACTTGGGAGAGTAAGTGTATGAATCTACTCAAATATCTTAGCTTTTGCAAGAAGGAGATTAATTGTTTGATGGAAGTTGGGGAAGGTAGATTTAGTAGTGTTTCTATCTTTTCAGGATCTACCTCGATTCCATCAATGGACACTACATGCCCTAATAGTGTAACCTTGCTTTCCCTAATATGACATTTGTCCTTGTTTAGTTGTCCACCCAGCTTAGCTAAACGAGTAAATCCTTTATCAATCTTGCCGAGATGCATACTTTTGGAGCTGTAAATACAAAAGTCATCTATGAAAACCCTTATGGACTTACCAAAGTAAGGTTGGAAGACCATGTTCATGAATCGTTGAAAGGTGGCTGGAGCGTTGGTGAGACCAAAAGGCATGACTCGAAATGCAAAACATCCCCATGGTGTGATGAAAGTAGTCTTTTTCTGGTCCTCCTCTGCAATGCGTATTTGAAAGTAGCCAGAGTAGCCATCACACACTGTGTATCTCTCATGGCCTGCTACTTCATTTAGAATCTCATCTTGAAATGGGAGAGGGAAGTGGTCCCTCTTTGTTGCAGCATTTAGTGGCTTGTAATCCACGCACACTCGCCATTTACCATTCTTCTTTGGCCTCACCACTACTGGGGAGACCCATTCTGAATCTTCTACTGGGTATATGAATCCTGCTTCTAAGAGTCTCTTCACCTCAGACAACAGTGAATTTTGTTGCACAACTCCTAATCTTCTTAGTTTTTGTACTACTGGCTTGCTCCCTTCTTTTAGATGGATATGATGCTTCACTGCAGTGACACCTGTAATGTGAGTGTAATCAGAAATAAACAATGATGCATGCTTCTTGAGAACATTTACATAACCCTCCTTTTCTTCTTCCTTTATATCCTTGGATAACATCTCCTCTAGGCTGGCATCCCACACATTCTCCATTTGGATCCTTGGGTTGTCTTCTGATGAGGTAGTTTCCTTTATGGTGACGCCCATGACTTCGAGAATGCTATCACTCTCTTCACTTGAACTCTCAAAGCTTTCACTACACCCACACAAGTGACAGAGACATTATTGGCCATTTTTGCCCTAAAGTTTGATGATTCCATTACCTCTAAACCCAATTGATGCATTAGCTTTTCTGTCATGACACAAACCTCTGCTCCACTGTCAATGTAAGTTTTTGGAATCCGTTGTCCCTTGATTTGAGCCTCCACCAAAGGCACTATATCCTTGAGACCATATGCTTTGATTACACTTACTAGCTTACTTCGCTTTGCCCTCGTGCTCACCATTTTTGACCATTGTCGTCGAAGCTTTGGGGAGATATGAAGTAGTTGTGGCCAAGTAATCTTTGGTCCTTGAGAACTCACATCAGCTATCAAGTCATAAGGTTGTGTCCGAGATCCCATAGGGAAATCAGAGATGTCAATTTGAGACCTAGTACGGGTCTTTCTCTTCTTGGCTTCTTCTTTAGTTGCCCGAGATGTACTTGCTTCATTGCTTGCATCCTTGCTTGTTTCTTTACCTACTTCATCTTGGACACGCACACGTTTGATAGGCATTGTAGCCACTTCATCTATCTTCATCTTCCCTTTAGCTATTTCTTCCTGGTTGCTTCTGCCCTTGAGGACCTCCTCCATCCTTATGATGCTCACATTTGGTTGAGTAGCAGGGGCTTGAGCTTGAGCACGAGGTGGCTGCAAAATTTGAGGTTGCGGTTTCTCTTGTGCTTGAGCTCTAGCACGGGGTGGACTTACTTGTTGTCGAGGACCTCTGACGGAGTAGTCATATCTTCTGGGATGAGGGAAATTATACATGCCGTGGCCAATTTCCCCACAATTGTAACACAACATTTCCCTTGCTTGACGTCGCATTGGTGGCCGATTCCCACCATTTCCCTCAATAGGCCTTCTTGCACTCTGCACACAAGATTTACTCTCAACCCCTCTAGCTGGTTTGTGAGATTGTTTATTTGTTGGAGCATATCTTCTTGTTGACCTCTATTGAGGTCTGGTGCATTAGGCACATTTGGAGGTATGTGAGAAGCTTCCATAGTTGTGATATTGCCTCCCAAAGCTAGCTGGCCAGCTTGGGCTTGATAGAGAATCTTTCTATTCTTTTCCCTAGCAATTCTTAAGGCATCTTCAAAAGCATTTGGAAATTTGCTCTTTACCTTCTCCCTTAGCAAGGGGTACAAACCTGAGATAAATCGATCCTTTTGGTGAGTCTGACCATTGCCCTAAAAGTTTTAGAAAACCTTCCTCATAGGTTGCATAACCATGAGGGTCAACTTGATGAAGGGACAGAAGCCGTTGCCATTGTTCTTCTGCCGAATTGGCTCGTTGAAATCTTCGTAGGAAAGCCACCTTCAATCCCTCCCAATCAATTCTTTGGGTTGGATCTAGAGCCTGGAACCATACCCTAGCTTCTTCTTTGAGCACCAAAGGAAAAGCTCTCAATTTCAATGCTTCGTCATCCCTCCCGGAGACAAGGAAAGCCATCTCCAAGTTATCCAAAAAATCCCAAGCATTTTCCCCACTACGCCCAAAAAAATTTGGGAAAGCCATCATAAAAGTGGATTGCCTTCCTCTCAATACAGCACAAAGATGAAAATGTCTAGGCCCAAATCATATCTTATTAAGGGTAGAATAAATGGATTGATAGATGCATTAATCTCAGCTAGACGACGAGGGCCTAGTAAGTCCCTTATGATGTTTTGGAACCTAAGCTTTGTGCTAGCTATTATATGCACAGTTTGTCTAGCAAGAGGTTGGAAAGGTCCATATAAATCCCTATGATTCATGGAGTATGCTTAAAGCAAGATGAAGATGTGAACATCAAAAGATACATTATACTCCAAAATAGGAAATATTATAGGGTCAGGGGACAGCAATATCTCTCTCAACCTCTCAGCTCCAAAATAGAAGACCAATCTTTGTTGGAAAAAAATCTTTCTATCAATGCGCACATTCACCCTAATATTCTGAACTGATTGAAAGTTGTAGAAAATGGGATTATTCATTGGTGCATTAATTACAAACTTCCATGAAGCATTTCATTGAAGTTGAGCTCTCTTGGATCCCACCATTTGAGAGATGCAAAGAATTTGCTCACCAGTGATTAGCCTAGCTTTGGTGTGACCATCTTCAGCTTTGTAGAGTTCATAGGGTTCGATGGCTACCCTCTCAACCACCTTGAGCCTTCTTGCTAGTAGTAGTTGGAGTGCATCACCATATGTAGCCTCTTGCCAATACCGCACCCCATTGATGTGTAACTCCCCCTCCAAAAACTTGTTAATACCTGAGTTTGAGAGTGCTTTCACCACCTGAAGTCGAGGCTTCAAAGGAAGTGTCTTCACACTAGCCACAAAGCACTCAACACAATTTTTTGACCTAGGGACTTGATGACTACAAGATTTTCCTTGAAGCAAAGAAGGGTGTGTGTAGTTAACTCTCTTTACCCGCATACGTGCCGTTTGTCGATAAAGACGCTTCTTTTCTCGAGCTTCTTGGGGAGACCATAGTGGAAGTCTCGGAGAATTTGATGGATCTTCCTTCATAGGATTGATAGAGCGCTGCTCGAGAACTCCTCAGTGGGGGCACCAATTTATGACGAAGGAAATTTGGAATGGCGGCCTCTACACCAAAACAAACTCCATTGCGCCACAAGGGAAATGAGATGAGGGCACCACCTAGTCTTGGAAGCGTGGACTAGGGCCGCTACACAAAGAGAGAGAGAGAGAGAGAGAGAGAGAGAGAGAGAGAGAGAGAGAGAGAGAGAGAGAGAGATCACTATGAATGAAGCATTAACCGTAGTGTGTGTACAAGGAATGGATGACTTCAAACACTCCCAACACAAATAGCATATAGATTACCAAACAATCACTCAAGGATTTGCCAAGATCACATCAAGCACTCTCACACGCATATAAAACATTTCTCTTAATTAACATAAGTAAGAGGAGGAGAGGTTACTAGCATGAAACACTTTGCACTCTAGGATGTGCAAGAATAGAGTGAATGAATGAGCTTATGGGCTCATGGTGAGTGATACAAAGGCTCAATGGGGCTGAGGGAGGCTTGAAATTACAAAGGGGAAGGCCTCTTTATATAGGAAAGAGAGTGATTAGGAGTGAGGTTAAGATCCAAGTGTAATTTGTACAAATGAAGCTTGATTAGGGACATTCAACCAATGAAGAAGCTTCTTCCAAGTGATTTGTTGACCAATTAGCTCCATCATCACTTGTGTTGTCTTCACTCCTTCCTCCATAGCTTGAGTCCAAGAGCTTCCTTATTTTAAAATGTAAAGAATCTACATAAAATCAATACATATCTAGTAATAATAGAAAGGGGTTGAATGAGAACTTATGAATTACAACAAGATTAAGCATGACTTGAGAGGTGATTAGAAGAGGAACTTTGATGGGTTTTTGAGCTTGAGAGAGAGGAGGAAGGAGAGGAGGGTGAGAAGACTAATGGCTGATTTTAGAGAAGGTCTCAATGTGGAAAAGGAAGGGTGTGTGTGTGTAAAGGTAGAGGGGGTGGTCTCCACCACAGTTGAAAAACCTGGCGTCCACCATTTTGGCCATATCTCCTAGACCGTAGATGCAAAAATTATAAAAAAATATGGCCAGAATCTCCAGCTCATCAGCTACAACTTTGATGAAGACAACTTTTCTTGGATCGGAGTGGAAGTATTTTTAAAAAATTCAGCAAAATCATGTGTGTGGTTTCTTCCTTTACCAAGTCTTCCACTTGGGTCCCATTTGTTTGAATCATCATATGGCTCCAAAGCCATGATGATATGAGCCACTCATGACCCTTGAATCATGGGTGCATGGCTCCACAACCACATCATATCTTTTCTTTTCACATTTACATATTTTCCCTTCCCTTTACCACTAGGTTCTCCCTCTACCTTTTACCTCCGGTGAACTAGTCAAGAAAAGTCTTTTTTTTTAAAAAATTTCCAAGAGGTTTTTCTCACTCTTTCTTTTATTGTAAACCTCTAGAAGCAAGGAAAACCAACAAAATATGATAAACAAAAATTTGTGATAGGCTCGGATCAACAGGTATGGGCGAGAATACAAATGAATTCTACCAGAGGAGGTAAATAAGGCAAGAGTTCCAGAAACATCAACATATGCCCCCGAAGAAGTACCAAGGTCCACCTATACCCTAGCATGTCTACAAATCCATTTTCAGAAGAGTACGATGCAACATCACATTCTAACCGGCAGCAGACTTTCAACTATTAGAACTAGCAGGCAACCCAACCATCATTGCAGGCATGGATTCAACAAAATGCAACATCGAAACAAGACCTAAACAAATGTGGTTATCCAACCGGACGAGGGCTAAGAGATTTACAAGAACCACCACTCCATTCACATTACCAAGGTGAGAGTAACCCAAAAACTCAAGAGTCGACAAATCCCGGAAGACAACCCATAGAACAAGAACAAAGAGAACGAGTTTGGAGAGATGAACCACCTCTTGCAAGAACCATTGGAAATTATGTCTTAGGAGCACCTTTGGGAGAGGAACCCTCCCACTACCAAAGGCCAAAAGAGGCATATCGAGGAGGACGAGGAGAACCAATGATGAGATTTGTAGACCATCGTAGAATTAGACCTTCTCAGGTGAAAAAATGGGTAAACAAGAAATACTCCGGAAACAGAGATCCTAGGGATCATGTAGCAGCCTTCGTGCATGTAATTAGAGATGAAGAAGTTTTGGGTTTTCCTACTCAATTTGCAGGATTTGGACTTACCCTAGAAGAGGATGCAGCCACTTAGTTTGATTCTGTGGAGCGTAGAGATTTTGAGTCTATGGAGGAGGTTTTTGACGAGTTTATTGAGGAATTCTCACAAAGAGGGATAGCTCATAATACAGTCTCACAAATCCATAAGTTCAAACAAAAGGAAGAGGAATCTATGCGAAAGGCAGCCCTACCACTAAAGACATATGTGAAGTTCTGCCATGTGGAAGAACTACCAACCCATTCTAGACTTATGCTTATATTTATTCAAGGACTGAGAAACGCAGATCTCCAGAAGGACTTACATATGAAGAGGATCACAACGTTAAATGAGTTAACTAAGGAATCTCTTTACCTTGTAGACAATTGTGAGGTTTACAAGGAGAGCGAATTCAAGGATCTTGATGACAATTCATCCTCACAACAAAGTGGAAGCAAGTCCACTAAGTCAGCACAGAAAGGAGAAGTACCTGTAAGCCAGGACCAGCTTGTGGAAGAAGTGCTAAAACAATTCAATATGTATGCCAAGCCTTAGGCTAAGCAGCCAAAGTGATGTGAAATTGAACAAAAATGGACAAAACATGTGATGGAGGAATGTTATTATAACAAGGGATATGTGAGAGAGAAACCTTATGCTCCCCAAGCTCAAGTAGCATCTCTTTAAATCCCACCGATGCCTAGGTATCAAGCAGGTAACCTACGAGGACCTGTAGGAGTTGAAAGACCACAACCAATATTGGGGCAACAACCACCCCTACTAGAAGAAAGACCGATCGGCATAAGGTATGCATCGATGATAAAGGAACCAGAAGATAAGGCTTTGGTGCCCATGCATGCATATTACGAAGATCCCAATGGATATGCAGCAAATCATGTCTATTATCCACCTGACGAACCTAAGACGCAAGAACCTTGGAGCATGATTGGAAGTATGGGACCACCAACAGCTGCCGAGGTTGCAGGAGAAGAAAGATACAGCTTGGATGAACGAACACTGTTGTTCATAGACAACGGAGGTATGTGCGGGTAGAGGCATGCTTACCAACATAGAGGATCTCAAGGAGCATCTCAACAACCTAAGGGACCCTCCTGCAAGTGTGGCAGAGATCACTGGCTAAGGGACTGTTCTCACGATGAAATATTAGAGTCAATGCGAATTGCGCCGAATGTGAAATTACTCACTTGATTCCTGAATGCCCTAAGAACCCAAGCAAAGGAGCAAAAATTACTTTAAACATGCTAGAAACAGTGCCATCCAGTGGAAGGTCAGAAAATGAAATAGTAATACCTATTCAGGTAGTCACACGAGCACAAGTTCAAAGAAGAACAAACAAACCCATAATTGAAGAGCCAAAGACCGATGCCCCTAGTTCAAAAATGAAAAATCAATGAAGCACTTGGAAAGCTAGAAAGTCTTGTATGAAAGCCAGGAAGGAATGAGTGCAAACATCTCTATCCGAGGAGCTAAAACACACAAAGCATAGATTGGAGCGATTAGAGGATCTAACTAGTTTAAGTTCACACACTTATGCAACCATAGGGCCCAAGGAAATAGTGGAACCCAAAAGTGTAGGATTGAGAGGATCAGTACAGGTAGAAAAGGTAAATGAGGAGTTTGACGCACTTTTAAAAGCATACGAAGCCAAAATCAAAAACAACCAAAACCAAGAGCAAAGATGGATGACTTATCCATATGTGGAACTAGAAAAAAAAAGGTTGGAAATGTGTCGAAAGATGATTGAAACAACCCAATCCTTGATAGAAAACCCACCTAGTAAACCTGCAAGTTGGCACGCGGTGCCAACTCCAACCCCTATCACACCAACTCTAGAGAAACAAGCAGACACAAAGGAGGGACTCACGACTGCCTCAGAGTCTAAGCGGGAATCTATCCTAGTGTCAAATACAACAGATTGAGACATTTGATGGTTTCCAACCCAAAACATCGGCGGGGATGGGTAAAGAGTGTGACAATCTAGATAGCCTATGGAAGCAAATCCAGGAAGCAAATGAAGCTAATGGGATAAATTACCAACTAAATTGCGTTGAGAAGGAGAAAAATGAGATCTTACCTCCCATTGAAGAATTTTGAGGCAAGATCACAAACGAAATTTGATATGCATTCACAAGGGGGGGACCAGGGGTCAATTAGCTTGGGGCACAGCCGAGGGGCACAGCCTGTTGGGTTCAAGCCCTTGTCAATCAGCCCGTGGGAAAAGCCTCTTATAGGCATGTAGTAGAGATTCACTTAGAACTCAAGTTTTGCATGGTTTTTGTAGCTTTATTTACTTGACTCTCAATCAAAGAATAGCGTGTTCTGTGTTGTTTTGAAAGTCGAGTCTCTTCTCTCTCTCCTCTTCTCGCTTTCTCTGTTGTAGTACGCCATGGCTCCATATCCTAGTCTAAAGCACTCAAGACTAGTATTAGAGCCCTATTGGGCCTTGGCTCTCAACTCTCGAATCAGCACGCGGGTACAACCCCTTACACAGGGGAGAGAAAGTTGTCAACCTACATCAAAACGAGCAAGATCTGCACGATTTCATGGACGCCAGTAGAAGCTTCACCATGGAGTACTCTCTGCCCCTTGCTGAAACACCAAGTCCTTCTGCAAGCATCGAATCTTCGCTTTACCATAGCGTGGCTCTAGCTTGACGAGTCGGCCCCATCACCCAAGTGGTCTGTTGCTCCTATCGCAAGCCTCAACCTGCATATCACAGAGCTTCTTGCTGCCTATCAGAGTTGCTGTCATCACGAGTTCTCTCAACTGTACAACCCGCTATGAGCATATCTCGCTTGCCCGCCATCTGCCTGTGCTATACACAGAGAGTTTTCTTTTATTTATTTTATGTTCCCACAGATTATTAAAAGGTGGTGGACAATCCTAATTTGGTTTTCCAGCAAACCGGGATTCCCACCCTTGCAAAACCCTCACAAAATCTCTCATGCTACAATTGCAATATGTGCTCGTGTTCCGGTGTGCTAGGACTACAACATTTTACTAGTGTGCAGAATTTCTAGAACTTCAATTGTCATCAAAGTTGCTTCCCGAAAATTTGATTGCTGTAAATTGACTCTTGAATTAAAAGTCAAAATTGTTGCCGACTCTTTGGTGGACATTACTTACGTTCTCCAGCATACAAGTATCCTTTGTATATCGAATATGGCATCAAAAGTTGACAAGTTCAATGGATCCGGTTTCCACACTTGGCAGATCAAAGTTACAGGCTATTTGATGCTGAAAAACTTATGGAATGTGGTCAAGCCTCTCGCACCCAACAATTCCGGCACATCCACTGCAGTTACAAGGGCACTATCTGCTGAGCTACAAAGGAAAGACGAACAAGATTTTGGTATTATTTTAACATCCTTAGAAGATGATTTTATTCATTATTTGGACAATGTCGATTCTTCAAGTGCTGCCTGGATAGAGTTAGAGAAGCTTTTCGGTGCCAAAGCTAAGTATTCAAAAATGAGTTTAAAAATGGAATTATATTCCATCCGCATGAGTGAAAATGAAAACATTGCAGCTTTAGCTAATAGACTGAAGAGTATTAGAACTCAACTTGTTTATGTCGAAGCTCCAGTACCAGAAGAAGATCTCATAGCCAGTTTTTTAAAAAGCTTGACTGACAAATTTCATTAGATTGTTGTTGTTTTAAAAGAGAAAGATCCGCTGCCCTCCTTGGATGGTATCATCAATTCATTGCAAGAAGAAGAAAGCAGGGTACCTAGTATCAATTCTACTATTTTTCCTAGTGCATACACAGTCTCGAATGTTGTATCCCCCGCCACTTCTTCTGATACTTCCAGTGCATATGTAGACACTAAATGTGCTGCTACAGCAGCTTCATCTCGACCATTCAATGGAACCAGATCTTGTGCCATTTGTGGGCGCAACAATCATCAGTCGAAATACTATTTCAATAAGAATCCTTGTGTTCACTGTGGTAAAACAAATCATCCATCAAATAGGTGCTTTCAAAAGGGTAAAAATCAAATTCATGTGGTTGAGGGAGACACTGAATCTCCAATATATTATGTTGACGAGGAAGCTTTTTAGATTGGCTCTTTTCATGTTGTTTAGTCAAAATAAATTTTACGAGTTATAGACACTGCCACACATGAGTGGTAAGACCTCCCAAATTATTAGTTTTTTGCTCAAGTCCTATTTTGTCCTACTTCTCATGAGGTTACTGGTACACCTTAAACCCAAGGTTTGGTAGTGAACCAAAAACTCCATCTATTAGTAGCTCATTTTTTGACCTACGCCCTATCTGTTCAAGGGGGGTTTTATCATAGCACCAGGTTAGGATACACTACAAATCCTTGGTTGGTGAGAAAACCTAAAACTCACAGTTGATGAGTACACCAAAAACTTGAGGTATCATGAGAGTGGTCTGTCCAGTTTGGGCTTGAGGCTTGTCAGTCAGCCCGGTGGGAAAGCCTCTTATAGGCATGCAATAGAGATTCACTTAGAACTCAAGTTTTTCATGGTTTTTGTAGCTTTATTTACTTGACTCTCAATCAAAGAATAGCGTGTTCTGTGTTGTTTTGAAAGCCGAGTCTCTTCTCTCTCTCCTCTTCTCGCTTTCTCTGTTGTAGCACGCCATGGCTTCATAGCCTAGCCCAAAGCACTCAACACAGTCAACCTGACTCGCTAAAAGCTCTACCCTGTTACCTATGGGAGTATGAAGCTAAGTCTGAAGTGAGATAAATACCATCTCAAAGACTTTCTCCCAACAGAGTAATGGATTCACAAGGGTTGATTGAGTTATTGTCCACCCCTGTGGCATGCACAATCACGTTAGCCAAACTCTTGAGGTTACGACCAAACATGTGGACCACCGTAGGCAAATTCTTAGAAAAATTTGGAGTAAAAGACCCTACCTCAAGGATTCTATAAGGGATCAGAGAATTGGACAAGCCTCAACTGAAATTAGGCATGTACCTTTAAACAAGGTTGGAGAATATTGTGAGGGAGAAGATGGAAATACCACACTACCAGTAGAATTATAGGGAGTAGTATCCAAGGCTAATCTCGACAGTGGACTAGGAGTCGCTATCGCTACCAAAGAAATCTAGAAAGAATGGGGAAAACCGGCTTTGAGAGCAACCATAATGAAATTACAACTGACAGATGGGTTCATGAAAAAGCCTCTAGGACTTTTAGAAAAAGTAATTGTCACCTCTTGCGGAATTGAGTATGAGCATACATTTGAAATAGTTGATTTTGGCAAAAAGAACATTTACGAGATCATCTTGGGAAGACCGTTCATGAGATAATTAAAGAAGGTACAAGATTGGGGTTATGACCACATATACCTCAGGCGTGGGGAGACTACAACCAAAATATACCGAAAAGACCATAATTACAAATATGTGAACTAGACACCAGTGGAAGAGTTTGATTCCGCTACATTGGCAGGGTCCAAACTCCCAGCATGGTTAGGGCAGAAAAAAGAGCTATGGATGTGTGGAGATTCACATTGTGGGATCTTGAGAAGAGAGGAATGCATCTTAGAAAGAGCTATTGAAGACAAGGATTATATTCCGGAACCTTTTCCCAAAAATGCATTAGAACCTATGGAATGGGAACACATACTAGCAACGTTGGACGTCTGTACCATTAGAGATAGTCCAACAATAAAATTTTGTGATAAGGACGGCTATGATGTGCTACCCTATTACATGGTAAACCTTGTACCAGTAGGATATGAGAATGTAGACTCACTAGAACAAGAAGAGTTTTATGACTCCTCTGAGCATCTGGAATTAAGTAACGATGCAAAAACGAGTGTTCAGACAGCTCAAGTGAGAGTAGGGAAACAATTGTAGATATCAAGTTTTATGATTTTGCAAATCAGCACCCTAAATGCCAGGAACTCTATAGAAAAAAAAGAGCAGAAAACAAGATTAGAGAAAAACCGATGCCTAGGATAAAATACAAAATGCACTATCCAATGCTAGTCAAGGCAGAGGATTGTGTAAAAGACAAAATATCAGGGATATTCTCAAGAGTTCAAGGGATAAGGACACATGAGGACATAAAACAAGCACGGAAAACTTAAACGGAAACAAATTCAAGAAAGGATCAACAATCAAAACGTGGAAAGACAAAATATCCAGAGTGGACCAAAATGGAGCGTACAAAGAAATACCAAGAACTTAAACGGATGTGATGAGAGGTATGGACTACTAGGTAGAAAGTGAAGGTCACGAGGATTTAGAAAAAGAAAACATGGATATACCATCCCACTATCAAACATTCACCATCCAAGACAGAAAAATCACAATGACACTACCAATAAGGGAAAGAATAAACCAGGAATCTTACGATGGGCCAGAAAATGAAAAACGAATTGATCTCGCTGCGCCAGGCGAAGAGCCCCAGCTTGTCTATATAGCAACTGATCTAGGGCCTCAAGAAGAAGAAATGCTAACACAGCTTCTCAAGAAGTATAAAGATGTGTTTGCATGGTCTTACAAAGACCTTGAGGGAGTTGATTAAGCGATATGCCAACATACAATTCCGTTAACATCAGATGCCAAACCAAGAAAACAATGTCCTTACACATATAATGGCACATTCGCTAAACGAATCAAAGAAGAGATTGACAAGCTGAAGGATGCCGAATTCATTATGAAATCGAGCATATAGATTGGGTGTCACCCATTGTGGTTGTCCCCAAAAAGAACGAAAATTTGCATGTGTGTGTGTGTGAACCTCAAAAAGGTAAACAAAGCAACAATAAGGGATAATTATCCCTTGCCAATCACAGAACATGTGCTTAAGAGGGTAGTAGGAAAACGTGCCTATTCATTTTTGGATGGGTTTTCGAGGTACAACCAATTGGAAATTGCAATAGAGGATCAACACAGAACCGCATTTGCCACAGAATGGGGAATATATGCGTATAGAGTTATGCCTTTTGGCCTAACCAATGCCCCAACCACCTTCGAAAGGTTAATGACTCATACTTCAAAGAATACCTAAGAATATTCTTAGAAATATATATGGATGATCTCTATTTCCACTCTCTTATTCAGGAAGAACACATTGACCATTTACAAAAGGTATTTGAGAAGTGCAGAACATATCAAATCTATCTCAACTCGAAAAAGTGCATTTTTATGGTAAGACAAGGCCACATTTTAGGACATATTGTCTCAAGAAATGGCATAACCACTGACCTAGACAAAATTAGAGTCATAGCAAACCTGCCTAGGCCTACTAATGCCAAACAAGTAGAATCTTTCATGGAACACTGCGGATATTCTCGAAGATTAATATATATGTATGCGCTCATTGCACGACTACTATATCGCTTAATAGTCAGTTTTGTCTGGATTGAGGAGTGTGAAACCATTCAAAAAGCTTCAGGAAACCCTTGTATTAGCACTTGTACCTAAAGCACCAGATTGGGAAAAGATATTCCATGTTCACATTGATGCCTTTGCATACGCAATTGCGAGTATTCTGGCTTAACCTAGAGACGAAACAATGGATTTCCCAGTTTGTTACATGCGAACCGGTAGCTAAATAGTGCAGAAAAGAACTATACCACCACTGAAAGAGAGGGATTAGGAATGATATATTCTGTAAAGAAATTTTGGCATTATCTCCTCGCAAAAAAATTTGTGTTCTTCATAGATCACCAAGCTCTTCTGTATCTAGTAAATAAACCATGCAATACTGGGAGAATTGTACACTGGTTTATTATATTGCTAGAGTTTGACTTCATAGTGTAGTAAAAAAAGGTAAAATGCATCTACAAGCAGAACATCTTCCAAGGCTACAAAACGGGGAAGCTCCTGAAGGAGTCGATGATGACATACCTGATGCTTATCTTTTCAATATTGAAATGATACCTAAATGGTCAGAGAAATTTTTTAGCATTCTTTCCTTTGGGGGTAGATTTGATAAAAAGGAAGAGGGATCCAAACAACAAACATTTTGATAGACAAAAAACTTTCAATTGATTGCGAGACGACTATACCATCTAGGCTCGGACAAAATTCTACGATTATGCATAAATCCAAAGGAATTCGAGTGTTATCTTGAGGAAGCACACATCCAAGATTTTGCATTTCATTGTTCAACAATGAAAACATAGCAAAGATTAAAACACTTAGGAGTATATTGGCCAACTATGTATGCTGACACACATGCTTATGCTAACAAAAGTATTATATATAGTGACAAATGACCGATGGATCACATGACATTGTTTCAGGTAACCTTTGTACCTGCATGGAGTCAATATATCATTGATTTCTTAACAATAAGGACATTTTCTGAAAACATAACAAAAGCACGACAAACGGCTATAGAGTTGGAGGCTGGAGACTTTAATTTAATTGAAAATCAACTCTACAAGCGAGGAAAGGACAATCAACTTAGAATGTGTGCAAGTGAAAGTGAATACCTGCTGATTCTAGAAGACGCACATGGAGGAATAAGTGGACGCTATTTTTCAGGCAATAAGACGACAAAGATTGTCTTAACCACGGGCATATGGTGGCCTACATTGCACATGGATGCTGAGTAATTTGTAAAGCGTTGTGATGCATGTCAGTGCACTAAAGTGCCGATAAAAAGAGATGAGATGCCACTACGGCCAATGACGGGAGCACGGGCATTTGCAAAATGGGGAATTGATTTTGTGGGGCCTATTTCACCCCCTGCGTATCGCACCCATACCCAATATATCATCATGGCTACGGACTATCTCAGAAAATGGGTTGAAGCCAAAGCAACACAAAAAGCAGATGCAAGGACCACTGCACAATTTTTGTATGAGAATGTCTTTGTAAGATACGGATTACCAATAGAAATTGTCTACTCAACCTTCACATGAGGTGATACATTCCCTCTACCAAAGAATAATGTTTCTGTCCTCATACCATCTCCAAGCCTTTGAAGAAGCCTTCTACATTGGCTTCTTCACCATCGACACAAATATATTCGGCCCAACATTAGTGACCCAGCATGCATGGTATGAGTCTGTTTTGAAGATGCACGACATCCTCCACTGATGCAACGGCTCTACTGTCATGTCGAGGACGACATGAGCTAGGAGGAGGGGAGTGTTAGCTGAAGACGAACGGCCACACTCAACTGAAGACTGATGAAATGATAAAAGAAGGAAATCCTATGTAGTCATTCCTTGATTAAGAAAACCCGTAATTTCACTTGTAAATACATTGGGGCTTGTAGAAGTTTCCAATTTTGTATATTATGTTTTCCATTAGACTAAGTAGGATTTCACTTGGGAACATGAGGTTTTGTATTTGGAAGGTATATATACTAAATTCTAACCTTAATAGAAACCCCCCCCCCCCCCTTTTTTGTTCATGCTATGAAGTGTCTGTGAGAAGCGTATTTTGTGTCAGAGAGAGAGTGAGAACTTATCTTGATGCTACACGCACATTGTTGGTCGGAATCGAGTACAAAGAAGTGCAGCGTGTTTCCCCCGGAGAGAGCTATGCGCCAATACCCACACTGTGCGTGTACGGCCCGGCTTCGCGAGATTGACATGCGAGCTATTTCTAGGGATTGGGTAAGCAAACGATGTCTGTTTTTGCATTTTAGCATATCCACACGTTTGTATTCAGTAGAGATACACATTAGGCACCTTAGTTTTCAAAAATGTTGACCTACAAAAACATGTTATACATCCTACATGATTCTGCATTGGGTGTTTATGGGAAGGGTTTTGGGTCACGGACCTTAGGGAGAGTTTCCTATTGGTGTAAATAGGATATCCCTCAAGTTTTGTAGCGTTTTGAGAACATCTAATGGGTATTTGGCTCATGGAAGCGTTGTAGGAAATCTCCTCCTATGCACAATAGTAGGTAGTAACTTAGACATTAGGTAGAGACCTCTATAGGAAGTAGTCAATAGTCGGTCGAGTGTAGGTTGACACCCTATGCTTGCTTCCACACACCTGCGGGTCGAGCTTCATCCTTAGCTGACAATTCTTGTTAGGTGAGTTCTCGCTGTGCTGACGTCCGTTGTGGCGTATCCGCCAATAGGTATACTCTCCCACACACACTCACACACACTCTAGTTGTGTGAAGGGCAAAGTGCAAGAGCTCCATCTCTTTCTCCAAGCTAGTAGAGAAGTTGATACCAACACCAACACTCTTGGATATGGAATGTAAATCCAACAAAGAGACATACTTCAATGCTTAAGCTTGTCATCTTCTCCATCTTCATTACTATGCTATTATGTATGCTAGCAAGAATAGTGATGATAAGTGAGGAACTACTTCTTTCTCCTATGGAATGTTTCTTCTTCCTCTTCCCTACCCTCATTCCCTGCTAGCTCTCTCCACCTTTGAAGGTGTTTGAGGCCTTGCGAATGAGTCTTGGGATAGGCAATTATTTTTGTAAAGTTTATGTTATGCTTGCGATGCATGAAGATTTCCGTCTTCATTGCATCACAAGGTCAAAAGGAGCACAAAGATTGTATTATACCATGTATCTCTTGATGGGAGAAACTATAATACAAATGCCTATTGGCTCCACATAAATCCGGTCCTCAACTGTTGTCATCTTCTCTAAACTCTCTCTCTCTTGCAAACGTATTGTTCATGCCAAGTTAACTAAGTACTATGTTTATGCTCACTACATATTCACACAAAAATGCTTTCTCTAATTTTTCTAATTATGATACTCTCAAAGTTCATAGGCCACTCCCATTACAATGGCTACAACATTGATTGTAGTGGCATTAAAGTAACAACAATGAGAATTTCCTTAAAATAATTCTTAAAGAGAATAAGGAGAGTACTTGATTAAAGGTTAAAAAACGAGCATTATACCTAGTTATCTTGGCATGAACAATACTTGTAAAAGAGAGAGAGAATTAGAGAAAGTGAGAATAATTGAGGATTGGATTTATGTGGAGCCGGTCCTCCTTCCAAGAGGATTTTGTATTATAGATTCTCCCTTGAAGAGAGACTTGTTACAATACATACTTTGTGCTCCTTGATATCTTGTTGACGCCATGAAGATGGTAAGCTTCATGCACCAATATTATGCCCGTAACCAAGAATTAGATTGTCTCCAGCCTCAATCCCAAGACCTCAAACACCTTCTAAGGTGGAGAGAGCTAGCAGGCAGTGAGGGATGGGAAGAGGAAGAATAAGTAGCATACAAGAAAGAAGTACTTTCCTCACCATTGATTACTCTTGGAGCTTAGCTTAGCATAGAAATATAGATGGTAGAGAAGATGAGCATGCCATTGAAGCTTGACTCTTGGTTGGATTTTCATTCCATAGGTAGTAGGTGTTGGTGTAGGATCTCTACTTCTCAATCTTGGATAAGGAGATGGAGTTCTTGCTCAGCACAATGAGAGAGTTGTGTGAATGTGAAAAAATGAAAGTCTCTTTCTTGCCTAGGTCAAACCTTCTCTCTCTTTAATCTAGCTTGATCCATATTGTCCCTTGCCAAAAGCTTGGCCATTCATAGGCTATGGTCATTTCAAGAAATAGGGGCAGCATTTGGACAAGTTTCCTTCTTTCCCCCTTTGAGAGAGAGAGCTTTATTAATTAATTACATGCATCTAAATGCTAATTAGACCTCCCTAAAGTCCATTTAGGATTAAATCACACCATGAGTACAACATGGGTAGGGGCTTGACATGTGATTTTATTGCCTTTGGAGTCTTGGGCTTTCCTTGCGTGTGTATGTGTGTGTGTGTGTGTTCTCTCTCGTGCCCCTACCTTTATGGATCTCTCCCTCCTTTGTAGGGATGAAAATTACCTTGGCCATCATACAAGACAAGCACCTCAAGCACCTTATTCATGAAGCACGACAAGCACCTCAAGTACCTTAGTCATCTCAAGCACGACAAGCTCCTTAGTGAGCTCAAGCACGAAAATTACCTCAAGCACAGACCTAGATTGTCTAAGTTCTAAAGTACCTAAAAATCCTAGGTCTAAGTACTTTTAACACTAACCTTTGGAAGTATTTAATGAAGCTAACCCTAAGGTCTTTTAAGCTCCATTATCTGCTCATTTTCCCTTGGTAGACTATCTCCTTTTTGGACCCTTGATGAGATGTAGACTTTTCCCCTTTTGGTCCTGTGGTGAGATAGGTCTAACGGCACATATATATATTCTAGCTTTTGTTCCCATTCATTTCCCCACATTAAATGATCGGTTCAATGATGAGGTGGAAATATAGGAGAGGAAGGTCGATGAATCAAGTCTGGCAGCAGCAAGTCTTAGCAAGGATGATTGTCATGATTATGCAGATGATGAGATGGAGGATGACAAACTCGAAGATGATGAAGCCAATAAATCCACAAACGACAATTCCCTTTCTCTCTTTATTGATTTAGGAGCCATGGGCTTAGAATTGGATGATGCCTCATGTAGAGATCATTTGGAAGATGATTCATAAACACTTTGCAGTTATGAAGTTTTTTGGTTGTGTAATCCATTCTCATCTCTCCCCCCCTCTTCCTCTCTCTAGATTTGGGAATATGCTCAATTATGTTAATCAATTGACAATGATTATTTTAGTTGTAACCAAGTGTAATCTTATTATCCCCCCCCCCCCCCCCCCTCCTCCTCCTCCTCTCTCTCTCTCTCTCTGTGTGTGTGTGTGTGTGTGTGTGTGTGTGTGTGTGTGTGTGTGTGTGTGTGTGTGTGTGTCTTTCTCTTATTTTTTTAAATTCTTTAATTTTTAATGAGAGGAGGGAAACATCAAAATTTGGAGGACAAGGGGGAGGGGGGGGGGAGGGAGATGTTTATTTAAAGCCATAATCTAAAAGTTTAGGTACTAAATTTTGTAGTCAGAAACAACAACGGTAATAGACGCGGTAATAACGGCAGTAATACACACGGTAATAAATACAAAAACTATTGTGATAATATTTTAAACACAAAAAAACCCCCTACCCTCCTCTCTCTTCTTTCTCTACCTGAATTTGCACCTTCTCTCTACAAAACATGGTAAAACAGCACGGTAAACACTTGGAATTTTCATAGTGATTTGTAGGCTACTCCGCCATCGAGCTCAAGAACAGAGTCATTATGGAATTTTTGCAGGTTCCAAAAAATGAATGAAAGATCAGATCTGAAAAAGCTTTACATGCACTTAAGGACGCCAGCCGCCGTCAACCTGAAGATTATTTCAGCCCATAAAGATGTGTCAAGGGAGGACACAGGCGAGGAGGGGGGGAATGTTAGCAGCAAGCTAGCTCGGATACCATTTTTTTAATCTCTCATTGTAAAAAAATTTATTATTTTGATGAATCAAGAATATTATAACTCCTATTTTTTGGATAAACTTTGTAATCGATGAGCCTGGGCTACAAGCTTTCCAAATTGATCAACTTGTCTTTACCTATCTTTAGTTATCTAGCTCCCATACTATTAGTTTTGACAACCAAAAACCTTGGCTAAGGTATAAAAGCCAATTTTTGTAAGTTATTATTAAGTTTTGGATAATGAAATACATAGTGTGAGCTAACAATGCTCACTTCTCTCCTTCTGGCACTTCCTACTCCCTCCCCGGTTGTCACATTGTACTCGCGTATGTTGCTTTGCAACCGCTAGTAAGAGATCTACGCATTGATGTAAGCATTTTACAGTATTTTGTATCTTTTGGCGTCCTCGACCTGCGTCCTAATTTCATCATAAGTAGGAATTTGCAATTCAAAATCAAAAACTAAACGTAGGCAGGGTATTGGGGCATCATTGCTAAGCATTTAAATGCATTCTGGGTCAAAAATGACTAGGTCAAAAATCCACTACTGTTAATAATCACAATGTTTGCACTTGACCTAAAGTGGGATTTGAGACCATAAGCATGTGTGCTTAGGTCTTATAATCATGTCCTAGAATTTTTCTTACGTTTTAATGTCATTTGATGTATTAACGGATGTGACTTGTTTGCCGATGAGCAATTGGCTTTTGGTGATTTCAGTCACTTGAGTGTAGCTTGAGTTAGATGCGAGTTGTTTTGTGTTTTCCAAGAGATTGATAACCTCTTGTAGCCTCTATGCACTAGTCGAGTCAGCTCCGTCCACATGGATTGACAACTTAATCGTGGTTCTCGCTACGTGTGCAATAAGATAAGAGTGAGGTTAGACACCCGTCCCACAGTCTACCCAAAAATGGTGAGCCTTTCTACGAGGCAATGGAAAAGCTCCCAAGACAAGGACAAATATATGAGTTCTCATAATGAAGCAGTTTCTTGTAAGTGATGCCAAAGAAAAAGTGCTTATCGAATGGCAAAGTTTGAAGCTATCTTGCAATGAGTCTATTCACAAGTAAGTGGATTTTTTTCGGGATTTACATCTCAAAGCTAAAGTCTAACCAAAGATAGACTTCACCAAACAAAATCAACAATTTTATGCGGGACTACCTAAAGATATGACTAAGTATGTCAACTCTCAATGGCCTAGGACCATCATTGAAGTGATTCACCATACAATGGTTGCTTTATGACTAAGTTCCAACAAGGGGATAAAAGGAATTTTAACCCCATGGAAACTAAAGACCAAAATGAACCTAGAGGAAAAATAATGCTCAAAATACTTCCCAAGGCAATTCTAGCAACAACAACAAGAATAACAAGACTAAGGAAAAATGAAATTAAAAAGGTAAAAATAAACTCTCTCCTGAAGAGTTAGACGCTTTTCGCAAAGACCATAAGTGTTTCAAGTGTGGGGAGAAAGGACATGGCTATCGTTCTAGCCCCAAAATAACTTCATGCAATGAGACTCGTAGAGATTCCATGGTCAATGCTCCAAAAGAAGATATTAATTGCAAAGGATCATCCCTTTTCTATGATTGGGGAAAGGTGAGGGAGCATGATTCCTTTATACGTTTTGACCCCGGATCTACTCACAATTTCATATCAACGGAGTTGGCCACTAAGCTGGGCATATAAGCTTTTGAGATGAGAGATATTGTGACTACGAATGGGGATTTCAAGGGAAAACACACCTTTGTGACTCCCTTGGTCGAGAAATTGAGGCTTCATGTCCAAATCTACTTCGACAAAGAGAAATTTTTCATCTCCCCTCTCTAACATGAAGATGTTGTCTTAGGGACACCATGGTTCAACCACATGGCTACCAATATGAAACTTCTTGAAAGGAGAATGTATTTCAACTACAAGGAAAAGAGCATGTACATAGATGGTAATGAGTTCGGTGGTACTAAATCTCTTGTAAATTCAGGTGCTTTTGATAATTCAATGAAAATCTCAATTTTCGCTTATATGATTTTTTTCAAAGAGTCCATGAATGATCCTAATGTCTTATCCAATGAAAATGGTAGGAATCATGAGAAATAGACTTTTCTATTTTTCTAAATGAATTTCAAGATGTTTTTCTCGCAGTGACATCCTGGGAGAGTTACCTCCAAAACAAGGGGATGCTGACCATAAGATAGAGCTTCTACCTAGGAGATCACCGCCTAATCAGCCTCCTTATAGAGTTTCTCAACCTCAACAAGAAGAGATCATGAGGCAAGTACATGAGCTGGTAGATAAGTGGATGATTATGTCTAGTTCCTCTCCCTTTTGTTCACTAATACTTTTCGTGCAAAAGAAAGATGACACATATTGTATGTATGTTGACTATAGAGCACTAAATTGGATTACTATTGATGGGGGCTTTTCACAAGCCAAGCTCCCATACCCCTCTTCTCTCGTCCCCACCCCATGAAAACCCCCTCTTATGGAGGGAGTGATAAAAGGCATTGGAAAAAGTAAGAAAAAAATAAAGTATGATTATGTAAATATATAAGAAAGGTAAAATAGGCCACCTCATGCCTGCGGGGTAGCCCATCCCCACCTTGCCTCCTTTTTCTTCACTGTTGCCCCGCCGGGTGTCCCTTTTCCTCTCCTCCACTGAAAAGGTCAACCCCCTCTCTCTTCCCCTTGTCCTTTCTCCTTTCTCTCTCCCCTCAAGCTACCCCACCTCTCACCAATAATGTATTATAACTCACCAATAATGCACCCTAACTCACATGCAACTTACCCTATCTTCCAAAATAGTATACCCCACCCCCTCTTTCTCTCTCCTATCATATCCCATGACCCAAATACCCCCCTCTCTCTCTAAAGGGGGCCATGTCTCTTGTCTTATAGCTAAATAACCTCCCCCACACTCACACACACTCAGTTTCACTGAAAAAAGGTGCCCACAGACCCATCCCCACTCGGTGGTTACCTGATTTTTCTTGTGTTCACACACATCTGCACACAGATTCACCTCTGAACACACTCCCCTCTCTCCCCTCTT
Organism: Adiantum capillus-veneris; assembly: GCF_014529385.1. Taxonomy (NCBI): domain Eukaryota; kingdom Viridiplantae; phylum Streptophyta; class Polypodiopsida; order Polypodiales; family Pteridaceae; genus Adiantum; species Adiantum capillus-veneris. The sequence continues at coordinate 5,010,468 of NC_140951.1, forward strand.
GTAATTACTTTATTCTCCATGTCACCTCTCACTTTTTTTCATCAACCCATCTCTCTCTCTTAGTCTCTCTCTCATGAGACTGCTGTTCTGGCACATATACACACAGCCAGACAAGTGGGGCCCACAGTCACATGGCCTATGTAGATAATGATTTCTTCATTTCTAAATTCTAGAATTCCTCCCCCCTCCTCCCCTATATAAAGAGGGGTCACCATCACACTAAATACACACACACCATCACCAAAGAACACACTATGCACTGTGTGTGCCTAGTGCACACACACACACCCACACCATCACCATCACCGCAATCACCATGCTTGTCTTGAGCATGACCTCTACACCCTTGGCTATGGAAGATGAAGGGCAACTAAATGAAGCATGATGGCCATAATCCTCGTGCGAGTCTTCGCCATCAACTCCCATCTATCCGCCATGTGCTCTACCACTCTCTCCCTTCTCATTCCCCTACCCTATGCTCCCCATTTCATCGCCTAATTCTCTAAATAAAGCTTGAGGTCTTGTGAGTATGTTTTCTTGCAATGTTTTGCCCATGTGAGGTGTGCGGAATCGCCACCTAGTCTTGTGTTTTGGAGTGAGCTTGTGTATGTGTGAAGGGTGTGCAGATTCGCCATCCTTTTGTGGTGCCTAAGTACTAAGCCACTATACCCCCTCCCTCACTCTCTCTCTCTCTCTCTCTCTTTCTCTCTCTCTCACTTGATCTCATTCCCTTTCCTCTTCATCATTACTCCCAAGCATCCATCTCTCTTGGATGAAAACTTTGTTATGGTGGTGTGTTGTTTGCGTCCTAGCCGCTGAAGCTAGGTGGTGTCCCCCTGTTTGCTTTACCATGACAGGCTCGAGGCGCGCCATTCGGTCCCCGGTGTTTTAGAGGCCGTCGGGGTTCGGGGTTTGCTTTGCTCCCGTCACTATCAAGAACATATTTCTTCTACTATGGGTAGAAGATCTATTTGATAAGCTACAAGGATCTACCTACTTCAAAAGGATTGACCTTAAAAGTGGCTACCATCAACTAAGGATAGTCAATGAAGATATTGTAAGGATTGCATTTTGTACAACATTTGGTCTTTATGAATAACTTGTCATTGCCTTTTGGCTTGACAAATGCTCTCACCACATTCAACCACTTAATTTATAGGTCCTACTGCAAGTTCAATAGAGTATTCTTTGATGATATAATCATCTACTCCAATTCTCTTGAGGAGTATAAGGAACATCTCCAAATAATCTTTCAAGCTTTGAGGAAGAATAAACTTTTCATTAATCAAAAGAAAAGTGAATTTTTCCTGCAAGAGATTCAATACTTAGGTCACATTATCTCTCAAGATGGCATCCATATGGATTCAACAAAGTTAAAGGTAATACAAGGATGGCCTAGCCCAAGGAATCTACATCAGTTATGAAGCTTTATTGGTATGTGTCATACTATAGACGCTTCATAGAAAAATTATCTCAAATAATAAAACAATTACATGACCTGACAAAGAAGAACGTTAAGTATACATGGACTGCAAAAGAGAAAAATGCTTTTGACAAGCTCAAAGGAAATCTTACCTCTCAACCTCTGCTTACATTACCGGACCTCTCAAAATTATTTGAGGTCCAATGTGATGCTTGTGGAGATTTCCTTGGAGCAGTCTTACTTCAAGAAGGGCATGCCATAGCATACGAGACTTGAAGACTCAAATCTGATGATACTTCATGATGCAAACCAAGCTTTCTAACAAACAGATGAGGGGGAAAATTTCTTTCACGATTTAATTTTCATATTGCTCATATTGCTAGCAAGCACAATCAAGTGACCGATGCACTATTACGACAACCAATAGTAAATGCAGTGTCTATAGCAACTCACAATGATCTATCTTCTATGATAGATGATTATGCTATTCATCCTGATTTCAAGGATATAATTTCAGCCCTTGCCTTAGGAAAGAAAGAAGAACCACTCACCTTGCACGATGGTTATCTTCTCCATGGAAATAGGTTATGTGTTACTAGCTCCCTTTGCTCCTCCCTGTGCGGATCATAGAGACTTGGTAAATTCATCCAATGGTATCTTATTAAGTTCAGAAATTATCCTATTGAAGATGTTAAATGGATGCAAGGAGCACAAATTAAGGATAGTATGAACCTTGTAAATGCTTACAATGCTACACTAGAGTAAGCAAACGTAAATGTTTTCTTTTCATGAACAATGTTTTTGTCTTATAAGACTAGTTATCCTTTTATTGTGCACAAATTTAAGTAGTGTACATGCCTACAATCATGTTTGTGTTGATGAGTCTCCCAAGCACCAAGTATAACTTTCCACTCTACTTTGCGAGTATGATATGGACTAAAGAGCATACATGCTTGCGGTAGCTAAGTCTCCCAAGCACCAAATGGACTAGTTTGGAGGGATCCTCTACCCACTAAGAAATTTAGACTAATGACTAAGTCTTTATCTTCTCTACCTCGGAGTCAAGGATGACTATGGTTTCAAGAGAGAGGTAATGTCATGAAATCTAATATCTAACTATCCCAAATGATTTTCTCATCAAAGTTGGAGGTGAAAGAGGGTTGAAGATGGTCTCCACTTCATTAGTGGAAAAAATGGTTCTCCCCTGAGGTGTTACGGGAATTACGAACCAAAGTTTTGGTTGGTGGATTGCTGGGATATAGATGACTTATAAAATACAAGCTCAAAGTGAGTAGAATTGGTATAATTAATTTTACAAGCAAATAAGAATAAAAATGTACATGTCACTCACTTGCTCACAATTGCACGGTAAAACAAAATTGTCATACCTCTCTGTGTGATGCACACTAGAGTCCACCATGTAGAGGCCATTCTCATGTCGTCTACACACATTTGCAAACCAGTTGCACTCGAAGATGAAGGTATGAAAGGTTCTAAAATTAACCTTTAGTATCCTTCAATAGTTCCGAAGTACCTGGATTCATCACCGTTTGGGCTGCCCATGATGGCACAATCCATGGTGGTTCTACGCTCGCCAATGTGGTGTGTACAAAAGTGACGACCCTTTGACCACATAGAGTTAAAGGAAAGGCACTACAAAATAGAAAATTATCTTAATGTGGTTTAGGTATATGAGTTCTGTACCTTTGGTAGGAAGCCTCGTGCATACTCCCATTATTTGTTAGTGATGTTTTCTCCACACGCTTTTGCCTTGGTCATTCTCTCATGAATCCACTCTACACTAATGAGATCTGGAAAACATGCAAGGTTTCTAGGCATTCGGGGTGCCCTCCTTCCTCCATGTGCTTGTTTCCATGCTTCCCTCTCTTGCAAACGCCTTGCCTTTGCCACTTTCCATAATTACACCCACTTGGTCGTAATCTTTGCATCGAGAATACAAAAGTTATTGACCACTTGGGATATATTCATATCCATGTTAAGTAGTTTCCCCTTTCCACTTGGCAAGAGTGAAGTCATCCTTGCATCTTCCTCGTCTGACCACATGGGAGGCATTGAAGAATCAACTTGTGCCAAATACTCTGATATGTAAACAAATGCCTCTTGAAAGATCCACCCTTCGGCCATACATGCCTTTCGTTGAGACCGTAGCTGCACAAAATCTTTGAGTCTTTAAAAACCTCTCTAAGAAGAACATCCATCGTGCGTGCACTACTCCACATATAGCGATCTCCTCCACCACTTGAACCAAGAGTTGAATTTGACTAAGAAGGACCGATCGAGGAAATGCATCTTCAATGGCACACACAGTGTTTTTTGCAAGTGTTTGAGCAGCAGGGATAGCATCTATTTTGATTTCCTTGGAGCTCACAAATCTGCAAGAAAACACACAAGGATACACTAAGTGCTAGTTGAAATTATTGTGTATATAAAATAAAAAATGTACCTTACTAGCTGTCCTAGTTTGAAAATAGCATCCCTGACTTTCTTGTCTTTACACATACTCACCGACAGAATGAACTACAATGTAAATCAAGGGAAGGGAAAGTGCGTGAAAGTCATACACACAAACTATAGATAGAATAGGGAGTATGAAGATTACCTGAAGCATCTTGTGCCAATCATGGGACTTCAACCCATACAATTGAACGCTTCCACCCTTCTTTGCTTTTGTGAAAGCTCCCTTTAGCAACCTCATGTATCCTATTGGTGTGCAAATAGAGGCAATGGTACCCTTCACCTTGTCTAATTCTTCTTTGGCTAGCATCCATGGTGCTTTAAAAAGCACAATCTTTCCATTTGGGGCATGACATGGAGTAGAAGAGCTGGGGAGACATTTTAAAAGCCTCAAATCCTCCCTCGCACCCAAAGAGTCCTTCTTGCCAATAATGTGGTCCCCTAGTGTTTGGGCTACATTATTGACTTTGTGCATGGGATCCAAGAAGTGTTGTATTTTTAAGTCCTTCCAATATGAAAGCCTTAAAAATATGGAATACCTTGACATACCTTTTGGTGGAGGACAGGGAGCCGGATTTTTGTTGTGGTGTTCTTCCCAAATGGTTGTCCAATCTACCATCCTGAGCTTTCGAGGGGTCTTCCCATTTGTTGGAGACTTGTTCTTGTTATGCTCTTGGGGCAAGAAATGATGGTTGTTTGGATAGATTACCTTGTGCAAGGAAGCAAGCCTCTCCATCACCAACGATGGCTTGCAAGTAGGACATGCATTGTGCCCCGATGTGGAAAACCTTGCATACATATCATATCATTAGAGAGATGAGTTAATTAAAGGGAGAGAGGGAAAGATAGAAAGAGAGATAGAGGAAAGGGGGTTACCAGAAATATCTCCGAGCCCAGGATTGTCGTGCATAGTCCACATAAGGATTCCCCTCACAATGGCCTCTCTCCCCCCTTTGCAAGAGACATCTGCAACATGAATGCCTCTCCATAACTCCTCCAACTCCTCATGAGGGGCTCAAGATAGATGTCAATATTTGACACTTTGTACTTCCCTGGCACAAGCAAGAAAAGAAGTATATTTCCCTTCTTGGTTTTCTCCCATGGTGGAATATTGTAGTTGACAATCACCACAAGCCAAGTGCTCCATGAAGTAGAATTAGTGCCGAAGGGGTTGACACCATAACTTGTTAACCCAAGCCTCAAGTGTCCAGTCTCCAATCCATACTCTGGCCATTGAGTTTTGATGTGCCTCCATGCACGTCAATTGGTTGGGACACACATCATTCCATCATTTGAGTGATGGTTGGCGTGAGCACGCAAGAAGATCCACAATAGACCTGCTTTTAAACATGTGTTGGATGCGAGGAATTAATGGAAAATGTCTCAATACCTTGCGGGGTAGGTGCGCCCCGCTCACTTCGGTCTTGTATCGTGCCTCCCCGCACACGGGACATGAGGTAGCATGTGCGTGCTCATTGCAATATAGCATGAAATTGTTTATGCATTCATGGATGTGCTCATACTCCATTTCTAGTGCAGTGACATACGATCTAGCTCGTCAATGATTTGGAGGCATGTGGTGATCTTCTGGAAAACTTTTGCTCATAAAACTACAACAAACATGCATATTAGTATAATTGCTAGAAGAAAGCACCATAAAGCGAGTGGAGAGTATATAAAAGCCACATTCCATACTTATAGAAGTAGTGCATCGATACTTGCATTACTCCAACTGAATTTGGCTTGCAAGTTGAGGACTTCCAACGATGCTCGGAGCATCAAGTACTATGCACCGTCGTAAAGAGGTGTTTGATCACTCATCATCAATCTATCCTCTGTTTTGGCTTCCCGTTTAGTGTAGTGATGACAATCCTCCTTGCACACGTCATGCTGATGAGTTAGTAACTCATCACACATGTCAAACATGTGCTCATCCTCTACCTCAAAGTGCGACGGAGATGCTATAAGAGCTGATGAAGTAGATCCAATGGGAGGATCACCATGCGGTTCACCCAAATTGCCCAGTTGCTCTTGCCTTTGCCCTTCGGCCTTGCGCGCGGGTGAAGCACCATTGAATACAGACCAATGGGGCAACTCCTCAAGCGATGGGTAAGTGGCACTCTCGTCTCTCTGAGCTCTTTTTTGAGGATGCCAAAGCCATTCGTTCTCCACGTGCTCCAAGGCAATGCACCTCGAGCGAGGGATTGCCATTTTGCACTTGCGCAAGGACAAGGGAGTTTTTCCTTGGGCCAACGATCGCACTCAGGGCCTCCAGGAGGACCATGATCATCCCAATCGATGTCCTGCACACGCAAAATGTTGATTATTTAGTCATGTGTCCTAAAAAATAAATAATTAGAAAAGCCCTAAATTCCATTAAAAAAAGTACATGAAGTTATGTTCAAAGAGAATAAATTACAGTGAGTGCTAATTTATTTCTTACTAAAAGAGAGCTTAGAAAATGTAATTAATAAACATTTAAGAGTACTACAAAATAAAGTGTCCATAAAAGCTTAAAAATCTTCATTAAAAAACTCAAAAAGCTAAAAAATGGAATAATGGATAGCTAAGGGTAGAAGGTGGTTTGTACCCCCCCCCTCCGCAACCTTGGATTCACATATATCTGTTTGAAATGATTGGACGCGGTAATAGGCAAGGTAATGGTCATGGTAATAGAGGCGGAATACCCGCGATAATGCGTGGTGCCTAAAATAGGCAAGAAGGCAGAGTATGCCACGTTTTTGCTGCATACTCTGCTCTCCTTCCTCTCCGCCATCCCTCCCTCTCCAAGCTCCCCCCCCCCCCCCCCCCTCCTCTCTCCCTACACCTTCTCTATCTACTCCATCTCAAGCACAACATCCACACATACACACACACACACACAAACACACATGCACGTTCTGGTCAAGGAGAAGTTTGTCAAAGGGGGTTTTCCGCATTTGTCATTGGAAGCTCAACCTAGTTGATAACCGTGCTACAACAAAAGGTAAACACAAAACAACGCTCCTCCCCCCTCTTTCCCTATTGTTTTCTACTACTACACACACACACATGCATAAACCCTCAAAAAAAAAAAAAAAAAAAAGATATCATGACATACATCTTCATTTCCCAAATGGTTGCGTTGTTGAAACGTCTCTTTGTGCGTGGTAGAGAAGAGATGCTTGTTTGGAGATGGTTGCGTTGCTCAGGTTGTTAGATTTTCAAATGTTAAAAATGGTAGGTTTGTTAGATAGAAATGTTAAGTTTGCTAGATAGAAATAGAGAGAGAGAGAGAGAGAGAGAGAGAGAGATAAATGGAGAGGAAAAGGGAAATAGAGGGAGAGGGAGAGAGAGATAGATAAAGAGAGAGAGAGAGAGAGAGAGAGAGAGAGAGAGAGAGAGGGATAGATAAAGAGAGAGAGATAAATGGAGAGGAGAGATATATATAGAGAGAGAAATGGAGCAAGAGATAGAGAGGGAGAGAAAGAGAAAGATAGATAGATAGATAGATAGTTCTATTATCATCCTGGGAGGTCAAATATGACCTATGGGACCAAATGAACATGTCACGTGGTGTGAGTGGAGTTCATAAGTGACTCTCGATGCTCAAAAATGGCTGAAATGAGCGTCGCAATAGAGAGTCCACATCGTGGTTGGGAGAGGAAGGTATGTAGGGAGAGCTCATGGCTGAATATATGGGGAAAAGAGGACCTAATGTGGTCAAAAGCTGAGCACTCAAGTAGTGTGTGGTACTCACTCTCTCGCACTTGACGAGGGCATAAGGTGCAAAGTCGATGACACTCCTCGCCAGTGCCCCAACGTCCTGTCTCACAGCGTAGAGAATGGGAGCTAAGACGAATGGAGGCAATGGTGCGGATCGCACTCAACGGGATGGGCTCAAGGATGTAGGAATGGGTTCGGTTACCTCGTTCCGAGAAGAAGAGAGATTTGTAGTTTGGGGCAACGTGTGTGGTGTAATGGCTGAAGCGAGAACCTCCGGATTTCTCCCAAGCCATGATACATTGGCATTGTAAGAAGGCCTCATTAACTTGGGAGTCGATCGACGCATCCTTGACCAAGTGACATGCATCCCATCTTCCAAACCATTTCTTGATATCAAGCATCCACCCCGAGCTTAGTATTTTGCTCTTGCATGTCTTTTGAACCATTTGACTTGCTTCATATGCGATTCTAGAAAGTCGATGCAAAGGGCTACGTTGTGTCTTACGCATGTACTCCACAACCCTTTCCATGCCCAAGACCTCAATGGGAAGCGATCCGGACTCAAGAAGTAAGAGCATGTAGGGTGTTTGTGTCTTGACTTGGAGAAAGTTGGTGAGAAAACGCTTTTGGACATTCTCAAACTCTTTCCAAGTAGACTTCCCGATGCTTCCACCCCACACCTCCACTCCATAAAGAAGCACCGGTGTCACCGATGTGTCAAAGAGGTACTTTTTGAGAGCCCAACACTTGATCTCTCTTGCATTGCACATGTTCTCAAATGCATAATAAGCCCTCTTTCCGGCTTCCAAGCGATGCATTGCACAATCCTTCCATTTATGATTGGATGGAACCTCAAGGCCAAGGTACTTGAAGTGATCTACCACTTCAAGTTTCTCATTGTTGTATACAATGCATGGATTTTCGTCATTGAGGGTGTTTACAAGCATAACCTTGGTTTTGGATCCATTCACGATCAGCCCGCTATGTAGGCAAAAGCGTTCCAAGACACTCATAAGCTTTTGTGCATCTTCTAAGGTATGTGCCAAGAGCACTACATCATCGGCATAAAGCAAAAGCATGATCACCGCATTTCCAATCTTAACCTCTTCTATGCCTTCTTGCTGCATAAAATCAAGAACCATGTATTCCAATTCATCAATGAGTAGCCCAAAGAGGGTTGGGGAAAGTGGGCATCCTTGTTTGACACCAATAGTGCTTGCAAAAAATTCTAAAATTCCATCTCCCATACGTAATCGACATATCACTTTTTGGTAGATGCGAAAGACTGCATGCATAAATTCTCTCGGCACTTGAAGGGTTTGCATACGTCTCCAAAGATTTCCTCGCGGTACCATGTCAAAAGATTTCTTGAAATCCACAAAGCAACAATACAACTTTTTTCCTTTCAATAGAGACGCTTCCATAAGAACTCGAATAGTGACAAGGTGATCAATAGTGCTATGATGCTTTCGAAAACCTGCTTGGCCAAGCGCACGTTTGCCATTCTTTTCAGCCCATTCACTTATCTTCATCTCCATGATACATCCAAATAACTTTGCCATCAAAGAACCAACCATTATAGTGCGATAGTTGTTCACATTGTTTACATCTCCTCCTTTGTGCAAAGGTTTGATCCAATTTGCACTCCAATCATGAGGCATGCCATACTGAAGTGCAAGGTTAAACATATTGCATATCCAATATCGTGTTTTCTTGCTTGTCCATTTAATCATTTCAGCCTTGACACCTTGAAGGTCACCTGCCTTGCGAGTAGCAAGTTTCTCAAGCGCGCAGCATACATCTTCAATGGTAAAGAAGGGAGACATAAATGGAAGGGAGTTACAACCCTCCATCTTATCAACATTGGGTTGCTCATAGAGGTTCTTACAATGCATATACATATCCTCAAGAGTCAAGTCACCAAAGCTCTCAACGCGCTTGCCTTTTAGATTTTGCCAAAACTTGCCACATGCATGTGCTTTCTCTTGTGCTAAAAGAAGTTGTTTTTCGACTTCCCACCTTCTCCTCTTCTTTTGAACAAGTGCTTTGTATGTGTGTGAACATTCCAAGTAAACTTCCTTGTCTTTGATTGCATCCAATCTTAGCAAGTGTTTTTTGGCTTGACTACATTCCATGTCAAACCATTTCTTCTTGGTGCTACCCTTCTTAGACCTTTTGCAAGACATGTGTTTCACCGAAAAGCATTCCTTCGCACAAGAGAAAATTACTTCTTTGAAAAATTTCCACTTGCATTCTAATGTTGGGCTCCCTTGATGCTCTATCATGCTTAACATTTGGTCCACCATATCAGCATATATAAGTGCTCGTTTGAAGTCTAGACGTAGGTACAAATGATTCACATCATGATTGGAGGCTACATGCTCGGGTCGTTTACCACACTTGAGGTCAATACATAACATCCTATGATCCGATTCCGGATTCCATTCACCAAGTGTAAAGCTTTGTATGCATTCTAGAGTGGCTTCTGAGAACAACACATAGAGAGAGAGAGAGAGAGAGGGATAGATAGAGGGAGAGAAATAGAGAAAGAGGGAGAAAGATAGAGATGGAGGGAGAGAAAGAGAGATAGAGGTAGAGGGAGAGAAATAGAGAAAGAGAAAGATAGATAAAGAGGGAGAGAGAGAGAGAGAGGAAAAGAGAGAGAAAGAGAGATAGAGGGAGAGAGAAAGTGAGGAATAGAGAGAGAGAGAGGGGGAGAGAGAAAAAGAGAGGGTAAGAGAGAAATACAAAGAGAGAGAGAGAGAGAGAGAGGGAGAGAAAGAGAAAGAGATAGAGAGAGGGAATAGATAAAGAGAGAGAGCGAGAGAGTGAGAGAGAGATAGAGAGAGAGGGAGAGAGAAATAGAAAGAGAGAGCGGGAAAGAGTTAGATAGAGAGGGAGAGAAAGAGAAAGAGAGATATATATAGAGAGAGAGAGAAGGGGGGGAAGGGATAGATAGAGAGGGAGAGAAGTAGAGAAAGAGGGAGAAAGATAGAGAGGGAGGGAGAGAAAGAGAGATAGAGGTAGAGGGAGAGAAATACAGAACGAGAGAGAAAGAGATAGATAGATAGACAGGGAGAGGTAGAGAGAGAGAGAGATAGATAGATAGATAGATTTTAATATCGTCCTCGAAGGTCAAATATGACCTATGGGACCAAAGTTACATGTGATGTAGTATGTGTATGGCTGATGAGTGACTCTCGATGCTCCAAAAATGTAGTGATGAGAGTCGCAATGGAGACCCCACACTTTGGCTGGGAGAGGAAAGTGTGTAGGTCTAAGTTATGGCTGAAAATGTGAGAGAAGCAAGTTCGGATGTGATCAAAAGCTGAGCACTCTAGTAGTGTGTGGTACTCAGACTCTCGAACTTGCAGTGATCATAATGTGCACAATCGATTTGACTCTTCTCCATTGCCCCAACGCCCTATCTCGCATCGAAGGAAATGGGAGCTAAGCCGAATTGCTGCGATAGTGCGTATCCCGGACAAGGGAATACGCTCAAGCATGTAAGTGTGAGTACGGTTTCCTCTCTCAGCGAAGAACATGGTTTTGTAGTTGGGGGCAATATAGGTGGTGTAATGTATGAAGCGTGACCCACTGGATTTCTCCCAAGCCGTAATACATTGGCGTTGTAGAAAAGCTTCATTCACTTGAGAGTCAATTGAAGCATCATGTAGCAAGTGTAATGCATCCCATCTCCCAAACCACTTCTTTATGTCTTGCATCCATCCCATGCTCAAGATCTTGCTTTTATGTGTCTTTTGAACTTTTTTGCTTGCTTCCCATGCAATTGTAGGAAGTCGATGTGAGGGGTTTTGACGCATCTTTATCATGTACTCCACAACCCTTTCCATGCCCATAACCTCAATCGGAAGAGATCCCGACTCAAGAAGTAGGAGCATACATGGTGTTTGTGTCTTAACTTGGAGAAAGTTTGTAAGAAAATGCTTTTGGACATTCTCGAACTCTTTCCAAGTAGACTTTGAGATGCTCCCGCCCCACACTTCAACTCCATAAAGAAGAACCGGTGTCACCAATGCATCAAAAAGATACTTCTTGAGAACCCAACACTTGATGTTTCCCGCATTACACATGTTCTCAAATGCATAATATGCTCTCTTTCCCGCTTCCAAACGACGCATAGCACATTCATGCCACTTGTGATTGGATGGAACCTCAAGGCCAAGGTACTTAAAGCTCTCAACAACTTCAAGTGTCTCGTTGTTGTACACAATCCATGGCTTCTCCTTATGGTTGGTTTTCACAAGCATAACCTTTGTTTTGGACTCATTTACAATCAGCCCACTATGCAATCAAAATTTCTCAAGGACAACCATAAGCTTTTGTGCATCTTCTAAAGTGTGTGCTAGAAGCACTACATCATCCGCATACAATAAAAGCATGATTACCGCATTGCAAATAGTGACCTCTTCAATGCCTTCTTCTTGCATAAAGTCAATTACCATTTGCTCCAATTGATTGATGCATAGACCAAAGAGAGTTGGTGACAATGGAAATCCTTGTTTAACCCCAATAGTGCTTATAAATTTTTTTGAAATTTCTCTTCCCATGCGTAATTGACAAATCACCTTCTCATAGATTCGAGAAACCGCAAGCATAAACTCACTTGGCACTTGGAGTTCTTCCATCCTTCTCCACAAATTGTTACGTGGAATCATATCAAAGGCTATCTTAAAGTCCACAAAACAACAATACAATCGCTTGTCTTTCAACCGACTTTCCTCCATGAAAACACGAAGAGTGACAAGATGATCAATGGTGCTATGGCATCAACGAAAACCCGCTTGTCCCTTTGCACAATTGTCATTCTCTTCAGCCCAATCACTCAATTTCGTCTCCATTATGCACCCAAACAACTTTTCCATAAGAGACCCAATCATTATAGTCCGGTAGTTTCTTACATTCTTTACATCCCCTCCTTTATGCAAAGGCTTAACCCAATTAGTACTCCAATCATAAGGCATACCATGTTGAAGTGCAAGGTTGAACATATCACACATCCACTCATGGGTAAAATCTCCCGTTCATTTGATCATCTCCGGCTTGATACCTTGAAGATTTTTCGCTTTGCGAGTGGCCAACTTTTCAAGCCCACCGCATACATCCTCAATAGTAAAAAAAGATGGCATACATGGGAGTGAACCATAAAATGGCATTTTTTCAGTATTTGCTTGCTCATATAATTGCCTACAATGTGTGTACATATCCACAAGACTCAAGTTACCAAAATTCTCAACCCGCTTGCCTCTCAAGTTTCTCCAAAATCTTCCACATGCATTTGCCTTTTCTTGGACTTGAAATTCTTATTGCTTTACTTCCCATCTTCTTCTCTTCTTTTGAATCAATGCCTTGTATGTATGCAAATGACTTTGATAGTTGTCTTTGTCCATAGTTGCATCAAGCTTTATCAAGGACTTTCGAGCATCTTGACATTCTTTATCAAACCATCTTTTGCGTGATCTATCTTTGTTGATACCATGGAGATGCATTATGGAAAAGCATTCTTCCGCACAAGAACAAATAGCTTTCTTGAAAGCTTTCCATTTAGTTTCCAATGGTGCATCACATTGAAGCTTTGTCATCCATAATTTTTGCTCAACCATTTCAATGTACATTGGTGCCCGTTTGAAATCCATACATAGTGATAACTTCTCTTTCCTTTGGCTGAGATTATCATGCTTAGTTGCTTCTCCACATGAAAGGTCAATGCATAAGGTGCGATGGTCGGATTCCGGGGTCCATTGACCAAACATAAAACTCTTTATGCGATACATGATGGCTTCAGATAGTAGCATATAGTCAATCACACTATCCCCATTATGTCTCCTACATATAAATCCATTGGTTCCACTCCACAAAGATACACCATTGGCAATGAGCATACCCGTGCTATTACACATGTGTAAAAGTAACTTTCCATAGTGATCGGGCTGTTTCTCATCCATTGAAGTACGATCATACAAGTGAACTTCCTCCAACCCCCTTTGAAATGTATGGCATATCAAATTGTTGAGTATCATGTTGCAATGTTTTTGTGCGAGCATTCATATCCCCAAATACAATAACATCACCTTCACCTTTGAAATAAGCAATGTCCTCTTCCAAATCAGAAAATGGTTGATCTCTATCCATGCAAGCATAAAAGGGAGAATCATGATGAGGAATGTAGCAACCGGCTACAAAAATGGGTGCTCTTTTTGGTGTCATAATTTTCAGCCATACATAACGTTTGTACTTGTCATCTTTCACAATTGATACAAAATCTTCCAATCCTTTCTTAACCATACATGCTAACCCTCCTTGTCCTCTTCGTTGCTTGAGATTCTTTGACCACATCAATGAATGTACATTGTAATCCTCTAAGCCGTTAATCCTTTGTGTATCATGCTCCCGAGTTTCAACAAGAAGTACAACATCGGCTTTGCTTGTTAGTTCATCAATGCCAACCCCCGCATTCCATGGGTATCCATTACAATTCCAAAAGCATATTTTCAATTGTAACTCGGTCTCATAGGTCACGCATCCCTATTTGCTTGAGAGACTTGCCTCCTCCTTGGGCACATTTTCTTCATGAGAGATCTCCTTGTTTTTATTATTCTTTTCCTCATATGCCTTGCGACGCATATTTTGTTGCTTAATAGTGCGATCTTCACATACAAAACATTTTGTATCCCTCAAATAGATCCAACTATTATCAAGGATAATCTTTCGCTTGGTCTCATCCGGCATGGTGCATACAATTGGCCGTTCTCCCGAGCGAGGAGCTCCTTGCTTCCCCACTCTATGTGCTCCATAGACCGTAACTCCGAACATGCCAAAGTGGGTTTTGAAGAAATCTTCAATAACAATGGTAAGAGAAGAAGGTGTCTCTAACTTCTCTTTGGGAATTCCACGAATAACAATGTTCTTGGAACGTCGCTCCCGTTCCTTCAACTCCTCCACATCCACATTCTCAACATTCTTTGTTTGAACCATAGCTTGCATGAGTGAGAAATTAGAAACCACATTGCTACCACATACATCAGCCCAAGACTTGTTTGTGCATACATTTTTCATGTCGCATAAATCCCGGCTCATAGTGTCAAATTTCTCCTCTTTCAATACATGGTCATGCTCTACTTTGCTCATCCGCTCCTTCAAAGTATTCAAGTCCACAAGAGAGCATTTACATTCCTTGACTTCCTCTTCAAGTTGCATCAAACGTGTTGTTTGCATCTCAAGTGTCCTCTTGAGATTCTCATTCTCAACCACAAGTACCCTTAGTGTGCCATTCTCCATTGCAAGTGCTCGTAAGTCTTCGCCTTGTTTGTTTACGGTCTCTTGCAATGATACCAAGTACGCCATGATCATGGTTTTCGATGTCGTTGGTTGGGTGGTTGTGTTGTTATCTCCACGCTTAGGAGATTTTGGATCATTTTCCACAATGGTTGTGGACCTTGTTGAAGAAGAAGGACCCTTGTGAGTGCCGGAAGACATTGTATGTAAAATAGGAAATGAGAATCAATATTGTTGAGCCTGTTCACTTTGAAAATGCTGCTACAGAAACGCCTTCCATAACTCTTAAAATTTTTGTCTTTACATCAATGCGTAGAGGACTTTGTGCTCTTCTATTGAGGCTATAGATAACCCAAATCGAAGTTCGGATGAACAAGTTATGATCAAAAGAGTGGACTGCTGTCTACTAGGTCAAAAAATGGCTGCGTTTTTTGAAAGAGAGATAGAGGGAGAGAGAAAGTGAGGCAAAGAGAGGAATAGAGAGAGAGAGAGGGAAGGAGAATGAAAAAGAGAGGGAGAGAGAGAGAGAAATAGAAAGAGAGAGATAGAGAGGGAGGGAGAGAAAGAGAAAGAGAGAGAGGGGGAATAGATAAAGAGATAGAGAGACAGTGAGAGAGAGATAGAGAAAAGGGAGAGAGAAATAGAAAGAGAGAGAGCGAGAGAGGGCAAGAGATAGAGATAGTGAATGTTAGATAGAAATGTTAAGTTTGCTAGATAGAAATAGAGAGAGAGAGAGAGAGAGAGAGAGAGAGAGAGAGAAATGGAACGGAAAATGGAAATAGATAGAGAGAGAGGGATAGATAAAGAGAGATAGATAGTTCTATTATCGTCCTGGGAGGTCAAATATGATCTATGGGACCAAATGAACATGTCACGTGGTGTGAGTGGAGTTCACAAGTGACTCTCGATGCTCAAAAATGGATGAAATGAGCGTTGCAATAGAGAGTCCACATCGTGGTTGGGAGAGGAAGGTATGTAGGGAGAGATCACGGCTGAATATATGGGGAAAAGAGGACCTAATGTGGTCAAAAGTTGAGCACTCAAGTAGTGTGTGGTACTCACTCTCTCGCACTTGACGAGGGCATAAGGTGCAAAGTCGATGACACTCCTCGCCAGTGCCCCAACGTCCTGTCTCGCAGCGTAGAGAATGGGAGCAAAGACGAATGGAGGGAATGGTGTGGATCGCACTCAACGGGATGGGCTCAAGGATGTAGGAATGGGTTCGGTTATCTCGTTCCGAGAAGAAGAGAGATTTGTAATTTGGGGCAACGTGTGTGGTGTAATGGCAGAAGCGAAAATGTCCGGATTTCTCCCAAGCCGTGATACATTGGCATTTTAAGAAGGCCTCATTAACTTGGGAGTCGATTGACGCATCCTTGACCAAGTGACATGCATCCCATCTTCCAAACCATTTCTTGATATCAAGCATCCACCCTGAACTTAGTATTTTGCTCTTGCATGTCTTTTGAACCATTTGACTTGCTTCATATGCGATTCTAGGAAGTCGATGCAAAGGGCTACGTTGTGTCTTACGCATGTACTCCACAAACCTTTGCATGCCCAAGACCTCAATGGGAAGCAATCCGGACTCAAAAAGTAAGAGCATGTAGGGTGTTTGTGTCTTGACTTGGAGAAAGTTGGTGAGAAAACGCTTTTGGACATTCTCAAACTCTTTCCAAGTAGACTTCCCGATGCTTCCACCCCACACCTCCACTCCATAAAGAAGCACCTGTGTCACCAATGTGTCAAAGAGGTACTTTTTGAGAGCCCAACACTTGATCTCTCCTGCATTGCACATGTTCTCAAATGCATAATAGGCCCTCTTCTGGCTTCCAAGCGACGCATTGCACAATCCTTCCATTTATGATTGGATGGAACCACAAGGCCAAGGTACTTGAAGTGATCTACCACTTCAAGTTTCTCATTGTTATATACAATGCATGGATTCTCATCATTGAGGGTCTTTACAAGCATAACCTTGGTTTTGGATCCATTCACTATCAGCCCGCTATGTAGGCAAAAGCGTTCCAAGACACTCGTAAGCTTTCGTGCATCTTCTAAGGTATGTGCCAAGAGCACTACATCATCGGCATAAAGCGAAAGCATGATCACCGCATTTCCAATCTTAACCTCTTCTATGCCTTCTTGCTGCATAAAGTCAAGAACCATGCATTCCAATTCATCAATGAGTAGCCCAAAGAGGGTTGGGGAAAGTGGGCATCCTTGTTTGACACCAATAGTGCTTGCAAAAAATTCTGAAATTCCATCTCCCATACGTAATCGACATATCACTTTTTGGTAGATGCGAAAGACTGCATGCATAAATTCTCTCGGCACTTGAAGGCTTTACATACGTCTCCAAAGATTTCCTCGTGGTACCATGTCAAAATTTGTCTTGAAATCCACAAAGCAACAATACAACTTTTTTCCTTTCAATCGAGACGGTTCCATAAGAACTCGAAGAGTGACAAGGTGATCAATAGTGCTATGATGCTTTTGAAATCCTGCTTGGCCAAGTGCACGTTTGACATTCTTTTCAGCCCATTCACTTATCTTCATCTCCATGATACATCCAAATAACTTTGCCATTAAAGAACCAACCATTATAGTGCGATAGCTGTTAATTCACATTGTTTACATCTGCTCCTTTGTACAAAGGTTTGATCCAATTTGCACTCCAACCATGAGGCATGCCATACTGAAGTGCAAGGTTAAACATATCGCATATCCAATATCGTGTTTTCTTGCTTGTCCATTTAATCATTTCAGCCTTGACACCTTGAAGGTCACCTGCCTTGCGAGTAGCAAGTTTCTCAAGCGCGCGGCATACATCTTCAATGGTAAAGAAGAGAGACATAAATGGAAGGGAGCTACAACACTCCATCTTATCAACATTGAGTTGCTTATAGAGGTTCTTACAATGCCTATACATATCCTCAAGAGTCAAGTCACCAAAGCTCTCAACGCGCTTGCCTTTTAGATTTTGCCAAAACTTGCCACATGCATGTGCTTTCTCTTGTGCTAAAAGAAGTTGTTTTTCGACCTCCCACCTTCTCCTCTTCTTTTGAACAAGTGCTTTGTATGTGTGTCAACATTCCAAGTAAACTTCCTTGTCTTTGATGGCATCCAATCTTAGCAAGTGTTTTCGGGCTTGACTACATTCCATGTCAAACCATTTCTTCTTGGTGCTACCCTTCTTAGACCTTTTACAAGACATGTGTTTCACCGAAAAGCATTCCTTCGCACAAGAGAAAATTACTTATTTGAAAACTTTCCACTTACATTCTAATGTTGGGCTCTCTTGATGCTCTATCATGCTTAACATTTGGTCCACCATATCAGCATATATAAGTCCTTGTTTGGAGTCTAGCCGTAGGTACAAATGATTCACATCATGATTGGAGGCTACATGCTCGGGCCGTTTACCACACTTGAGGTCAATACATAACATCCTATGATCCGATTCCGGATTCCATTCACCAAGTGTAAAGCTTTGTATGCATTCTAGAGTGGATTCCGAGAACAACATATAGTCAATCACGCTAGCACCGTTGTGCTTTCTACATGTAAAGTCATTGGTGCCTTGCCATAGAGATACACCATTTGCAATGAGCATTCCGGTACTATTGCACATATGTAGAAGTGGCTTTCCATAGTGATCTACTTCTTTTGCATCATTAGAACTTCGATTATACATGTATGAGTCATCCATTCTTCTTGAGACATGCGGCATGTCTACTTGTTGTGTGTCGTGTTGTAGCATATTTGTGCGAGCCTTCATGTCTCCAAAAACAATGACTTCACTTTGATCCTTGTAATGAGCAATGTCTTCCTCTAGTTCAACAAAGGGCTGATCTCTATCTATATTCAAGCAAGCATAAAAGTTGGAGTCATAATGGGGAATGTAGCAACCGGCCACAAACATGACTTGAACATTTGGTGGGCTGATTTTCAGCCATAAGTAGCGTTTATACTTATCTTCTTTGACAATGGAAACGTCTTTCAAACCCTTTTTGGTCATACATGCTACGCCTCCTTGGCCTCTTCGTTGCTTTGCATTTTCAGCCCACATCAAAGAATGCACATCATATTTGTCAAATCCAAGAATTCGTTGCGCATCATGCTCCCATGTTTCGACAAGAAGTATCACATCGGACTCATTGGTAAGCTCATCAATGCCAATTCCCGCATTCAATGGATACCCGTTACAATTCCAAAAGCTTATTCGCAAGCGTGAGTTGGTCTCATAGATCATGTGTCACTATTTGTTGGGTGGACTTGCATCCTCCTTAAGTGGCTTTTCCTCTTGAGGTGATATCTTAACCTTCTTGCTTCTTTCCTCATATGCTTTGCGACGTACATTTTGTTGCATAATAGTGTGATCCTCATATACATTACAACTTGTTCCTTTGAGGTAGGTCCAACCATTGTCAAGGATGATCTTTCTCTTTACCTCATCAGCCATAGTACATACAATAGGTCTTTCTCCCGAGCGAGGGACTCCAATTTTTCCAACTCGATGTGCACCATAAGCCATGATTCCTGACATGCCAAAGTGTGTAGAAAAAAACTCTTCAATAGCAACTGCAAGAGATTGGGGTGTTTCCATGCTTTCCTCCTTGATTCCACAAATGACGATGTTCTTTGAGCGTTTTTGTCGTTCGTGCAATTCTTGAGTGTCCACATTCTCTACATTCTTTGCTTGAACAACGTCTTGCGTGATAGGAGATGTAGAAACCACATTATCCTTACATATATCAGCCCATCATTTGGATGCATTTCTCATCTCACATACATCATGTCGTATTGTATCTATTGTTTCCTCTTTCAATACATGATCACTCTCAACTTTGCTCAAGCGCTCTTTCAATACATTCATGTCAACAAGAGAGCGTTTACATTCTTGAACTTCATTCTCAAGATGCATCAAGCCTGTTGTTTGCATTTCAGGAACCTTCTTGAGGTTCTCATTCTCCACAACGAGAACTCTTAAAGTACCATTCTCCATTGCAAGTGCGCCCAACTCTTCACCTTGTTTGTTGACGGTTTCTTGTAACGAGCTCAAGTAAGCCATGATCATTGCTTCCGTTGTTGTAGATGATGTGGTTGGATTAGCATCCAAATTCCTTGGAGATTTTGCATCATTCTCCATGGTGAGTGTGGCTTTTCCACCCTTGCGAGTTTTGTCTGACATTGCCTTCAAGTCGGCAACAAAAACGCAAAGTTTTGACAATTTTTTCAGTTCTGAGATGCTGTTACAGCAAACCCTTCCATTACACAGAAAAATTTTGTCTTTACATCAATGCGTAGTTGGCTTCGTGCTCTTCGATTGAGGCTATAGATCACCTAAATCGGAGTTCGGATTAGCAAGTTATGGTCAAAAGAGTGAACTATTGTCTACTAGGTCAAAAAACGGCTGAGAGAGAGAGAGAGAGAGAGAGAGAGAGAGAGAGAGAGAGAGAGATAAGTGGAGAGGGAGATATATAGAGAGAGAAATATAAATGGAGAGAGAGTGAGAGAGACAGAGGGAGAAATAGAAAGAGAGAGAGAGGGAAAGAGTTAGATAGAGATAGAGATAGTGAATGTTAGATAGAAAGCTAAGTTGGCTAGATAGAAATAGAAAGAGAGAGAGAGAGAGAGAGAGAGAGAGAGAGAGAGAGAGATGGAGAGAAAACGGGAAATAGATAGAGAGAGAGAGGGAGATAGAGAAAGAGAGAGATAATTAAAGAGATAGATAGATAGATAGATAGATAGTTCTATTATCTTCCTAGGAGGTCAAATATGACCTATGGGATCAAATGAACATGTCACGTGGTGTAAGTGGAGTTCATAAGTGACTCTCGATGCTCAAAAATGGCTGAAATGAGCGTCGCAATAGAGAGTCCACATCGTGGTTGGGAGAGGAAGGTATGTAGGGAGAGATCATGGCTAAATATATGGGGAAAAGAGGACCTAATGTGGTCAAAAGCTGAGCACTCAAGTAGTGTGTGGTACTCACTCTCTCGCACTTGAGGACGGCATAAGGTGCAAAGTAGATGACACTCCTCGCCAGTGCCCCAACGTCGTGTCTCGCAGCGTAAATAATGAAAGCTAAGACGAATAGAATCAATGGTGCGGATCGCAGTCAATGGGATGGGCTCAAGGATGTAGGAATGGGTTCGGTTACCTCGTTCTGAGAAGAAGAGAGATTTGTAGTTTGGGGCAATGTGTGTGGTGTAATGGCTGAAGTGAGAACCTCCGGATTTCTCCCAAGCCGTCAGACATTGGCGTTGTGAGAAGGCCTCATTAACTTGGGAGTCGATCGACGCATCCTTGACCAAGTGACATGCATCCCATCTTCCAAACCATTTCTTGATATCAAGCATCCACCCCGAACTTAGTATTTTGCTCTTGCATGTCTTTTGAACCATTTGACTTGCTTCATATGCGATTCTAGGAAGTCGATGCAAAGGGCTACGTTGTGTCTTACGCATGTACTCCACAACCCTTTGCATGCCCAAGACCTCAATGGGAAGCAATCCGGACTCAAGAAGTAAGAGCATCTAGGGTGTTTGTCTTGACTTCGAGAAAGGTTGTGAGAAAACGCTTTTGAACATTCTCAAACTCTTTCCAGGTAGACTTCCCAATGCTACCACCCCACACCTCCACTCCATAAAGAAGCACCGGTGTCACCAATGTGTCAAAGAGGTACTTTTTGAGAGCCCAACACTTGATCTCTCCTGCATTGCACATGTTCTCAAATGCATAATAGGCCCTCTTTCCAGCTTCCAAGCGACGCATTGCACAATCCTTCCATTTATGATTGGATGGAACCACAAGGCCAAGGTACTTGAAGTGATCTACCACTTCAAGTTTCTCATTGTTATATACAATGCATGGATTTTCATCATTGAGGGTCTTTACAAGCATAACCTTGGTTTTGGATCCATTCACAATCAGCTCGCTACGTAGGCAAAAGCGTTCCAAGACACTCATAAGCTTTTGTGCATCTTCTAAGGTATGTGCCAAGAGCACTACATCATCGGCATAAAGCAAAAGCATGATAACCGCATTTCCAATCTTAACCTCTTCTATGCCTTCTTGCTACATAAAGTCAAGAACCATGCATTCCAATTCATCAATGAGTAGCCCAAAGAGGGTTGGGGAAAGTGGGCACCCTTGTTTGACACCAATAGTGCTTGCAAAAAATTCTGAAATTCCATCTCCCATACGTAATCGACATATCACTTTTTGGTAGATGCGAAAGACTGCATGCATAAATTCTCTCGGCACTTGAAGGCTTTGCATACGTCTCCAAAGATTTCCTCGCGGTACCATGTCAAAAGCTTTCTTTAAATCCACAAAGCAATAATACAACTTTTTTCCTTTCCATCGAGACGCTTCCAGAAGAACTCGAAGAGTGACAAGGTGATCAATAGTGCTATGGTGCTTTCGAAAACCTGCTTGGGCAAGTGCACGTTTGCCATTCTTTTCAGCCCATTCACTTATCTTCATCTCCATGATACATCCAAGTAACTTTGCCATTAAAGAACCAACCATTATAGTGCGATAGTTGTTCACATTGTTTACATCTCCTCCTTTGTGCAAAGGTTTGACCAATTTGCACTCCAATCATGAGGCATGCCATACTGAAGTGCAAGGTTGAACATATCGCATATCCAATATCGTGTTTTCTTGCTTGTCCATTTAATCATTTTAGCCTTGACACCTTGAAGGCTTAGGAGAGATAAATGGAGAGGGAGATATAGAGAGGAGATAAATGGAGAGAGAGAGAGAGAGAGAGAGAGAGAGAGAGCGAGCGAGAAGAGGGGGGAGGGATACATAGAGAGGCAGAGAAATAGAGGAAGAGAGAGAAAGAGCGAGAAAGATAGAGAGGGAGGGAGAGAAAGAGAGATAGAGGTAGAGGGAGAGAAAGAGAGATAGAGAGGGAGAGGAAGAGAGGAAAAGAGAGAGGAAGAGAGATAGAGGGAGAGAGAAAGTGAGGGAAAGACAGGAATAGAGAGAGAGGGGGGGGGAGAGAGAGAGAGAGAGAGAGAGAGAGAGAGAGAGAGAGAGAGAGAGAGAGAGAGAGAGATAGATAGATAGATAGCTAGTTCTATTATCGTCCTCGAGGTCAAATATGACATATGGGACCAAATGAACATGTCACGTGGTGTGAGTGGAGTTCATAAGTGACTCTCGATGCTCAAAAATGGCTCAAATGAGCGTCTCAATAGAGAGTCCACATCGTGGTTGGGAGAGGAAGGTATGTAGAGAGAGATCATGGTTGAATATATGGGGAAAAGAGGACCTAATGTGGTCAAAAGTTGAGCACTCCAGTAGTGTGTGGTACTCACTCTCTGGCACTTGACGAGGGCATAACGTGCAAAGTTGATGACACTCCTCGCCAGTGGCCCAACGTCCTGTCTCGCAGCGTAGAGAATGGGAGCTAGGACGAATGGAATCAATGGTGCGGATCGCAGTCAATGGGATGGGCTCAAGGATGTAGGAATGGGTTCGGTTACCTCGTTCCGAGAAGAAGAGAGATTTGTAGTTTCGGGCAATGTGTGTGGTGTAATGGCTGAAGCGAGAACCTCCAGATTTCTCCCAAGCCGTCATACATTGGCGTTGTGAGAAGGCCTCATTAACTTGGGAGTTGATCGACGCATCCTTGACCAAGTGACATGCATCCCATCTTCCAAACCATTTCTTGATATCAAGCATCCACCCCGAACTTAGTATTTTGCTCTTGCATGTCTTTTGAACCATTTGACTTGCTTCATATGCGATTCTAGGAAGTCGATGCAAAGGGCTACGTTGTGTCTTACGCATGTACTCCACAACCCTTTGCATGCCCAAGACCTCAATGCGAAGCAATCCGGACTCAAGAAGTAAGAGCATGTAGGGTGTTTGTGTCTTGACTTGGAGAAAGTTGGTGAGAAAACGCTTTTGGACATTCTCAAACTCTTTCCAAGTAGACTTCCCGATGCTTCCACCCCACACCTCCACTCCATAAAGAGGCACCGGTGTCACCAATGTGTCAAAGAGGTACTTTTTGAGAGCCCAACACTTGATCTCTCCTGCATTGCACATGTTCTTAAATGCATAATAGGCCCTCTTTCCGGCTTCCAAGCGACGCATTGCACAATCCCTCCATTTATGATTGGATGGAACCTCAAGGCCAAGGTACTTGAAGTGATCTACCACTTCAAGTTTCTCATTGTTATATACAATGCATGGATTTTCATCATTGAGGGTCTTTACAAGCATAACCTTGGTTTTGGATCCATTCACGATCAGCCCGCTATGTAGGCAAAAGCGTTCCAAGACACTCATAAGCTTTTGTGCATCTTCTAAGGTATGTGCCAAGAGCACTACATCATCGGCATAAAGCAAAAGCATGATCACCGCATTTCCAATCTTAACCTCTTTTATCCCTTCTTGCTGCATAAAGTCAAGAACCATGCATTCCAATTCATCAATGAGTAGCCCAAAGAGGGTTGGGGAAAGTGGGCATCCTTGTTTGACACCAATAGTGCTTGCAAAAAATTCTGAAATTCCATCTCCCATACGTAATCGACATATCACTTTTTGGTAGATGGGAAAGACTGCATGCATAAATTCTCTTGGCACTTGAATGCTTTGCATACGTCTCCAAAGATTTCCTCGCGGTACCATGTCAAAAGCTTTCTTTAAATCCACAAAGCAACAATCAACTTTTTTCGTTTCAATCGAGACGCTTCCATAAAATTCGAAGAGTGACAAGGTGATCAATAGTGCTATGATGCTTTCGAAAACCTGCTTGGCCAAGTGCACGTTTGCCATTCTTTAATTCAGCCCATTCACTTATCTTCATCTCCATGATACATCCAAATAACTTTGCCATTAAAGAACCAACCATTATAGTGCGATAGTTGTTCACATTGTTTACATCTCCTCCTTTGTGCAAAGGTTTGATCCAATTTTCACTCCAATCATAAGGCATGCCATACTGAAGTGCAAGGTTAAACATATCGCATTTCCAATATCGTGTTTTTTTGCTTGTCCATTTAATCATTTCAGCCTTGACACCTTGAAGGCTGAGGAGAGATAAATGCAGAGGGAGATATAGAGAGGAGATAAATGGAGAGAGAGTTAGAGAGGGGGAGAGAGAGAGAGAGAGAGAGAAGAGGGGGGAGGGATACATAGAGAGGCAGAGAAATAGAGAAAGAGAGAGAAAGAGGACGAAAGATAGAGAGGGACGGAGAGAAAGGGAGATAGAGGTAGAGGGAGAGAAATAGAGGACGAGATAGATAGATAGAGAGGGAGAGGAAGAGAGGAAAAGAGAGAGAAAGAGAGATAGAGGGAGAGAGAAAGTGAGGGAAAGACAGGAATAGAGAGAGAGAGGGGGGGGGAGAGAAAGAGAGAGAGAGAGAGAGATAGATAGTTCTATTATCGTCCTGGGAGGTCAAATATCACATATGGGACCAAATGAACATGTCACGTGGTGTGAGTGGAGCTCATAAGTGACTCTCGATGCTCAAAAATGGTTGAAATGAGCGTCGCAATAGAGAGTCCACATCGTGGTTGGGAGAGGAAGGTATGTAGGGAGAGATCATGGCTGAATATATGGGGAAAAGAGGACCTAATGTGGTCAAAAGCTGAGCACTCAAGTAGTGTGTGGTACTCACTCTCTCGCACTTGAGGAGGGCATAAGGTGCAAAGTAGATGACACTCCTCGCCAGTGCCCCAACGTCCTGTCTCGTAGCGTAGAGAATGGGAGCTAAGACGAATGGAAGCAATGGTGCGGATCGCACTCAACGGGATGGGCTCAAGGCTATAGGAATGAGTTCGGTTATCTCGTTTCGAGAAGAAGAGAGATTTGTAGTTTGGGGCAACGTGTGTGGTGTAATGGCTGAAGCGAGAACCTCCGGATTTCTCCCAAGCCGTGATACATTGGCATTGTAAGAAGGCCTCATTAACTTGGGAGTCGATCGACGCATCCTTAACCAAGTGACATGCATCCCATCTTCTTGAAGGGGATCGGGGAGCACCACAGACAGAGAGTGAGAGAGAGAGAGAAGGAGACACACAACACGATGTGGGTGGGGAGACTCAAAGAGTGAGCAGCCCCCTATACACTTATACTATGTATAAGGTATACAAGTCAGTGGGCGCCCAGACTCTGGGCGGTCGGGCAAGGCACAGACGCCTATACCCCAACAACCTCCCACTTAAAGGCGACTGTGCCTTTAAGCAAGAGAACCTAGCCTAAAGACTACAAAAGGCGAGAGAAAACCGCTCTCAATCGATGCCCACTGGCTGGCTGTGATCGTGTGCATCCGGCTGTCTTGCTCCCGTGTAAGTCCATACACCACCAGACGTATCGCACATGTATTGCAAGTATGTACGCAATACCTGCATATCTCCCTCGTGTAGTATGACATCATCAGTCAACAAACGACTGACAACCCCAACTGCAAATGCTCCCACTACAGCTGCGATATCCGGTCTCAAGATCAGCATCTCATACATGAGACCACCGAATGCCGATGCAATCCTAGCGGGTCCTGCTAGCTCTACGGAGCATGCATCAACATATATATCCCTGGAAATAGGCATCTCTGACTAACAAGGCGTGTCAGCCACATGCATCTCCTGACTGTCCGCAAAAGATGCATCAACTTGTCGTGCAACCTCAGAGCAAACCAGCTTCTCTAGGTGTCTGCTGGAAGACATATCCTGCACAACTATATCCCCATGCTCATTGTCAAGCATAGAAAGGAATGACTGCATAATCCCTGACATCTCAGCCTCCTCTGCAATCATCCACTGCAAACATGACCACTCAATCTGTTGTGACTCACTAGAGCTCTCATGCTCTAACTCCATATGCATAGACTCTTGCACAAAGTCCTCCTGTCATGACTCACTAGAGCAAGACCGCTCTACCTGTCTATCCTGCATAGAAGTATCTCGCACAACTGACTCTCTGCTTTTCTCAGTCACTAGCAAAGCATGCATGTCTGACTCTGTCACCTCTCTGTGTGACTGCTCAAGTCGTGCCCCAACTGTGTGCACAACAAGCTCACTACCCTGCAACCCATGAGCAAAAGAGACTCGCCTGCTCTCTTGCTCTCTACCTGGCTGCATGATCACAGAGACAACACCGTCTCTCCCGTGATCCACATGCAATGGGTAACCTATACCACTCTTGGCACCTCTCGCAATCACTAGCGAACCCAAATGCATCACAAAATCTCGCTCTTGTAGCGAAATATGACATCTGCTATTCCGTAACTGTCTGACTGAGATAAAATCCCATCTCAGATCTGGCACATAACGCACATGATGCAGGGTAAATCTCATACCACTGGGCAAGGACAAACATACGTCTCCTGCACCCTCAATGTCATACACAACACCATCAGCCATGTGCACACAACCAAGTCTCGCACTAGAAAACGTGCTAAACCACTCACGATGCGACGTGACATGGAAAGTAGCATCTGAATCTAGTAACCAATGTGAAGACAATGTGCAGTCCAATATGCAATTCATAGACATAAGATCGTCTGAAGACAAGCTAGATGTAAATGTGACATCGCCGTCACAAGCATACTCAGTAACCACCGTACTGATCTCACTAGCATCTGTCGTGCCCAAATCTGCATCACACATCTGTCACCTCCGTTGTCTCAAATGCCTAAAACATCGACGCCTAATGTGCCCTCTATGTCCACAATGCCAACATGTCAAGTCTCTATGCCGTCGAGACTTGCGTGTGGGACCAATCTCTCCCATGGACATAGAAGTGGGACTAGACTCCCCTGTAGACATGGATGTCGCGTACATAGCATGTAAACTCGGCCATAAAGCATGAGTTGTAGTCTCCCTCGAGACCTGCCAATAAACAGACTCAACCAGATGCAAACGAATCGTAGACATGGCTAACTCATCAAGATCCTGCCAATCATCATCACGCATAGACTTGGGCTTTGCCGATAAACCACGCAAGGGTTTATCCTGCCCCAAATCCGTCAATGCAACAAGCATATGCTCCTTCCAAGCAACAAAATCTGCACCATCAAACTGTGTCAGACCATAATGCTGGAAGTCAAATGAAAAATCATCCATAATGCTCGCAAAAGAGCAACCAACAATGAGTAGCAAATGTCAACCAAATCAGCCCTAAACTGGCTCGAATCGCATCAACAAAAGTCTGCAAATATGACTGTAAAATATGGCTGCAAAACAGCCCCAAAATTCAGCTCTTAAACAGCTGCATAAACAAGTCACAAACGTGTCCCAGATCAGCCTACAACTGAGCCATACATGGACACCTGCAAAGAGGAAACAATGGCTGAAAATTCAACACCCAAATAAGCCCTCAAACCTGCCTATAAACTTGTAAACCTGTAGCTGAAACCTGCTGAAAAACCTCAAGCTATTAGTGCTCGAATCCGGCTACCTAGCTCGTAGCCACACAAGCATACATCACAACATTCACTCCTGTGAGTGTGCCAAGATAACTGTACGCCTATCAAACCGTGAGAGAATCACCAAGCCCACACTCTGCGGTATCGATGCATACACACGCACAAATCTCCCACCTGCAGAGAACACCGAACGCAAATGCTGAGTGCAACCCGCAATCTCTACCTAGATCGCATAAATGATACGCATAAAACTCCTGGGAAAATTTCGCCAAAGTTTCGTCAGTAAATCGGCCACAAAACCAGTAACCAAAATGACTGCACGCTCAAAAACATGAGCAACCAAAGCACATCAAACCGCACTCCAAATGCATGCACCAATCTCCACACTTTGCATACATCATTGCAAACACCTGCAAATCAAGTACACAAATATCTGCTCTACCTATGACTGCCAAAAAACATGCTCGAGGCATACATTGCTGATCTCAAAATGCAATCACATTAGTCTCCCTGAGCATCAAACCACATAAGGCATACATCGTATCCTCCCACTTGTGAGGAAACTTGCAGCAAATATCACTCTCACATTTGAGAGCAAACCATGTGTGGAATCCTCGACACACAATAAACAACTGCTGCTGCAGAAAATTCAGCATTCAGAATTTTAAAATTATGATATGACGAGCGCGTCTGGAGCGTGCCAAAACCCCAAGGTAGACTCCTGGATCACATGTATCCGAGTCCGGGTGTGAAAGCTATGCCAAAAACCTCCGTTTCGGCCCAAAAACGCAGCATAAACTGCCAAAAGAGGGCTGAAAATGCAGCTCCTCAACCGTAGCTCGAATGAGGTTTCTCATGGTTCGAATGGCTTCGAAAGGGGTGGAGCTAGAAAGAAACGTATCTGTCAAAATCGGTAGGAATACAAATGCAAGCTTCTAATCTCGTACATTTTTTGTAGGTTGCTGTAATCTTATTTCAATATGTAGGAACTTGGCTCGGAAGATGATGGGAATCGAGTCCAATATTGAAACGATCGGACATACTCTGCTGCAGCATATCATCAAACCAAAGGAGTTGGTGGATCTATTGGATGCGCCATCCAATGCTGGCATTGCTAAAGTTCTGCGCCAGAAGTATTTTAGTGAGTTGAAGAACATTGTTTCACCTCAGGAGATGATGGAGGTGTGTGACAGCGCGCAGGCATAAGTTTCAAGGCCTACGAAGCTTTGTATAGGCTTGTCACACTAGGTCACAGAGAAAAAGGTTTGTTTAGGTCGCTGCCAATACCTTACAGTGTTAGCGTCGCAAAAAGGTGCACCAATAATGATGTTGAAAGCTTGTTGGGTGGATTTCAATATGTGAGGATGTCCTGCCACTAGAAGAGAACAAATCTTTTCGTTACAATGAGTTCACTAATGTCTACGTTGACTTCTTGAATCTCCAGGAGTCAATGATCAGATTTTATGGGTTGACACAGGAAGAGTGTGATGACAAAGTTATATTTGTCATGAAACTTGATGAGTGTCATATTGTCAAAGGTCAACAACTCGAAAGGGTAAGCGTTACGCTTATGAACAGAGCCTTGGTGGGCGTTGATGTTGAGCTAAATGCCAGCGAGAAGGGAAACACCTGTTTAGGTGTTCAATCTAAGAAGAATATTTGGTGGTCGGCAGCTTTTCATCTCCCACATGAGACAGATGAGTCTGTCAAATGGTATTTTAATCACACCCCAATCGTTGACGTTGGAGAGGGGGAATGGGGGAACACACGCGGCACAAACACAAGGGCCTCTCTATAGCTCAGGGCATTCATAGCACCCCTATCCTCTAGGAAAACACCTTCAAACACACAACTCACACTAGAAGACCATTGTCTGCTCGATTTCTACTGCTCACACACTCCACAAAACCACCACACTCGGTGCACCTACAATCATTGACTGTCTCCACCCTTACACACGCACACAAACACTCAATCTCACTCTCTCACTCAAAACACCATCGGTCCGGGGGGGCACACACTTCCACACAGCCGGCACCGAGGAGAACCATGAAAGTAGGAGAAAGAGAAGGGGAGAAGGGGAAACCACAGCAAGAGAGGCAACAACCGCTCGGTTGCACTCAACAAAACACATTTACAAACTCACACTGCCATCACCATGGCCATTTACACAAGAAAAATGCAAAGCGCTTGACACGCACACCCCTCTGTCCAAAAGGTCCACTTTGCAGGCTTCCAACGGGCTCCACAAGCCAAGCAACAAGACCCTAATTTGATTCTTTTTTGACTTTTATAGGGTGGGGGGTTCAATTTGGGAAATTGCACTTTCATTGGTCCATGGGGCACCCTTTTTTGGTATCTCTTGGGAAGGGGGGCACTGCCTTGCTCCATCTGCTCTCTTCTTCTCTTTTGCACTTGGGGGGGCGGGGGGGGGGGGGCATTAGCGACGTCACTATTGCCCTTGGCATTTTTTATTTTTATCCTTCAATTTTCACCCTCTTTGGGCTTAGCTTTGCACTACCCTTGACTGGCTTTGACTTTAACTCATCTGTCCCGCTCCTCTTGTTCTCCTTTTGGCCTTGCATTTGCTTTGTCCACTTGGCCTTCACCTTGGCCGGCCTTGATTTGGCTTGGCTTTGCACACCTTGGAGACCTCCTGACTCCCTCTTCTCCCATTTCTGTACCGCCATGGGACCCCTCCCCTAGCCTCGCAATAGCGATGTCGCTATTGGGTAGGGGAGCTCCGTAAAAACTCCTTTTCCCTCATGGGCGCGGGCATAGCCCCTTGCAGACCTGTCATGTCATCGGTCGGGCCCATAAGCACCCAACACTCCTCCAACTCCCACGGGCCGTCTGCCGCCATGCATAGCACTCAACTCAGTGCACGCCATAGCCCCACGAGCTCACAAGGCTCCAAAGAGCTCGCTTCCATGCTTTACAATGGGCTAGCGCCCTGGCCCATATACTCCATCGTCTAGGGATTCGCCAGTGCATGTGGGTTCATTATCGGGCCACGTGGCAGCCCCTGGCTTCGTGGACTTGGGCTCACCAAGACTACCCCCAAAAACAAATTATAGAATCACCATGTTTCTATGGCCTCCTTCTCCTGGCCCTCAAATCCTGCTCCTTAGTTGGAACTTCGTGCCGCAAAGCTATCCCGACTCTTTGCCATGCCGGTCCCAGACCATAAAAACCCTACCGCCTTCTGAGGTTTTTAGGACTTCCATTAGAGGCTGCAAAAACGATAAAAAACATCTGCCAATACTTTCGTCAGCATCACCTTCCTTCTTCGTCCTGTTGCATCTAGCTGACCCAGTATCTGATTGACGTGTAGTTGATTCTAACTAGCTCCATATGGTACACCCTTTCACCGAGAATCTTGACGAGGCCAAAAAACTGCCAAATGGCACGTCCCCCAATGCGGCCAAATGGGCTTAAACCCGGCCCCTGAAAAATCTTCATCTGACCATATCTTGCTATAACCAGAGCTCCGACTCACATTTAGAGAAGTCACGCATGCTCTATAACTCGAGCACTACACATGTATACATTGACATCAACCCGGGCCATCTGTCCCCAGTTGCCCTATCTGTCGGGGATCTGCTACACACTTTACTTTTAAACTGCAATATCTTGAGCACCGCGGCTCCGTTTGACAAGCCGTTTGGACTCGCTTCTAGAGCACACTGATCACTACATTATAGGACATAAAACCCACATCTGGGGCACAACAGGCCCTCAACCTGCTTGGCTCTTTGCAGCACACCTTTGGCTTGAAAAAACCACTTTGAACATACACATTCGCTATCCTTGGGCTGCCTAGGGCCTTGGTACCTGCCCTAGCCTTCTGCACTGCACTCAACTGTTGCCCTTGCCTGGAATAGACCACTTCCTAGCTTGGACTAACTTTAGTTGCACCATCATTGCCCACCCCCTCGTTGAACATTTATGTTCTACCACACATGGCCTTATTGCACTAGAAAACTGCACACCAAAACAAACTCTCTGTACACTACAAAACACCCACCATATGTACAAAAACTGGCCTCTTCTACCTGCTTTCCTTGTTCGTGCAGGTTGCCCAACCCCCTGCTTTACTTGTAATCACCCACCTGGGTCAAACACCTTGCATTGGTCTCTTCCACCCACCTACAACAACTTTGCATAGTGCCACACCAAGGCACCCACCCACCTTCATAACCAAATTGCCATCCACATGCTTCTACCACTCCAAGCACCAAATAGAGCACCTTCGCGCTCACCATCTTGCTCAATCAACACTTGCGACATACTTGACCCAGCCTCCCATCCATGTAAAGCTAGATCCTCGTCTAGCAGATCTTGTACCTGCTCAACAACATACTGCACAGCTACCTTTATCACCATTCCTTTCAACCACCACTCACAGAACTCCTTACAAATCTTGGACACCACCTTGGAATCTGCATTATCTTTCATAGAGGGAACCAACTGCATAGGGAGCACCTCTAGCTTTGACTCCGCTTTGCCTTTCTCACCTGCCAGGAACTCAATTCCAGCGCCGTCGAGCTCCTCATTGTCAATTGGCCCTTCAAGGTCAATAAGCACCACTTGCTTGTCCTCTTCTAGTACTGCACCCTCAAGCTCTGCCAAGGAAGAGAGAAAATCATTTTGTATCACCTCCTCCTCGTCTTCTTCCATAGGTATAACTTCTCTAACCCTTTTGGCAAAATTTTGCACCTGTTGCACCACCATGGCATACTCCATAGCTATCTTCATCAATATGGCCATTAGAATGGCACTGCACACCAGCTTTACCTGCTCTTCATCACATGTAGGCTTAGACTGGTCCATTTGGTCTTCATTAAGCACTTTGGCTTGCACTTCATGATGCTCCTCGCACACATTTACTGCCTCTCCACTCACATGTAAGAGGTCGAACTCATCATACCTGGATTGAGATGACTCAGTCTCCCAACTCGTATCTACGTCCATAGAGCTACTATCACTCGACACAGCCTCCTGTTCAATTTCAAGCTCAAGAATCTCCTCTAGCTTCACCGCTTCAACCTCGTCTACAAACCGCACTCCTTGCTCTTTACCGCACTCCAATGGAGCTTCAACAGCTTCACTAGGGATGAAGGAGAGGCTTGCTGAGAGATCTTGGTCTTCGAAGTCAATTTGAAATTTGACTTTCTCTTCCTTCCCACTGGGGTCCTTCATGCCCGCATAGATAGCAAGCATTGCAAGTGACTCATCTTATAGGGAGTCCTAATATTTTGGCAATGTCA
This sequence comes from Adiantum capillus-veneris, assembly GCF_014529385.1. Classification (NCBI taxonomy): domain Eukaryota; kingdom Viridiplantae; phylum Streptophyta; class Polypodiopsida; order Polypodiales; family Pteridaceae; genus Adiantum; species Adiantum capillus-veneris. The sequence continues at coordinate 5,044,034 of NC_140951.1, forward strand.
TCAAGGAATAGAAACTGACGATCATCCACCACCATTGGATGCAAAGTGAGAATTTGGAGGTCCGGGATCTCTTCCAACACCTCATCTCCCTCTATCATTCGATCTTTCTCCTCAGTGGTGCTGGGATTCTGCATGAGCACGAGTGCCATTGATGCTTTGGGCTGCTCATTTATCTCTTCGATAACTTCATTTGATTCCTCCACAATGATCACAGGAGGTCTTTGGTTGACCTTTTCCTTCGATTTTCCCTTGTCCATGCCCTCAAGCACAAGTAATGTTAGAACCATGTCCCATGAAATAAATTGGGTGCCTATGCACCCCATGCCCAAATCCATGAGATCATCCTCATCCTTTGTCTTGAAGTCCCATTCCATGAGGCCCTTAATCCCTCAAAGATTATGGCATATTCCTCCATGTGCTACACCATGTAGTCAAGAAAGCTTTTGAATGCCTCTTCATGAAGGTTGGCAGTGGCTTGCATGTCAATTGTCCCCTCGAACACACTGAGTAGTTCATGTGCTTGATCTGCAAGTCCTACCCTTTCTAATTGTGTGAGAAGTGCATGAGTAGATGTTGCCATGGGTTCGTTCGCGAAGAAGCTGCGAAGAGAGGTTAGAGCTAGAGTTTTGTGAATGTGAGAAATGAAGTTTAAAAACTAGAAAGTCACTTGTATACCCAAAGTCATTTTTTTAAAAGCACTTAAATTAATGTCAAAATAACTTAAAATTTTTATTTTAAACAAAATCATGCGACAAAGCATTGAAAGACACCAACATTGAAAACATTTGTGCTCCACAACAAATAAATTGCACGTTTCAATCGAAAACTTGAACAAGCTGAGAATAAACAAGTATGTGCAGAAACGAGATTCCAAACACCGTATGTATTAATGTGGACAAAATCCATGTCAGTTACAAGATTTTACAAAAAAACATCGCGGAAATGGAATGTTCTCACACAGAACGCTCTTCTCTTTCCTGGAGTGAGCAATATTTTCATTGATTACACAGAGATATTGTTTGGGCAAGGTATATCTGAGATTAAGATACTCGCGAAGGTGATTAAGATGACAGTCATTTTTCACTGTAATGTGGTGCATTGCATCATCGTGGAGATGTATTTGCAAGTCAATTGATTTTCTAGCAGTAACCTCAGAGTCTCGTGCCTCGCATTTTCCCATCGTCAACTTCCAACTTCTATAGGGAAAGACCATCGACAAGCTTTTCTTTGCAATATGGTATCTGAACACCACCTTGTCAGCAACTATAGAGCACTTGATTCTATCTCCCTGGTAGTTGACCACCTTAGTTTCCCATCCAGCTTGCAAGAAACCCGTTGATCGCAGTTCCCCCATTGCAAGTCCACATTCTTGGTGTCCTCTGAACACTCTGAAGTCAAAATATAAACACAAACACATGAAGAGACATAAACCATGTTACCATGGCTTTATGGTGACGGGAGCAAAGCAGACCCCGAGCCCTGACAGCCTCTAAAACGCTGGGGGCCGAATGGCGCGCTTTGAACCTGTCATAATAAAGCAAACAGGGGGCACCACCTAGCTTTGAGTTGCTAGGATTCATACCATGATGATGTAAACATCGCTAACATACACACACACACACACACAGATTGAATAATGGATGAAAACCCTCGGGGGTGTGAGGGAGAATTATTTCTGCAGTATTTACAATGACCTTCCTTCCAGCGAGGCGGCACACCGTGCTGATAGAGAGGTAGGGAGAAAGAATGGTGGAAACTACTCTCTAAGACGACTCAATGATTGTGAAGATTGCTACCAAGAGCGTGTATACATGTGTGCATTGACCATTGGAGTCGAGAAAGAATGGTGAAAACTACTTGGTGTGTTCTCTAAGACGACTCAATGATTGTGAAGCTTGCTAGCAAGAGTGTGTATACGTGTGTGCATTGACCATTCGAGTCGAGAGGTGGACTTGTCTCCCTTCGCATGGTGCAATTACCAAGGCAAACCATCACACAAGCCCCCTCCCCATGATGCCAATAGTGTGAACTCTTCCCACTACACTCTACCAAGTGCTGACCTCTCATGAAATGCCCCCCCACCGATAGTGACCTCTGAGTGCGAATTTATAGGTGTTGGCTGCTTGGATTATCGTAATCCCGGTGTGATTAGGGTAAGCTAATTGGGGAGACAAAGCAAGTGGTGGGCCCGGTGTGGTTGACCCTTGCTTTGTTGTGGGAGGTTATTAAAAAAATGAGAAACTCTAGGTGGGCTTTTGTGACCATCACCTAGAGAGAGGGAATTTACAAAGTGGGAATTTTACAAGGCTTGGGTGAAAACCGAAGAAATGATGAACATAACCTACAAATTACTCAAAATGGCGTCGTGGTTGCATGATGCTGGTGCGAATGGTGTGTTGCCTTTGTGTTGTTGTAGTGCGTACATCTTTTTGGGGTCGGCCAGGGCATGCCTTCGGTGCATTTTCTCTTTTTGTTGTTGGCGGCGCATGCTTTGGGTGTTCTCCTTCTTTTTTGTCCATGTCACTGGCATAGGATCCTCCTTTTTTGTATTTTTTTTTGTGCGTATACACGTGTCGTGTGTATATATGGGTGCATGAGGGTATTTGTATATGTATATGCGAGCGTGAGTGTGTGTGTATATGCAAGTGAATGTGTGTGCGCGAGCGTGCGTGGGAACAGGTGTTGTGTATGTAATGTATATATTTTTTTTTATTTTTTTTGTTTTTTGTTTTTTTTGGCAGTGCAGATGACGCAGAGACGGGCAGTGAGGATGGTGAAGGGGGGGTGTGTGCACATGCAGAGCGTGTGTGGCAGCGCCTGCGTAGGGTGTATTCAGAGCGCGCATGCGGCGAGCGTGGAGCTGGGCAGTCTGCAGGGGCGAGACAGCGCGAGAGAGAGTGAGAGTGGGGGGGTAGATGGTGAGGGAGGGGAGAGGGGATAGGGGTTGGGGGGGTGTGGATGGCAGTAGGCACCCGGGCAGTCGGATGAGCGCGTGGCCTGGGAGGGGGGCAGTAGCGATAGCGGACGCGACAAGGAAGGGGGGGGTGAGGGTGCTTAGTCAATGAGAGAGGGAGAGGGATTATTTGGCCAAGGGTGGTTCCCACCAAGGGAAGAGGGGAAGAGATAGGGGTTGTGAGGGGGGGGGAGATGAGAGAGGATATGGTGGGGGGGGGGGGGGGTTAGAGGGTAGAGGAAGAGAGAGGGTGTGAGAGATAGAGGGAGGGAGAGATGATACTTGCCCTAAGGCCCACCGTGGCTACTTCCAAGAGAGAGAGAAAGCTAAGTCTTGGTGTAGATAAGGGGGGGCGGGGGGGTGTTTAGGCCAGCGGTCCGTCGGGGGGGAGGGAAGAAAGAAAACAGGGGGGGGGGGGTGCTTAAGGCTGAAGGGAGTGTGGATGAGAGGAGGTGGGGGTACGGCCCGCCGTGGCTGGAGTGTGGACAAGCACAGAGAGAGAGAGAGAGAGAGAGAGAGAGAGAGAGAGAGAGAGAGAGAGAGAGAGAGAGAGAGAGAGAGAGATAGTTGGAAGAGAGAGAGAGATACTATCTGTGGCGATCCGCCGTGGCTGGAGTATGACAGAGATACCAATGGCACCTATCAAGCCGGATGATGCAGCGGTAGAGTAGGAGAGAGAATATTAGTGGAGCCAGGCAGTAAGAGAGAGATCTTCTTTTGATGATAATGGAGGGGTGTGGCTAAACTGGTGGCGCCCTACCGGTGGTTAACCTTGGGGGGGGGGGTCTGGTGAATGGTAAAGGCCCTTTTTTGTTTTTGTTTTTTTTCCTTTTGGTAACAAACCCTCCCTTACTTAGGGTGTGGTTCTCACGGGCATGGTTTTGAAAACCAGCCATCATTAGCCCTCCCATCTAGCTAGAGGCATTCATACCTCTAGCCCTTCCTGTGCATCTTTAGTTGTGGAGTTAGAGGGTTCTCCCTCTTCTGGAATGTCTAGCATGAATTCTAGATCAAACCTAAGAAAATACCTTTTCAGTCTCCATCCATTGACCCTAGTCTTGTGAATTCTCCCATCAGCTTCCATCAACGTATAGCTGCCGTTGTAATAGCGCTTCTTGATGATGAATGGTCCTTCCCATCTGGGTTGAAATTTCTTGTCCTTCCTAGTGTCGAATATGTTGTCATATCTCAGCATTACCATACCTTTTTCCAATCCCTTTTCTCTAAGCCCTTGATTGAAAGTGAGCCGGCATCGTTCTGCCTGCGTTGCATAGTGATTGATGGCTTCTTCCCTATCTAGTTGGAGCCTCTCCAGGTCTAGGATATGGTTTTGGAGATTTACAATTGGACGTTGTGTCTGGCTAGCCAAGACTCGTAAGCTGGTTATCTGTACTTCAATGGGTAGAATTGCCTCCTTTCCATAAACTAGATGGAAAGGGGTGAAACCTAGTGATGTTCGAAACGTCGTTCGATAGGCCCAAAGAGCTGCCATAAGATGTTTATCCTAGTCTCCTATGTGATTGTTCACCTGTTTTGTGATGATTTTGGAAATCATTCCATTTACCTTCTCTACCAGACCATTTCATTGTGGATAGTATGGTGTGGAATGTCGGCATGTGATGCCTAACTTCTTCATGAGTTCTCCCACTAGATCCCCTTTGAAACCTGGTCCTCTATCTGATATTATCTCAAGAGGAGTGCCAAAATGGAAATAGATATGCTCAAAAATGAACTTTGCCACCTCTTGGGCTGTAATGCGGGTGGTGGCTGTTGCTTCTGCCCATTGAGTCATGTAGTTTACACCCACTATGATGTACAATTTACCTGATTGGGCCCTTGGTAAAGGACCGATTGCATATATTTCCCATTTCTCAAATGGAACATATGAGATGATAGGAGTCTTTGGCTCGTAGGTTAATGTGCGATCACTGGCCATTTGGCAACACTTGCGTGTTTTACACCAATGGTGTACATCCCTGTTCAAACTAGGCCAAGAGTATCCTGCTTGTAGAATATTCCTACTGGTGATATCTAGAGCAAAATGACCGCCACAGACGCCATCATGGAAACTTGAAATTGCCTCTGTGATCTCACTAGAGGTTGGCACCTGCTGAGAATCTGATCCTTGCCCTTACAATACAAGTGGTCGTTTACAAGGCGGTATCTATTAGCCTTCCTTACCAACCACTGTTTCTTGCCTTTGGTGTATCCTCCTGGACATTCTCCTGTATCTAGAAAATTGACGATATCAGGGAGAGTGTCACTACCTTGAAAGAGTGGTAGCTTTAGTTTTTTTGCTCCTACGGGAACTTCTTGTATTCTTTCTTTGGCTAGAGAATTTGCCTCCTAATTTTCTACTCTGGGGACATGAAATAGTTTCACTGCTTCAAACTTCCTTAGAAGATCTTTAACTTGGCGTAGTGGACCAAGTAAAACCTGATTTTTACAAACCAAGTGCCATTTATCTGCCTGATCAAAAGCAAGGCATCGCCAAACACATTAGGCGTTGAATTCCTTGTGAAATACATTGTTCCAACCCAAGAATTAGGGCTGCATATTCTGCTGCATGGTTGGAGTGGGAGTGTAATAACTGCTCGATGGAGAATACTCTTTCTTGTTGCTCATTGAAAATGAATATGCCAGCCGCAGACTAGTCTATTGTTCTCTTGTATGCTCCGTCAAAGAAAAGAGAGTGAGCTCTTTCTAGCCTAGGACTCTATACCATTGGTGTTTCTTCCTTTGCTTTCGTGTTGACCTTATGAGTGAGAATTCCCGCTAAACTAGCCGTGGTGGAGTTTTCCACTTGCATGGTGTATTCAAACTCTTTTAATCTAATTAACCACTTAGAGATCCTAGATGAGACATCCATGTGACGCATTACATATGGAAAAAACTCTTCCATTGTCAGGATTACAAAGTGTCTATGAAGGAGATAGGAGTGGAACTTTGTGGTAGCAAACATTAGTGCCAGAACCATGTGTTCTACTTTGGTAAATCCATTTTCTGATAGGGTCATGATGCGACTAGAGAAGTAAATAGGACACATGAAAGAAGTTTGGGGGTCCTTTTGCATTAGCATGGCTCTCAGTGTATCACTTCCTACACTAGGGTTCACATAAAATGTCTCGTCCCACTTAGGAGGTGAAATGGTGGGAAGCTTAGCTAGGATTTTCTTTACCTCAGCTGCTCATTCTCTTCACTCCATGAGAAGACATCCCTTTGGGTAATTTGTTGTAGGGGAAGGACCACTTGAGATAGCAAGTGAATGAACCTGCTTAAGTATCTTACCTTCTGAAGGAAATAAAACAGCTACTTAGTGGTGGTGGGTGATGACAAAGATACCAGGGCTTGGATCTTGCTAGGGTCAGCCTCAATCCCTTTTGCTGAAATTACATGGCCAAGGAGAGTGACTTTGCTTTCACCAATGTGACACTTATCCACGTTGAGCTGGCCACCCAAGGTTTGCAGCCTGGTTAAGCCATCATAGACTTGGCTTACACGAAGGGCTCATGAACTGTAGATGCAAACATCATCTATGAAAACCCGTATTAAGGTTCCAAAGTAGGGTTGGAAAACAAAGGTCACATAGCGCTGAAATGTGGCCGGGGAGTTAGTGAGGCCAAACGGCATCACCCTATAAGAAAAGCATCCCCAAGGTGTGATGAAGGTTGTCTTCTTCTTATCTTCTTCCGCAATGCTAATCTGGAAGTATCCTGAGTAGCCGTCACACACTGTGTATCCTTTGTGATCCACCACTTCATTGAGTATTTCATCCTGGAATGGGAGGGAAAAGTGATCCCTCTTCGTGGCTGCATTGAGAGGTTTATAGTCCATACAAAATATCCACTTACCATTTTTTTTGTGTGTGACTACTACTGGGGAGACCCATTCTGAGTCTTCGACAGGGTAGATGAAACCTGCTTTTAGCAAACTTCTCACTTCTTTGAGTAGTACCTCTTGTTGGATTACTCCAAGTCTTCTGAGCTTCTGCACTACGGGTTTACTGCCTTCCTTGAGTTTTATGTGGTGTTGCACCACTGTAATTCCTGTGATATTATCATAGCCATCAATGAACAAAGTAGTGAAGCTACCTAGCATGGAAACATATTCCTTCCTTTCTTCATCGGTTAACTCATTTGAGAGAATTTTTTGCAACTTACCTGCATCCTCCATGGACTACATACCTGATGATTCCTCTTGGTTTGTTAGGGGTGTTTCAGATTGTGTCAATCTTTTCGGGTCTTTAAGAATGACCCCCATCACTTCGATGCTACTGTCACTTCCGTCGGTGGTGGTTGTCTCTTCTCCTGAGGTAGACGAATAGTCACTGGTGGACTCATCTTCTAAAGCCTCCAAGATCATGTTCCATTGCTTCCCAGTCCTCATGTCATAGAATATGGACTTCCCTTTAGCGTCTTTCATCTGAATCATTTCGGTGCTCCATTCTTGTTTAGCCTCAATGGCCATAAGCCAAGGCCTCCCAAGAATGATGGGGTAGCCCTCCCCTTTGTCTGGCATGACAAAGATGTCTACCTCCACTTCTGTATTGAATGCTTTTACTTTGACCGCATTCACAATGCCTACGCATTTTAATCTTACATTGTTTGCCATTTTGGCTCTGCAGGGTGTCGGCCTACTTACCTCTAGACCTAGATGATGCATCATCTTTTCACTCATGATGCATATTTGCACACCACCATCTATGTAGACGTTTGAGATTCGTTGCCCCTTGATGTGGGCATCCATGGTTGGTAGGATGTCGTCGAGATCCCTTCTAGAGATAGCCCCAGCTATCCTGGGTTTTGATTTCGTGGTACTCACCATTTTTTTCCATTTCCTCCTCATTCTTGGTACAAGGTGGAGTAATTGGGGCCAAGTTATCTTCGGGCCCTGCATTAACACATCCTGAACTAAGTCATAGGGTTTTGCATACTCACCTAGTGAGAAGTCCACGATGTCTATTTTCCGTCATTGTTTAACTGCTTGCTTGCTAGACTCCGCCTTCGCTTTCATCTTCTCTTCTCTTTGAGAGGCTTCCTTGTGCCTGACACGCTACACTCCCATAGCATCCACTTCTTCTACCTTTGATTTCCCTTTGTGCTTCTCTCGAATTGATTCCTCTACCTTTGCCTTCCCTTTAGCCTCCAAGCTAATAACACTCACCGCTTGGTTCACAGCAGGTGGTATGGGTAGTGGTGGAATGAGAGGTTGGGGTGGTGGTTGCTATTGTATAGGTGGTCGAAGGATTTGGACCACTGGGATTGGTCCTGGTTTCCTAGGTGGTGGTGGTCTTGCTCTTGGCGGAGGGATCTGATGCTGTCTCTCCCTTCTATTGAAATTTTGCCTCCTTGGATGTGGGCAGTACTACATTCCATGGACGTCTTCCTCGCAGTTGTAACAGTGGTACTCTTGGTTCTGCCTTCGTTTTCCTCTTCCTTGTTTTGGATTCCTGACAGTTTTATGCCCTTGTTGCACTAGATGCACGGATAAACTCTCTAGTTGGGTGGTGATGCGACTCAGGAGGTCTTGCTGCTCTTTTGATGCCTCTTACTATTGGGCTCTATGATTCGTTGTTGCAGGCACTAGGATTGTTCGAACCGATCTTGTTTCCTCTGGCTCGTTTAATCTTGCTTGCATGCGCAGTTTCTTGTCTTTAAGGCGGGCTACTTCGACTGCCAACTCATATGTTGCAGGAAACCTTTCCTTCACCTTCTCTCTAAGACACAACCATAGACCAGCAATGAAACAATCCTTCTTTAGGAAATTAGACGCTCCTTCACCCTCCTCTAGTGAGGCAACCCATCTCTCCCATAAGTCCACAAATTTGGACTCGTAGGTGGCATACTCTAATAGACCTCCCTGCTTCAATTCCATCAATAGTTGCCATAGCTTCTCCGAGATTGTGCCTCCACCAAACCTCTTTACAAAAGCAACCCTTAACACATCCCATGCATTTTTGGTAGCCTGAGGCAATGCATTATACCAAGACTTGGCCTCTACTTTCATCAGTAGAAGAAGGATTCTAAATCGTCAGCGTCGTCATCTTTGTTGGAAAGGACACAAGCAATGTCGAAATCATCCAAAAAGTTGGTGGTGATATCTTCTCCCTTCTTTCCCTTGAATGTGGAGAAAGAAACACTTGCCATGGTAGTGACTCGGGAAATTACAAACCCCCTTTGTTTTTAAAAGATTAATGACATCAGCGGCTCATAGCGGCTTTTGACAGGATTGGGTGGATAGGTTAAAATGGGATAAAGATAGAAACATTAAAGGAATGATGGTAATCCAATATGGGGAGAATGATAGGGTTTGGGGAATTAAGGATTTCTCCTAATACCGCCGCACCGAATAGGTACACGATCTTCTGTTGGTAGAAGACTTTCCTATCTACACAGATATTCACATGCATATGCTACAAGATTCTGAATGGGAATGCTGTCGGCCCGTTTTCCATCATGCACAGAGGGTGGAGTACTTACTTATACTCTTACCGTGCCAGTGTTGATGAGTCGGCACATCCACAGGAGGTCATCGCCTTTCATGGGCTCTACCTTTCCTTCATCCCTCAGCACATGATGGCGACACATCTAACCACTCCCAGTCGCAATTGCAGATAATTTCCGTAGTCGGTATGTTGCATGAATTCTACTCCATTCAGCTGCAAATCGTCTCCAGCCCATTGGGTTTTACCCGTGGTAGAGATCTTCTTTAGGATAAGTTGTACAGGGAGAGGAGGAAGATCCTCTACCCGTCTTACAAAACAGCGAGAGAAATAGCCGAACCATTGTTCCCTAGGACATGGGAATCTTCTTACCACTTCTTCTTCAGGATTGTCGAAGTGGATTGGTTGCACTCGCATGTGTTGTGCAAATCGGTAGGCGACCTTCCGCCGCTTATCTTCGGATAACTTTCTCTTTGGCAAGCTAGGTACAACCCGGCTTTCTGAGCTTGAAGCACTTGCTTGGCCAGATGCTTCTCCCTTCGGGGTCATGTGTTTAAATACTGGATTATCTTCTTCTTACCTTTGGCTCAAGCAATCCCCTTAGGCCATTTTGGAGTAAAGTTTATAACTTTTACTGCAGTTTCCTGAGGGAAGAGAGGCCTCACCGTTTCCTTTCCTTCTTTGATGTGATTTAAGTCCCTTTTCTACCTTCGTTGTTGGCACTCATTGATAGTGTGTTTTGGTTGACAACAGTGATGGCACCTCACAGACCTCCCACCTGATGCTCTCAATTTGTGGTTAAAACGAGAAACACGAGATGGAGATTTTACCTCTTGAATACTGACAACACTACAGCCTAGCAGTAGTACTTCAATGAAGGTGGCTAGTGTCTCCTTATTCTCCTCTTCTTCCGTCCTCCAGTTACAAAATTCCTTTAGCCATTCGTCCCTTATTGATGGCGTGCGTCACTTTCACCATTGTAAACTGAAGGGTCTTACAAGCCCTCCTTCGTGGGGGCACCAAATGACGGGAGCAAAGCGAACCCCGAACCCCGGCGGCCTCTAAAATGCCGAGGGCCGAATGATGCGCCTCGAGCCTGTCACGATAAAGCGAACAGGGGGCACCACCTAGCTTTGAGCGGCTATGACGCTGACCACGATGATGTAAACATTGCAAACTTACACACACACACACACACACTGAGAGAGAGAGAGAGAGAGATATTGACAAATGAATGAAAACCCTTGGGGGTGTGAGGAAGAATTATTTCTGCAGTATCTACAATGACCTTCCTTCTAGCGAGGCGGCACACCGTGGTGACAGAGAGATAGGGAGAAAGAATGGTGAAAACTACTTGGTGTGTTCTCTAAGACGACTCAATCATTGTGAAGCTTGCTACCAAGAGCGTGTATACATGCGTGCATCGAACATTGGAGTCGAGAGGTGGATGTGGCTCCCTTCGCATGGTGCAATTCCCAAGGCAAACCATCACACAAGCCCCCTCCCCATGATGCCAATAGTGTCAACTCTTCCCACTACACTCTACCAAGTGTTGACCTCTCATGAACTGCCCCCGCCACCGATAGTGACCTCTCAGTGCCAATTTGTAGGTGTTGGCTGCTTGGATTATGGTAATCCCGGTGTGATTAGGGTAAGCTAATTGGGGAGACAAAGCAAGTGGTGGGCCCGGTGTGGTTGACCCTTGCTTTGTTTTGGGAGGTTATTAAAAAAATGAGAAACTCTAGGTGGGCCTTTGTGACCATCACCTAGACAGAGGGAATTTACAAAGTGGGAATTTTACAAGGCTTGGGTGAAAACCAAAGAAATGATGAACATAACCTACAAATTACTCAAAATGGCATCGTGGTTGCGTGATGCCGGTGAATGGTGTGTTGCCGGTGCGTCGGTGTAGTGCGTACTTCTTGTCGGGGTCGGGCGAGGTATGCCTTCGGTGAATTTTCTCTTTTTGTTGTTGGCGGCGCGTACTTTGGGTGTTCTCCTTCTATTTTGTCAATGTCAATGGCGTAGGATCCTCCTTTTTTGTAATTTTTTTTAAGTGCGTGCATATACACATGCCGTGTGTGTATATATGGGTGCATGAGGGTATTTGTATATGTGTGTGCGAGCATGAGTGTGTGTGTATATGTAAGTGAATGTGTGTGCGCGAGCGTGCGTGGGAACGGGGGTTGTGTATGTAATGTATATATGTATATATATATATATATTCTAATTTTTTTGGCAGTGCAGACGACGCAAAGACGGGGGGGGGTGAGGATGGTGAAGGGGAGGTGTGTGCACGTGTGCAGCGTGTGTGTGTGTGTGTGTGTGTGTGTGTGTGTGTGTGTGTGTGTGTGTGTGTGTGTGTGTGTGTGTGTGTGTGTGTGTGTGTGTAGTGTGTGTGGTGGTGCCTGCGTAGGCTGTGTTCAGAGCGCGCATGCGATGTGCGTGGAGCCGGGGAGCAGCCTGCAGGCGACACAGAACGCGAGAGAGACTGAGAGTGGGGGGGGAGATGGTGAGGGAGGGGAGAGGGGATAGGGTTTGGGGGGGTGTGGATGGCAGTAGGCACGCCGGCAGGTTGGATGAGTGCGAGGGCCTGGAGGGGGGGAGTAGCGACAGCGAACGCGAGAAGGGAGGGGGGTGAGGGTGCTTAGTCAACGAGAGAGGGAGAGGGATTATTTGGCCAAGGGGAGGATATGGTGGGGTGTTCTAGAGGTAGAGTAAGAGAGAGGGTGTGAGAGATAGAGGGAGGGAGAGGTGATACTTGCCCTAAGGCCTGCCGTGGCCACTTCCAAGAGAGAGAGAAAGCTAAGGCTAGGTGTAGATAAGGGGGGGGGGGGGGGGGGGGTGTTTAGGCAAGTGATCCGCGGGGGGGGGGGGGAGAAAGATAACAGGGGGGGGTGCTTAAGGCCGAAGGGAGTGTGGACGAGAGGAGGTGGGGGTACGGCCCGCCGTGGCTGGAGTGTGTACAAGCACACACACACACACACACACACACACACACACACACACACACACACAGAGAGAGAGAGAGAGAGAGAGAGAGGGAGAGAGATAGATAGATAGTTCTATTATCGTCCTAGGAGGTCAAATATGACCTATGGGACCAAATGAACATATCACGTGGCGTGAGTGGAGTTCATAAGTGACTCTCGATGCTCAAAAATGGCTGAAATGAGCGTCACAATAGAGAGTCCACATCGTGGTTGGGAGAGGAAGGTATGTAGGGAGAGATCATGGCTGAATATATGGGGAAAAGAGGACCTAATGTGGTCAAAATCTGAGCACTCAAGTAGTGTGTGGTACTCACTCTCTCGCACTTGACGAGGGCATAAGGTGCAAAGTCGATGACACTCCTCGCCAGTGCCCCAATGTCCTATCTCGCAGCGTAGAGAATGGGAGCTAAGACAAATGGAGGCAATGGTGCGGATCGCACTCAACGGGATAGGATCAAGGATGTAGGAATGGGTTCGGTTACCTAGTTCCGAGAAGAAGAGAGATTTGTAGTTTGGGGCAACGTGTGTGGTGTAATGGCTGAAGGGAGAACCTCCGGATTTCTCCCAAGCCGTGATACATTGGCATTGTAAGAAGGCCTCATTAACTTGGGAGTCGATCGACGCATCCTTGACCAAGTGACATGCATCCCATCTTCCAAACCATTTCTTGATATCAAGCATCCACCACGAACTTAGTATTTTGCTCTTGCATGTCTTTTGAACCATTTGACTTGCTTCATATGCGATTCTAGGAAGTCGATGTAAAGGGCTACGTTGTGTCTTACGCATGTACTTCACAACCCTTTGCATGCCCAAGACCTCAATGGGAAGCAATCCGGACTCAAGAAGTAAGAGCATGTAGGGTGTTTGTGTCTTAACTTGGAGAAAGTTGGTAAGAAAACACTTTTGGACATTCTCAAACTCTTTCCAAGTAGACTTCCCGATGCTTCCACCCCACACCTCCACTCCATAAAGAAGCACCGGTGTGGGGTGGAAGAGAGAAAAAGAGATAGAGAGAGAGAGAGGGGGGAGAGAGAAAAAGAGATCGAGAGAGAGAGAGTTCTATTATCATCCTCGGAGGTCAAATATGACCTATGGGACCAAATGAACATGTCACATGGTGTGAGTGGAGGTCATAAGTGACTCTCGATGCTCAAAAATGGCTGAAATGAGCGTCGCAATAGAGAGACCACATCGTGGTTGGGAGAGGAAGGTATGTAGGGAGAGCTCATGGATGAATATATGTGGAAAAGAGGACCTAATGTGGTCAAAAGGTGAGCACTCAAATAGTGTGTGGTACTCACTCTCTCGCACTTGACGAGGGCAGTTTGGGGCAATGTGTGTGGTGCAATGGCTGAAGCGAGAACCTCTAGATTTCTCCCAAGCCGTGATATATTCGCATTGTAAGAAGGCCTCATTAACTTGGGAGTCGATCGACGCATCCTTGACCAAGTGACATGCATCCCATCTTCCAAACCATTTCCTGATGTCAAGCATCCACCCCAAACTTAGTATTTTGCTCTTGCATGTCTTTTGGACCTTCTGACTTTCTTCATATGCAATTCTAGGAAGTCGATACAAAGGGCTACGTGTCTTAAGCATGTACACCACAACCCTTTGCATGGCCAAGACCTCAATGGGAAGCGATCCGAACTCAAGAAGTAAGAGCATCTAGGGTGTTTGTGTCTTTACTTGGAGAAAGGTTGTAAGAAAACGCTTTTGGACATTCTCAAACTCTTTCCAGGTAGACTTCCCAATGCTACCACCCCACACCTCCACTCCATAAAGAAGCACCGGTGTCACCAATGTGTCAAAGAGGTACTTTTTGAGAGCCCAACACTTGATCTCTCTTGCATTGCACATGTTCTCAAATGCATAATAGGCCCTCTTTCTGGCTTCCAAGCGACGCATTGCACAATCCTTCCATTTATGATTGGATGGAACCACAAGGCCAAGGTACTTGAAGTGATCTACCACTTCAAGTTTCTCATTGTTATATACAATGCATGGATTTTCATCATTGAGGGTCTTTACAAGCATAACCTTGGTTTTGGATCCATTCACGATCAGCCCGCTATGTAGGCAGAAGCGTTCCAAGACACTCATAAGCTTTTGTGCATCTTCTAAGGTATGTGCCAAGAGCACTACATCATCGGCATAAAGCAAAAGCATGATCACCGCATTTCCAATCTTAACCTCTTCTATGCCTTCTTGCTACATAAAGTCAAGAACCATGCATTCCAATTCATCAATGAGTAGTCCAAAGAGGGTTGGGGAAAGTGGGAACCCTTGTTTGACACCAATAGTGCTTGCAAAAAATTCTGAAATTCCATCTCCCATACGTAATCGACATATCACTTTTTGGTAGATGCGAAAGACTGGATGCATAAATTCTCTCGGCACTTGAAGGCTTTGCATACGTCTCCAAAGATTTCCTCGTGGTACCATGTCAAAAGATTTCTTGAAATACACAAAGCAACAATCCAACTTTTTTCCTTTCAATCGAGACGCTTCCATAAGAACTCGAAGAGTGACAAGGTGATCAATAGTGCTATGATGATTTCAAAAACCTGCTTGGCCAAGTGCACGTTTGCCACTCTTTTCAGCCCATTCACTTATCTTCATCTTCATAATACATCCAAATAACTTTGCCATTAAAGAACCAACCATTATAGTGCGATAGTTGTTCACATTGTTTACTTCTCCTCTTTTGTGCAAAGGTTTGATCCAATTTGCACTCCAATCATGAGGCATGCCATACTGAAGTGCAAGGTTAAACATATCGCATATCCAATATCGTGTTTTCTTGCTTGCCCATTTAATCATTTCAGCCTTGACACCTTGAAGGTCACCTGCATTGCGAGTAGCAAGTTTCTCAAGCGCGCGGCATATATCTTCAATGGTAAAGAAGGGAGACACAAACGGAAGGAAGCTACAACACTCCATCTTATCAACATTGGGTTGCTCATAGAGGTTCTTACAATGCATATACATATCCTCAAGAGTCAAGTCACCAAAGCTCTCAACGCGCTTGCCTTTTAGATTTTGCCAAAACTTGCCACATGCATGTGCTTTCTCTTGTGCTAAAAGAAGTTGTTTTTCGACTTCCCACCTTCTCCTCTTCTTTTGAACAAGTGCTTTGTATGTGCGTGAACATTCTAAGTAAACTTCCTTGTCTTTGATTGCATCCAATCTTAGCAAGTGTTTTCGGGCTTGACTACATTCCATGCCAAACCATTTCTTCTTGGTGCTACCCTTCTTAGACCTTTTGCAAGACATGTGCTTCACCGAAAAGCATTCCTTCGCACAAGAGAAAATTACTTCTTTAAAAACTTTCCACTTGCATTCTAATGTTGGGCTCTCTTGATTCTCTATCATGCTTAACATTTGGTCCACCATATCAGCATATATAAGTGCTCGTTTGAAGTCTAGACGTAGGTACAAATGATTCACATCATGATTGGAGGCTACATGCTCGGGCCGTTTACCACACTTGAGGTCAATACATAACATCCTATGATCCGATTCCGGATTCCATTCACCAAGTGTAAAGCTTTGTATGCATTCTAGAGTGACTTCCGAGAACAACATATAGTCAATCACGCTAGCACCATTGTGCTTTCTACATGTAAAGTCATTGGTGCCTTGCCATAGAGATACACCATTTGCAATGAGCATTCCGGTACTATTGCACATATGTAGAAGTGACTTTCCATAGTGATCCACTTCTTTTGCATCATTAGAACTTCAATTATACATGTATGAGTCATCCATTCTTCTTGAGACATGCGGCATGTCTACTTGTTGTGTGTCATGTTGTAACATATTTGTGCGAGCATTCATGTCTCCAAAAACAATGACTTCACCTTGATCCTTGTAATGAGAAATGTCTTCCTCTAGTTCAACAAAGGGCTGATCTCTATCCATATTCAAGCAAGCATAAAAGTTGGAGTCATAGTGAGGAATGTAGCAACCGGCCACAAACATGACTTGACCATTTGGTGGGCTGATTTTCAGCCATAAGTAGCATTTATACTTATCTTCTTTGACAATGGAAACATCTTTCAAACCCTTTTTGGTCATACATGCTATGCCTCCTTGGCCTCTTCGTTGCTTTGCATTTTTGGCTCACATCAAAGAATGCACATCGTATTTGTCAAATCCAAGAATTCGTTGTGCATCATGCTCCCATGTTTCGACAAGAAGTATCACATCGGACTCATTGGTAAGCTCATCAATGCCCAATTCCCGCATTCCATGGATACCCGTTACAATTCCAAAAGCTTATTCGCAAGCGTGAGTTGGTCTCATAGATCATGTGTCCCTATTTGTTGGGTGGACTTGCATCCTCCTTAAGTGGCTTTTCTTCTTGAGGTGATACCTTAACCTTCTTGCTTCTTTCCTCATATGCTTTGCGACGTACATTTTGTTGCATACGAGTGCGATCCTCATATACATTATAACCTGTTCCTTTGAGGTAGATCCAACCATTGTCAAGGATGATCTTTCTCTTTACCTCATCAGCCATGGTACATACAATAGGTCTTTCTCCCGAGCGAGGGACTCCTTGTTTTCCAACTCGATGTGCACCATAAGCCATGATTCCTGACATGCCAAAGTGTGTAGCAAAAAACTCTTCAATAGCAACTGCAAGAGATTGGGGTGTTTCCATGCTTTCCTCCTTGATTCCACGAATGACAATGTTCTTTGAGTGTTTTTGTCGTTCGTGCAATTCTTGAGTGTCCACATTCTCTACATTCTTTGCTTGGACAACGGCTTGCGTGATAGGAGATGTAGAAACCACATTATCCTTACATATATTAGCCCATGATTTGGATGCATTTATCATCTCACATACATCAAGTCGTATTGTATCTATTGTTTCCTCTTTCAATACATGATCACTCTCAACTTTGCTCAAGCGCTCTTTCAATACATTCATGTCAACAAGAGAGCGTTTACATTCTTGAACTTCATTCTAAAGATGCATCAAGCGTGTTGTTTGAATTTCAAGAACCTTCTTGAGGTGCTCATTCTCCACAACGAGAACTCTTAAAGTACCATTC
Organism: Adiantum capillus-veneris; assembly: GCF_014529385.1. Classification (NCBI taxonomy): domain Eukaryota; kingdom Viridiplantae; phylum Streptophyta; class Polypodiopsida; order Polypodiales; family Pteridaceae; genus Adiantum; species Adiantum capillus-veneris. Next base: position 5,061,488 of record NC_140951.1, read on the forward strand.
TCCATTGCAAGTGCACGCAACTCTTCATCTTGTTTGTTGACGGTTTCTTGTAACGAGATCAAGTAAGCCATGATCATTGCTTCCGTTGTTGTAGATGATGTGGTTGGATTAGCATCCAAATTTCTTGGAGATTTTGCATCATTCTCCATGGCGAGTGTGGCTTTTCCACCCTTGCAAGTTTTGTCTGACATTGCCTTCAAGTCGGCAACAAAAACGCAAAGTTTTGACAGTTTTTTCAGTTCTGAGATGCTGTTACAGCAAAGCCTTCCATTACACAAAAAATTATGTCTTTACATCAATACGTAGAGGGCTTCGTGCTCTTCGATTGAGGCTATAGATCACCTAAATCGGAGTTCGGATGAGCAAGTTATGGTCAAAAGAGTGAACTGCTGTCTACTAGGTCAAAAAACGGCTGAGAGAGAGAGAGAGAGAGAGAGAGAGAGAGAGAGAGAGAGAATATTTCGAAGAGAGAGAGAAATACTATCTGTGGCAGCCCGCCGTGGCTAGAGTATGAGAGATACCAATGGCACCTACCGGGCCGGATGATGCAACGGTAGAGTAGGAGAGAGAATATTAGCGGAGCCGGGTAGTAAGAGAGAGATCGTCTTTTGATAATAATGGAGGGGTGTGGCTAAACTGGTGGCGCCCTACCTGTGGTTGGGGGGGGGGGGTATGGTGAATGGTAAAGGCCCCTTTTTTTCCCCCCTTTGGTAGCAAACCCTCCCTTCCTTAGGGTGTGGTTCTCACGGGCATGGTTTTGAAAACCTGCCATCAATGGGAACCATAGGTGCACTTCATTGTTGCTTGCACATCCACCTCGATTTTCCTTTTGGTTGCTGCGATCATGGCACTATCTAGCTTAGGCCATTCCAAACTCTTCAAGGTTGGCGAGTGAACCAGAGATAGAATACCATATCCATTTTGCCTAGGTGTGACATAAGTATGATCATAAAAAAAAATGTCATGTGAGGCAAGCTAAGAGGACTGACAACCAACATAGAGCAATTTGCCAAGCTCAGAGTGGATGGCCTCAAAAGTTCCAGTGAAGGACTCTATTGGCTCCCATTCTACAAAATCGGATGGAAAAACATATGTAAACATGAACACAAAGCAATGGAAATCTTACAGTCATCAACAGCAACACACAAGGTTGAAATACTAAATAGATAACCGAAAAACTTGCAAGAGGAGTGAAAATTACAATTTGCAGGAAACCTCAATGGAGCCACTCCTGTCTCTAGCTTCAATTGTGAAGCAACATACACATGTTGCACCTTCTCAAGCCATGTCTCCTTGAGACCTTGTGTGCACCTCTTGAGCTGGTCTGCATTGTCACCCACATCATTCGTTTTAACTCCATCGTCACTCAATAACCATTGCCGTCTTGTATATTGTTGCATGAAATGGAGTCAATGACACTCCTAGGTCGTTGAGTACCTGATGATGCCATGGGAAATAGTTGGACAACCTGCACACAAACACTAATGATTAGACATTGCACATCCATGTTCTCAGCTGTATAAAGAGCAAGAATCTTGATGGTACACAAAGGTGAAGGATTCCACTTACTTCTATACTGTTCCACCTGCTTGTTGTCTTAATGTGGAAGAAATGTTGAAAATCTTGAGAGCGAAGTAGATCCTCTCTAGAGAGCTTAATGGAGAAGGAGCAAGAATCCTGTTGAGGAAAGAAAGAGGGATGATGTAGCAGAAGGATATGCTGTAGACTTCAGCTTTAGCTAGAGGTGTTTAGTGAAGCCCATGGAGTAATGGAAAACTTCAGTTTGAGGAGAATGCAGCCCTCCAAAATGTAGTAAGCTTGAGGAGGGAAAGGAGGTTCAAACTTCTGCTGCAGAGCTTTTGGGAGGGAAAACTGAAAGAAAGGAAAGAGAAACAAGGTGAAGTGAAGAGAAGTGAGAGATGGTACAATAGAGAGAGAGGGAGGGAATGATCAACACGTTTTTGGAGGGGACCCCTTTTAGGAGAGAGGGGGGAGAAACTGGTAGAGCTAGTAGAGAAAGGATTGGTTTTTACTCAACTATTTAGAGAAAAGTTCATTTTTTTAAATTTAAAAAAGATTTTCTCTTTCTATTTTATAAAAGAGTACAAGTTTGACCACTTAATTTTAGGCCCTACCATACCCACCATTTCAGTCCATATGGCATCCACCCATTTGCCCCTTCCATACTCTCCTTTTAAATCCCATGGCAAATAAAGAGGCCCCCTTAGACCCCATTCCCTTCCTAATGCTAGTGCCCCAACGTCCTGTCTCGCAGCGTACAAAATGGGAGCTAAGACGAATGGAGGCAATGGTGTGGATTACACTGAATGGGATGGGTTCAGTTACCGCGTTCGGAGAAGAAGAGAGATTTGTAGTTTGGGGCAATGTGTGTGGTGTAATGGTTGAAGCGAGAACCTCCAGATATCTCCCAAGGCGTGATACATTGGCATTGCAAGAAGGCCTCATTAACTTGGGAGTCGATCGACTTGACCAAGTGACATGCATCCCATCTTCCAAACCATTTTTTGATGTCAAGCATCCACCCCGAACTTAGCATTTTGCTTTTGCATGTCTTTTGGACCTTTTGACTTGCTTCATATTCGATTCTAGGAAGTCAATACAAAGGGCTATGTTGTGTCTTAAGCATGTACACCACATTCCTTTGCATGCCCAATACCTCAATGGGAAGTAATCCGGACGCAAGAAGTAAGAGCATGTAGGGTGTTTGTGTCTTGACTTAGAGAAAGTTGGTGAGAAAACGATTTTGGACATTCTCAAACTCTTTACAAGTAGACTTGCTAATGCTACCACCCCACACCTCCACTCCATAAAGAAGCACCGGTGTCACCAATGTGTCAAAGAGGTACTTTTTGAGAGCCCAACACTTGATCTCTCCAACATTGCACATGTTCTCAAATACATAATAAGCCCTCTTTCCGACTTCCAAGCGACGGATTGCACAATCGTTCCATCTATGATTGGATTGAACCTCAAGGCCAAGGTACTTGAATCTATCTACCACTTCAAGTTTCTCATTGTTGTAAACAATGCATGGATTTTCATCATTGAGGGTCTTTACAAGCATGAGAGAGAGAGAGAGAGAGAGAGAGAGAGAGAGAGAGATGAAAAGATAGAGAGAGATAGAGAGAGAGAGAGAGAAGGAAAGAGAGGAATAGAGAGAGAGGGGGGGAGAGAGAGAAGTAGAAATAGAGAGAGAGAAAGAGAGAGATGGACGTATCAACGTATCGACGCTCGTCTTAGGACAGAGAGCGTTATGAGAGACAAAGCGGCGATGGATCTTGTGGTTTTTCATGTTTTGGTAGTGGCGCGGTAATGGTCGCAATAATAGGCGTGGTAATAGAGACGGTAATACCTGCGATAATGCCTGGTACCTAAAATAGGGAATAAGGGAGAGTATGTCACGTTTTTGCTGCATACTCTGCTCTCCTTCCTCTCCACCATTGCTCTTTCTCCAACCTCCCCCCCCCCCCCTCTCCCTACACCTTCTCTATC
>NC_140951.1:5067500-5162500 GCF_014529385.1 Adiantum capillus-veneris
AGTTGAGCTAGTATACAACCAATAGCAAAGTTTGAAGTATCTACATATACGTGGAATACCTTATCCAATCTGGTGTTTTCAGTATTGGAGCTGAGGTGAGAGCTTGCTTAAGCTTCATGAAGGATTCTTCACATGTCTCGGTCCATTCAAAGTGCATAATCAAGCTATGTATGGGTTTTGCAATTATAGCATATATGTAGATGAACCGTTGGTAATATCCACAATGTCCCATGAAGGCTTGTACCCCCTTGACTGTTGTTGGTCTAGGCAAATCAGCAATGACATGAATGTTCTCAATATCAGTATCTTTGCCATTTTTAGACACTATATGTCCAAGAATTTTCCCTTGTCTTCCCATGAATGTGAACTTTTCAGGCTTTAAGCAAATTCTGTAAACTCTACATTTCTTGAATACCTTTGTGAGGCGTTCAAAATGATCAGTCCGGATTGACGAATGTACGCATAGATCATCCGTGTATACTTCTAAGTATTTCCAAAGATACTCTTTGAAAGCATGGCTCATCAACCTCTGAAACATGGCTGGAGCATTAGTTAACCCAAACGGCATAACCCGATAGGAAAATATATCCCATTCTATTGCAAAAGCAGGTTTATGCTGATCTTTGGGGTCAACCAAAAGTTGATTGTATCTCGAAAACCATCTAAGAAGCTGTAAGCTTCTTTTTCTGCAACTGGTTCTAAAACACGCTTAGTTATTGGAAGAGAAAAATTGTCTCTAATGGTAGTTGCATTCACCTTTTTGAGATTAACACACACTCGTAATTTCCCATTCTTCGTAGGTACTACCACAATTGGAAACATCCAATCTGTGTGTTCAATTTTGTAAATCAATTCAGCTTCCTTTAGTTTTTCAATCTCTTCTTTGATCTTCCTTGCAAATGTTTCGATATAAGTGTACGGTATCTTTCTACTTGGTTCCGCATCATCTCTCATGGGTATAGTATGTTGACAAATTTCTTGATCAACACCCTTGAGATCCTTGTAAGACCAAGCAAAGATATCCCGGTATTACTTTAACAAGCTCAGCAAAATCTTTTCTTCTTCTTCTGTTAGGTCTTTCACAATGTAAGTAGGTCTAGGCTCTTCTCCTGGTTCAGCCAAGTCTACCCTTTTAGCGTTTTCAGGTCCTTCGTAAGATTCACCTTGTTTCCATAGTTCCCTAACAGGTTGTTCAATTATGATTTTTCGATCTTGGAGAGTATACTTTTTGTAATGGGAAGGAACATGCATTACATCCTTACCATCCTCTTCCGTGGTTTCCATTTCAGTTGTGTATATCTCCTTTAGAGGCTTTTTTAACTCTTGATATTTCTTTTTTCGCTCGACTCTGGTCATGAGTGGTTTCTTATTCTGTGATTTTTCTTGAGTACCCTTTCTTGTTTTTCTTGATGTCTCAGACATTTTTGAATTTTTGTTTGAAAGATATGTGCCAGTTATTTTGTTCTTGACACAATCATTAGCATCTATCTGCATCAGGAATTGTGTTTTACTGGAGACTGATGGCATAGGTCGTGTTTTCATGGTATTGGTGTCTCTCTTTCATCTATACAATTTTTGTCTTCTTGATTTCTAGGTTGGAAAGTCAAAAAACTTTTCCCCCCCTCCCCTTAAGAGTAACTGAGCTCTCGTATGCTCTTTTTTTGACCCCGAATCTTCTGAGGTAGTTGAGTGTTCATCTAACTCATCAGTTGCATCGTAATAGAGGTCATAAAAGACTTGTTGAGATTTCATCAAGTCCTTGGGTTCCTCATCTTTGTTTTCAATGTTGAGGACTGACATCATTTGGATGGGAATTATGTCGTAGCCAGCCTCATTACAAATTTGAGTAGGCATAGACGTATTACCACATACATCCATTGTCACTAAAATTTGAGTCCACTCGAATGGTTCAAATAAATGCTTTGGAAAGGGTTCAGGTATGTAGGCTTCGTCTGTACAGTCCCTTTCTAGGATACATTCCTCTTGTCTTAAGCTTCCATTGTCTGAAGCTCGGCACATCCAAATAGGAGTGTCTCTATTTAACCAAGATGGGAGTTTAGTTTCAGTCGAAGAGACTGAATCAAACTCTTGGATGGGTGTTTTCAAGACATCTCTATAATTGTGATCTTTTAGATTGACTTGTGCTATAGATCCCACCTGCTTCAAGTACAGATAGTTGTTTCCCCAATCTTAGATAAGCTGTACCTGTCGCATGAAAGGACTTCCTATGATTTCATAGTTGAGTTTTTTTCCAAAGTCTACTATGGCAAAAGTGTGTTGATATTCAATTCCATAGGAATTGACTATCACTTTTTCAAGTAGCCCTAGTGGTCTCTCAATGTGTCCGTCGTCAGCCAACTGCACTTTCATTCGCGTTTGTCTAATGGCTGGCTGTCCCCAGGATTCCCATACTGCTTTAGTGGCTATGTCCATGCCAACTCCACTATCCAGTATTTCCATGATTTCAATGTCATTATATTTCACTGGGAGGGTGGTGTTTCCTTCTTCCCCTTCATAATATTCTCAGACCTTGTTCATAGGAACTGATCGAATCTCTTTTTTTTCCATTTCATTTTTCAATTTTCCTAAATTCTTAGAGATTGACCCCATTATCCCCACCTTCTCTAGGGTTTTCTATAAATCGTTCCACAAGTATGGTCCGAGTTTCAACATTTCTCCCAAATTAAGAGTGCATTGGATGGGTGTAGACATGATTGAATAAATGTTGTTTACTTCTAGGGTCCATTTAGCTCTTTTTACTTGAGTGGTCTTGCAAACAATGGATTCATCTTTGTATCTCCCAAGTAAGAAGGTAATGTTTTTAATGTCAACGGTTTAGACATTTCTGAAGCTTCCAAACCGCAATCCCTGTACAAGGATTGTAAATCCATGTTCATATCAGATGGTAGGTTATCCAACCAGACTTCCTCTATAGGAGATGAATTTAAAGTTAGGCTCCCATCATTGATCTATCTTACCCTTTTCCCATAAGTGTCCTAGCCACTCTTCCTCTACGAATGGAATTCCGTCTAAGGCATCTTCGTTGTCTAGCACTATAAGCTCTGGTTCATTTGTTTCAAGGTGGGGTTCTCCCACCACATTGGATTTTGCTTTCGTTCCTTCTACGGCAAGCTCTGCAGGTTTTGCAATACTTTCAAGCTTGGGTTTTTGTTTATCCAACATTTCTTGCGTGATTCTTACCAAATTTTGATAAGACTCCAGCTTCGCTGCTTCCATGTCTGGAGATGGATAGTTTTTCCACTTGTTTTCCATGTTTTGGCCTGCTTTAAGTCCTGCTTGTTAGGCTTCCAAGGTGGCATTAATAGGCTCCAAAATTTTATCAACCGGAATGGATCCTCCAGATTTCACGGTTGTTTCTTTGAATTCACTACTGCCAGTTTCTTTCAGCTTGTTCTGGGCTAGCATTTTTGCTTTCTTTTCGATTTCAACCCGTTGTTTTGTTTTCTCATCTCATATCTTTTGCTTTTGTTCCTTTTGATTCTTTGAGAAGAAACTTTTGTGCTCTTTGAATCATCAGAGGAGTTGTGTTTCTTTATCTTTGCATGGGCTCTAGTGATTACCTTGATTGGAACAATTGGTTCACTCTCTGAGGAGCTACTAGGTATCACTTGGACTACGTTTACGACAGTTTTTTCCTTGTTCAAAGGATTCTTAGGACAATCTTCCGAAAAGTGTGCTCCCTTTTTGCAACATTTTATGCAATAGGCTTCAATTGGTTTGAGGTTTTTGTCAGGCTCTGGACATTCCTTCTTCCAATGGTCATCAACACCACAGTTATGACAGTTTCCTTTTCTAGGCTTCATCATGGGTCTTCCCATGGGAGGTCTGACACCTTGATTAGCTACATAATACATTGGTGCAAGATCTGGTGGAGCATAAGTCATGGTTTATTCCATTGGTGGCGGATGTGGACTATACCAATCTCCTTCTACCATTACTATAGAAGGACTAGGCTCTGCATAGGGTGTAACATGCACTAATGCTAGTTCATCTATGACTCCTTCCGAGTGCATGTACTTTACAGGCACTGCATTATGTCCTAGATACGGAGGTTGTTGTCCCAACACAGGTTGAGGACTTTCCATACCCATTGATGGTCTTTGAGCTTGGGCCATATTAGGCTGATATCTATACATGGGTTGTCCTTGTGGTCTCATAGGCATGTACTGAACATTCACATCATACTTTGGTCTATAGTAGCACTCATGGGTCTCATGGTTGGTCCATTTACCCTCGATTGCACACCATTTTTGTGGCCTAATTGGTTGTCCCTATGCAGGTATCCCTTGTCCTGGTCCTCCCCTTTTTAACATATCTTCTATGACTGAGAGTGGTGCCGCAGCAGCCGTTCCCACTTGTGTTGGTTTTGTGGATGCTGTTTTCTCGCTTTGGTTATCCTTAGGGACATCTTCTTCATTGAAGATCTCACAATTGTCTCCTAGGTCAATAGTATCAGACACACATGCTTCTAGGGTTGTATGCTATTTAATATAGAGTATAACATGAAGTTCTTTGTTTAGCAGTCCTCCAGAAACAAAGATACCAGTTTTTCTTTTTCAGATATCTCCATCTTTGGGCATCTGGCAATGTATTTTTTCATTCGAGTTGCACAATCCCTAACAGACTCACCATGTTTCTGTTTAAAGCTGTAGATTTGAGCTACTGTATTATATTTAATCCCCATTTTGGAATAAGTAGCTACAAATCCTTGAGCTAATGTGTTCAAGTCTATGATTGACCTTGGTGGAATGTTTTGGAACCATGTCAAAGATTTTCCTTCTTATGTCATTCCAAAACCTCTCGAATTGAGTATGGAAATCCAATATAGCTCTGCTCTTAGCACTTGCTTAAAGATTGCTAAGTGGTCATATGGATCCCCTGATCCACTGCATTTTTTGACCCAGTTTTGAAAATGAGCTGGTCTGACACGTCTATTTGGTTCAACTCCAGGTCCGAGTCCTTCAACACGTCTATCCTGTTCCGAGTCCTTCAAACCATTCTGTTGGAAATAGTGACTCATGTAGCCCTGGGCTGGCCTTAGTGTCACCCGGTTTTCTATGTGATGAGGTGGTTTTTGGTTTTTTCACATTACTCTCAGATGATCTCTCACGGTGTTCATCCCTTGGAATTGTTTCTGCTCCTTGCTCCATATTCAATCCCGTATTGAATACCCTTGGTATTTGGTTTGTTCTACCTCCTCAAGAGGCATCATAACAAAGTTATTGTTATAACAATCCCTAAACAGGTAGGTTGGTAGGTCTGCTAATCCCTTATCTTTGATCCTGAAGATATAGATTATCTTCATGGCTGTTAATTGTCCTGGTTTGGCATGAGAAGTCCACAATAGATCTTTTATGTTTCTATTTTCACATCACTAGATTCCGATCCTAGGATTATCCGTACTAAGCCGTTTCAAGGGCTTTGAGTCTACTTGATCGTATCCCTCGAATTCCAAAGTTGGTGGTCCTTCTTTTGCTGACATATCTGGGATTGTAGTGTTTACTTCTAACCCCCATTTGTCTATCACGTCAGGATTTTTGACTTGTAAATACTGAGTTCCGTTTCAATCCATGTACATTTTTTCTTGTTTGTTTGTACTAACCTCTTCTTCGAACTCAATACCATGATCATCAATGCGAATAGCATACTCCTCATTAGGGTCCAAATAAACCTGGGATCCATGACGGTTAGTCTTGTACAAAGATAGTATATGCTTATAGCACACTGTCTTTCCGATTTTTGAGTGAGTCGAGTAAGAAGACATTTCGGATGTTGAATCTGAAAAAGTGTCTGAGACTTCTTCAAGAACTGTGTGCAAGGAATTGCCTTGATTCACGCTTTCTTCCATAGATACTCTACTGGAGGTTTCTCCGAGTATGCCCTCATTTCCTAGTACATTACCAGATCTAAGGTTCATATAGACTTATGAATCCTTGGATAGAGTATTCACCTTTGGACTGACTTGTCGTCAATTTTCACTTGATTCAATTGCAACTTTCTGTCAAGCCATTGATTCCTCGTGTGCAACCTGATTCCTGTACAAATTTAATCAAGTTAGTTATTCTTCTTTAAAGACAATAGAGCTCCAGATAACTCTAGTGGTTGGTCTCTATGTATCACTTCAAATCGAGCTATGGGAATCAAAATTTGACTTTCAGATTTGACTTTAGCAAAAATCAAAGGTCTAATCTGCAACCTGTAAACTGAGTGTGTCTGTACCAATTTTGATTCGATTGAATCCAAAATTGCATTGTGGCCTTATATTATGTTGGTCTATCATTGTATGAGTTCAAAAGTCCAAAATAATGTCTCTCGATAGCAGAAGTAAATAATCACGATTATTTACTTTTGTCAAATTTTTGACACTTTTTTGGTACGTTTGGCAAGTATACCACTTGTTAGAGTCCTTGGGAAAATTTCAACAAGTTTGGACCAATTCTGATCAAGTTTATCAACTGTTTGGTGTTCACAGACTCTGATTTCGAGAGTCTGGCTTAAGTCTCACTTTTGGGATCCAAATTTCACCAAAATTGATTTGTGAGGTCTACTTGATGTGCTTGACCTTGTGGTATACTCAAATTTGCAAAATCATCAAGTTTTGAAGTAGATGTAAATAATCGAGATTATGTACTTCTAACAAATTTTTGTAAATTTTTTCTCCAACTTTGACACAGATATATTAAGCACCTTAAGTTAAGTTCAGTAGCCAATTTCCATCTAATTTGGACCATTTTTTGTCAAATGGTCATCAATTATCTGTCCGCAAACTAACTTTGCAATTTTAGTCACCAACTTCACTCTATTGGTCCAATTCTTACCAAATTTGGTTTGTGGGCTTATTACAACATTGTGAAGCTAGTGGTATGCAGACTTAGTCAAAAAAGTTAAAAAATAGGGCAGATATAAATAATCACGATTATTTACTTCTGATAATTTTTTGCAAATTTTTGGTCAATTGAGCATATACACATGTTCATCACATCAACATAAGCCTATGAATCAAATTTCAACAAGTTTGGACAAAGTTTTCCCAAATTTAAAGATTCAAAAAGTCAGTACAAACTATAGGTTTTACCCCGTTTTTTGTCAGTTTAGTGATCCAAATCTTTTGGGCCTTTACAAAATTTGTTTCTACACATGCAATGAGTCAATGGTATGAACCTTGGAAATTTAGAGCAGAAAGTTAATAATCGCGATTATTAACTTTAGGCTTGAAATGAGCACTTTTTTGCAATTTTCTCAAAGATAGACATTCTTTTTATGATGCATTTTAAGCCTATGAATCAAGTCAAAACTTAATTTAGCCTAAAATGTCAAGAAAAAGTAATTAATCTGAGTTTTGGTCAGTTTCTTGAAATTTTTACCTGGAAGTGTCTTTGAGCTTACCCACTGGTTCGGACAACTCTTAGGCTTACTCTCTAGTTGGCTTGAGTGGATTCAAGTCTTTTCAAGCTATTTCTAGCCGTAGACCTGAAATTCTGCAACTTCCAATAACAACTCACACTTGATTTTTTCAGAGAGAGCAATGTTCTGAAATCCACCTCGGATCCTACTTATCCTACTTCTAGACTCTCATGCAAAGGGGTTGTGGAAAGTGTCCACAAACACTCGTTTTCTTGTGTTTTTTATGTTTTTCAGAGTCTTGATCTTAAGACTTGTCTCGTCTACTAATCATTCTCCAAATCCTAATCTGAATCTACAATCCTACAGTCCTAAAGGTACTCAGCAAGTACGATTACTTCCAAGCTACCTCTACACAGCAAAAGACGACAATTTTAACCTATGCGATTTCTAAAAGAAAGTTTTGAACTCTAGGCGAACATAGAGGAAGATAAAGATAACAACACAAGATGCTCATGTTTTTCCCTTGTTTAGGTCTCTTCGATCCCCGGCAACGACGCCAAATGTGGGGCGCATATCTAACCTCACCATCCTATCTTATTGCAGTATTAGCGAGAACCACGGTTAATTTGTCAAACCATGGCACGAAGCTAACTCGACTCATGCATAGAGGCTACAAGAGGTTGTCAATCTCTTGGAAAACAACTAACAACTCGCATCTAACTCAGGCAACACTCAAGTGGCTGAAATCACCAAAAGCCAATCCCTCATCGGCAAACAAATCACATCCGTTACAACATCAAATGACATCCAAACGTAATGAAACCTCTAGGACAATTTTATAAGACCTAAGCACACATGTCTATGACCTCAAATCCCACTTTAGGTCAAGTTCCAAAATCGCAATTATTAACAGCAGTGGATTTTTTGACCTAGTCATTTTCGACCCAGAATGCATCTAAATGCTTAGCAATGATGCCCCAATACCCAGCCTATGCTTAGTTTTTTAATTGAACATATAAATTCCTAGTTATGATGAAATTAGGCCGCGGTCGACGACGCCAAAAGCTACAAAATACTGTGAATGGCTTACGTCAATGATTAGAGCTCTTACCTGCGGTTGCAATGCAACAAACGCAATCGCAATGTGACAATCGGAGAGGGAGTAGGAAGAAAGCGCCGCTAGCTCAGGCTGTGTATTTCTTGTCCAAAAACTTATATCAAACTTACAAAAATTGGCTTTGATACCTTAGCCAAGGTTTTTGGGTGGTCAAATCTAATAATCTGGAGTTCTACCAAAGGTGGGAATTGATTGGATGATACAATCTGGGAGCTTGTAGCTCCGACTCATTAATTACAAGTTTTATCAGAGAAAATAGGAGTTACAATATTCCCAATTTATCAAAATAATAAATGTTTTACAAGGAGAACTCCAAAAATTGATGTCTGCGCTAGCTTGCTGCTAACAATGGAGTATTAAGTCTATCACTAAGAGTTTAGGAATAGCAAGAAATGAACCTACATTAACCTAAGTTCAAGGCACATTACCTATGATTAGCACACATAAAACCTAATTTTTCGATGAGTTAATTTTCACAAAGCAAAGTGTTGAAACTTAAGTATGCCTAGCTTTTGAACATGAAAAAAACATAGCTTAGAAGCAAAATTTCACTTAAGCCAAGCAAGAGAATGAAGAGATGAACAAAAGAGAAAAAACATGGAAGGATTACAACTATTCATGCTCTTTGTGCATCCTTGAGCAAACATCCCCTTTGTGTAGAGAAGCCTCTTGATCTTTTTATTTGCAAAAGAAGCTGATTTGAAGCTAAGTGTAAACACAAGCTCCAAGGCCTTTTATTGAAATCCAAAAAAGCACACAAAAACATCAATGAAAACTTAAAGCTAGGGTCTTGCATATACGAATTTTCCAAAGGAAAAAACCCAAGGGAAAAAAATTCCTTTGGTTATGCACATGATGCTCTTTGATAGCAAATTTATGCATACATCACAAAAATGAGAGAGAAAATTTCTTCCTCATAAGCAAATTTTGCAATTTTTACCATCTCTCATGCATGATGCAAAGTTGATTAGTTTCTAGCTCAAGGAAATATGGAATTAAAAACAAGCCAAGAGCTAAAAATAATGCAACTTTGATGAAATGTTTGTGGCTCTTGAAAGCCGAATTTTACAATTTAAAGCTTTCCAAAAAGTTGGCTAACAACTAGCTCATGAAATTCTACAATTTTAGAGCACGGTATGAGCTAGAGATGACTGCATCTTGATGAAATGAAAATGACTGGCTCTCAATAGCCAAATTTGTACTTTAAAGCTCTCAAAAAAAAAAGTCTACACTAGTTCAAATGAAAACATTTTCACTTTAGACCAAACTATGAGCTAGCATGTATACAATTTTTAATCCAAAGAATTGAATGGATCTAAGTAGCCAAATTTTGCAATGATGACCCCTTCTTGGATCAATGAAATCACACACCTGTCTACTACCCTTCAAAATGAAGCTCAAATCATTAGTGCTCTTAAGCATTTAAAAATTCAACACAAGCACTCAAGGAATTCACAGTCAATCACAAGCTCAAAGTTTTATTGCTCTCTTTTGATCATTCAAGAAGCTCAAATTTTAGTGCTATGTAGTGAATTTTTCATTTAGAGAAAGCACTAAAATGCACAGTCAATGCCAAGACCAAATTTTAGTACATAGAATGTCTCGTTCAAGCATTATTGCATGTGCAATGTAACTCTCAAAAGATGACCAAACATATCACCAAAAGTTTTCCAGGAAGCGGGGTCAAGACCAGGCGAATAGGAAGTTTAGTGGTTTCCCAAGGTCTCTCATCGCTTGGCTCTGACCTTTTTTTATTTGCCTTTGGTGAGCTCCATTTTTGCAGTTGGGTCAAGACCAGTCGAATAGGGGGTTTAGAGACTGCACAAGGCCTCCCATCGCTTGGTTATGACCTCTATTGATATTCCTTTGGTGAACGCCATTTTTGCAGTTGGGTCAAGACCAGGAGAATAGGGGGTTCGGCCTTCCATCGCTTGGTTATGATCTCTTTCTTTTAATGAACACCAGTTTTGCAGCGGGGTCAAGACGAGGAGAATAGGGGGTTTAGAGACTGCCCAAGGCCTCCCATCGCTTGGTTATGAACTCTGTTGATATGCCTTTGGTGAACTCCATTTTTGCAGTTGGGCCAGGCGAATAGGGGATTTAGAGACTTCCCAAGGCCTCCCATCGCTTGGTTATGACCTCTATTGATATGCCTTTGGTGAACGCCATTTTTGTAGTTGGGTCAAGACCAAGCAAATAGGGCATTTAGAGACTGCCCAAGGCCTCCCATCGCTTGGTTATGACCTCTATTGATATTCCTTTGGTGAACACCATTTTCGCAGCTGGGTCAAGACCAGGCGAATAGGGGGTTTAGAGACTGCCCAAGGTCTCCCATCGCTTGGTTATGACTTCTTTTGATTTGGCTTTGGTGAACTCCATTTTTGGAGTTGGTTCAATACCAAGAGAATAGGGGGTTGAGTGGTTGTCCAAGGTCTCTTATCACTTGGTTCTGACCTTTACTAGTTACGGGTTATGGTACTGGTTAATGGGGTCATAACAATTTGGTGTGTATGTTTGATGGTGGGTCTGCTAAAGGCTATAACGGAGAGGTTAAGCCACCACTAACTTCCAAGAGTACTGATTTTGTGGGTCAAACTCCACGTGATAGGAGTATATGTGCTTTGTTTGCAAGCTAAAAGCAGAGGCAAAAGCAAACAAAACGGCAACAAAAAGTGAAACCTGCCAAAAATGGGCGTGGACTTGCATTAATGGTTGCATAAAAATCGGGTGTTTGAGGCAAGTGGTGGGCTTGGTGAGTAGGTGGGATTGGTGAGTAGGTGGGATCCTATGATCATCACCGAGTCAAGTTGACAAGCACCAAAAGCAAAAAATCAGAGTGTGTGTGTGTGTGTCTTTTTGTGGCGTTTTCACACAGTGGCCAGCGAATGCAACAATGGTGAAGTCGGGCCAGTAATCATGAGCGTGCTTGTGTGTGTGTGTGTGTGTGTGTGTATGAGCTCGCAGTGAGCCTTGCAATAAGGGCCGTTGATGATGGTACAAGGTGTGCAAGTGGGTATGCCGTCATCCAAAAATTGTGTGCACGCTTTTATGGGTGTATTTTTAGGTGTGTGCCTCAAGATGGCAGCTTTTTCGTTCTTTGGTGCATTACACACACAGTAATTTTTATGCATATACATGAATTCTTGATGAAAATTAAGCATTATTTGGATACACACAAAGCTCATTAGTCAAAATTTGACTATGAATTTCATTCCAAGTGCATCAAATTAGGTGCAAAGTGTAGGTCGATTTGTGTTACACACCTAATTTTAGCAAATAATTAGCAACATTGAACTAATCAATAATTGACATAACAAGTGAGTGCACTTACATTTTATCTACACTCCAAGCTATTTCTTTGCTCCTCGTGAAGACGCATCACTGCACACACAAGTGTGTGCACCATCAAATCGGCTCCAAAATTGACCATTTTAGGTCAAAATCAAACACTCAAATCATCAAGTTAGGCATAAAATAGCACAATTAACTTGATTAGAGTGATGATTCCACCTCTTACAAGGGGATTTCACATACTTTACAATTAAAATGTTAGTGGTTAGGTTAGCAAGGTTAGTCAAAATTAGTAAACACTAGCATGAAATTAGTAAAATTAGCATGGAAAGAAGCGAATTAGTAAGGGTTAGTATGAAATTAGTGAAATTGGGGATGGAATTGGGGTTTGGGGTATTCATAACTCAACATTAGCATCAATTTCTTGCACAATCATCATCAAATCACACCAAAATTAAGTTACACAAACTCAAAAACCGAGAAATTAGTAATGAAATTACTCTATTCTACACATCCTAAACTCACTAGCTTAGGTTATTGATCCCCGAAAACGGCCCCAAATGTGGGGATGCGTTGTAGCTTGACCTAATCGCAACCCACAAAATTGTCATATCGTGGATCGGCAACCCGGCTAGTGCATGGAAGCACAAGCCTAAGATGTATAGACATGGAGGATTCTAGGGATCCTTCTACTCATCATAGAGAGAAGCCATGGAAAGGGATTCCTCTAATCAACAACACATTCCTACTTACTAATCACTTGCACACAATCATGCGGTTGAAATTAATCTCTCACTTCAAACACTCTTATTCACAAATCTTAATCACATAACTACACAAGCATGCAATTGGCATACCTACTCCACATTAGTATGTCCATTACGGCACAACCCCTCAATGCGACTACGTATGCACACACACTAAATGTACCTTGTAGAGAGAGATGAAGTGAAGGAAGGCACATCCTTCACACACCATGTCCAATGGTGTGGATAGAATAGATTAACTCAAAAAAGGGATTAGGAGATCTACCATCACACTAATACAATCTCACTCCACATAATCAAACAAAGAAGACTAATAAGAAAGAAAGTGTAATTGATTATTAGAAATCAAGAGCTACATGGGCATGGAATGCCCATGAGCCTCATGACCATCCACTCTACCAAGAGGAGAACTCACCCAAGAATGACTTCTCATTAAGCATAGGGCTCTTTTATAGCTTTGGGCCTCAAACCCTTCAACTATGGGATAAAGTTGAGCTCTTTAGCCTAGACTTATACAACTTTGGAACTCCTAAATGATCCCAAGGCCCTACACAATGAAAAGGAAATATTGTGCATTATAGCACATCCATAGCTTGGTGCATAATTGGTGTAGCCTGTCTTAGCCGCTGCTAAAGCTGGAAATCTCAGATAATTCAACCATGTAGGCCGCTTCTTTGTCATTGCCTCGTGTGCTTGCCACGTCCTTACTCTTGGTACATGACAATAAGTTGGGTCTTTTTCAAGTGCCGCAGGTGCTCTCATGAACACAATCAAGTATCTAGGATTCTTGTTCAGCCAGCTTTGTCTCCACTTGGGATGGACTTCATCTGCACCTTCTGCTTGCATGTCTTTATATAGTCCTTCCACTGCTCATCCGTCTCTTGAGAAAACTTCTCCTTAAGTGCATCTTCTTCAGCTTTTGATAGCTGGATCATTGGCACTTGATCCGCATCTCCTATTGGTACTTGAAATTCTTCTTCTCCACTTAGCCCTTTTGCCGGTTGTGTCTCCATCTCAGCGAAAGAGACTGAGGGAAAATAAATGTGGGGTTGTTTGTATGTACCTGATTTTTCCTACGTCTCTTGTTGTCCATCTCGTAGTAGCTGGTTAACTCTCTTCAGCTCTGCTATCTCCTTGAGTATCTCTTCTTCTCTTTGTACCCACATTAACGCAAAGTTTTGCGTTATGAATGCACTAGCTTTAGCTCTAGCTCGAGATATTTATTCTTTTTCTCCAGTGATTTATAAACTTTGTCTGTACCTTTGATTGAGGCAAGTGCGGGGTTTTCAATTAGGGCCAATTTGGATGAAAAAAGGGTTGTGTACGAATCTAAAAAGAGGCAAACTAAAAGATACCATGAAGATCTTACCAAAACTATTCAACATGGGTACTCATTGGATAGAGCTCATCAAACACCGCCTATGGACCATTTGAGCACTACATTTGGTTTCATATGCAAAAGTTATGGCTAAAATAGTGCACAATATTGGAAAAGAAAGTGAAGGAGGTCTTGACACGTGTACAAAAGTGCCAAACATTTGGAAATGTGGCTCCTCCTTGACCCTTAGATTAAAAACAGAGAAACCCTAAACATCCTTTATTTCATCCAAATTGGTCCTAATGCTCTTATCTTTTGCAAGAAGTTTGCCTGATCATTGATCCTCTGCTCTAAGTATTATGATGAAGCGTTTGCTACGTCTAACTACAATACTTGGATCTTTTGAAATGGCAGATTTTTAGTTAAGATTTCTTTGGTAACTTCTGCCAGTTATTCGTCTTTGGTCTTGCAAGCATCAATTAACTTCATGAGAAGTTCGCCTAGCTCTTCCATTTCCTTTTATTGCTTTTCTTTGGCTAGCCGGTGTTGTTCAGCTTCAGCTTTCAACTCTTGGATTTTTCTTTGCAGATCAGTGCTGACATTCATCCTGTCCTCCAGTTCTCCTTGAAGAGCGTCTCACCATTTCCAACCCTCTAGCCTTAGCACTGGGGCTAAGTGCATTGCATTTTTTCTTTCAACTCCTGCATCTGCTTTGCATATTCATTAACTTGGAGAATTACCTCATCATTTTTCTATCAGTCTTCAGTTTCTATGAGCTACCTAGATGATTCAACAGTCTCTTTGTGTGGCTCCTTGGGTGGAATTGTGGCAGTTACTAGTTGGGTGGGATTGTGGCAGTTACTGTTGGGTTGGGGCTCTACATCTATTTGTGGCTATGCAGTTGACTCTACTACTTTGTCATCTTGAAGCTTTGTGAATGCCTCGACCGTTTCCCGTTGTCTGGTGGTAGATGGGGTTTCCTCTGTTTCTTGTATCTTTGGTTGCTCAAAAATTGTTGTGTCCTTTGGTTCAAGACTTGCTGCTTTTTTTGCTTCTGGCTCTTTTGATTTGCCTTGCTCGGAAGTAGTTGCTGCCTCTTGTGGTTCAGGTTCCTTTTCCTTGGTTTGCTTGCCCTCTGTGAGTCTATCTGTTGGTGATGATGGAGGGCTTGGCATGGGGTGGTCGTGTTGTTCCATAGATGGTCTGGGAGACATATCACTTTGTTCGTGTTGGGTCTCTCCTTGTGTTGTTGCTTCTTTCGTTTGTCTCTTCTGCTCCACCGCATCTTCCCTTGCTTTTCTTTCTACTTCTTGAGCTTCTTTTTGCTTCAAGGCTTCTGCCTCTTCGTACATGCGTTCAAGAGATTCCTTGGGATCTTCTGGTTATTTTCTGGTAGGATTCTTAGTTCGGGGACCTTTCATATCCTTTGGAACTCACCGTGTTGGGTCCTCTCCTATAGCTTGGCGGCTTCTTTTTGCTTCAAGTCTTCTGCCTCTTCATACATGCGTTCAAGAGATTCCTTGGGATCTTCTGGTTCTTTTCTAGTAGGATTCTTGGATCGGGGACCTTTCATATCCCTTGGAACTCACCGTGTTGGGTCCTCTCCTGTAGCTTGGCGGCTTCTTTTTTAGGTCTCTTTTTCTCGTTCTAACCTCGCTTTCTTTTGTTGAGGTTCTTCCTGATGTGCAACCACTAGCTTTTTCTTCATCTCCTCTCTTCTAGCTCTTTTTTCTTCATTGTCTAAGCTTTTTCTGCTATGTGCTTCATGAGAGCTTTCTTCAGACTCCGCATCATATTTTTAAACTCTGTTTGTTGATCTTGTGGTTCTTGGAGATGGATGTGCTGACACTATCCATGTGTTTTCATATGGGGCAGGTGGAAAATTGTCTGCCATGTTGATATCATGGTAAGCTATTCTTATGAGTATCTCAGGTGCTCCCAAATAGGTTATCTTGCCCTCTTTCTTGGTACCCTTCAATGTGGATAACACGTATTGTACATGATCAATGGGTTGCCTTGTTGTCGACTTTAACACTTGTGTAAATGTAGTCTCAATTGCATGATTGGGTGTTGTGTACCCTGGAGGTCTCTTTGCTAGAAAGTGGAAGTGTTGGTGATATAATCGTGCTGGTTCTTTCACTTTCTTCTGGATAAGATCAGCAAAGGTTGCCACAACATTTTTTTTGGTGAAGGTACCTGCTGTCTTTTTGTCTCTAGCTCTCATGGTTATCCCTTTTGTTGGCAATTTGAGAGCTTCGGTCACTATTTCTTTTGTAATTACCACTTCTACCTTGTGCCCTTGCTGGTCAATAATCTGGGTTGTTCCATCTTCCTTGATTGTGGATAGGAGCTCATAATCTTTCTAAAAATCTACACCACATGGCTCTTGGTCGTAGAACTCTCTGAGTCCAAGCCTTCTATTAGCTTCTTTCATTTCGGGCTTTGCCACGACATCGTAGACCTCTTTTGGCAAAAGCTGTAGTTCTACCTGATGTCCTTCTTCACTTTTGAATCTACCTGTGAAAAATAACATTGTCATACAAGATTGCTCCAAACCCCTCGATGTGATTTCTTATACCATATTAAGAGACAATACAGCTCTCTCGACACGCATACCTAGATACTCCTGCTGGTATGTACAACAAATACATTATTGTTCTTTTCATATTACAATTTCCACATTGTCTTCTAAGTTGAATACTCATACACTGCTACGGTCATGGTTTCTTATTGATTTAAAGTTTTTTTTCATTAAGATCATTTGTCATTCAGCTATACAGCTACTCATGTAAGCTAAGGTGCTCTAAGATAATGAATAACACTTTGTAAGTACCCTCCTACTCAAACATGCTCCAAATTAGTCTCACACATGTGATAAATGTTATATTTTTATGCCTAGCCTAGTCCATTGGTCACGGACACACAAACTCGCCGATTTAGGCAATGTGTAGATACTCATCCTAGTGCAGATCCGCCAATTTTAGCAACACATTGCTAAATTGTAGATTCATGATTTTTAAACTTATACCAAATGTAGATTCGCCAATTTAGGCAGTGTTAGTGCAGATTTATCAATTTAGACAGCACGTCTTATTGGTATAGATTCGCCGGTTGAGGCAACACCGATCAAAAAATCATGTTGCAGTGGTTGGCCACCACTGTAACTGATATGATTTTGTTACCTGAGTATACAAAATGAAAGATATCTGGATTTGGAATTGGTATATGATGATTTTTTTGTCGCGCCAGTATTTGTAGAATTGCAATTGACATTGATGAGAATTGACTTATTGAACGATGGGTGTGACCAATGATATCCTAATTCATCAGAGTATGACATATACTACCGATTCTAGTGGTATGGGACACTAGAATCGGTAGTATGTGGATGACAATAGGCATAAGCAATGTTCTTTTGTTTCATACATTGTTTCATTTTATGTCGTCTTATTCTTCTCTCCTCTCCTCTCTTCTAAATATCGTGTGCCAGGCGTAGCACTCCACTCTAGGAGGTGCGTCTGCGCATGTTTCTCTTCCTCTGTCTCACTCACTATCTCTCTCTATTCGCCTACATCGTTGATTATGTGCTATACGAGGCGTCAGGTATGCTGATTCATTCATTTATGATTAGTAGTGTGTTGTTTTCGATATTTTACAAGGCACTCATGTCTCCGTTTGTAGCACTTTTTATGTGTCCATCAGCCAATTGCAACTTCATTCAAGTTTGTCTAATGGCTGGTTGTCCCCAGGATTCCCATACTGCTTTCATGGCTATGGCTATGCTTGCCCCACTATCCCGTATTTCTATGGTTTCTATATCATTATACCTCACTGGAAGGGTCGTGTTTCCTTCTTCCCCTTCGAGTATTCTCCCACTTTGTTCATTGGAACATATCGAATCTCTTTGTTATTCATTTTGTGTTTCAATTTTCCTAAATTTTTTGTGATTGGCCCCGTTATTCCCACCTTTCCTAGAGTTTTCTGTAGACCATTCCATAAATATGGTTTGATTTTTAATAGTTCTCCTAAAGTAAGAGTGCGTTGGATGGGTGTAGACATTATTGAATGGATGTTCTCTACTTCTAGGGTCTGTTCCTCTCTTTTTACTTGAGTTGTTTTACACACTATGGATTCATCTTTGGTATCTCCCAAGTAGGAGGGTAATGTTTTCAAGGTCAATGGTTTAGACATTCTTGAAGCTTCAGATCGGCAATCCCCATACAAGGATTGTACATCCATGTCCATATCAGGTGCTAGATTGTCTAGCCAAACTTCCCCTATAGGAGCTGACTTCAGAGTTAGGCTCCCATTCATTCGCACTACAAAAGGTCACTTGAATTTCGGCGCCACATTACCGGCGTCACTAGCAGGCATCAATATATATGTGTGTATTTATGGAGGAGCTAATATTTTTTAAAAAAATTACATTTTCAAAATTGCGATGCCTATTCCAATAGGTCTTTCGACGCCAGCGCAAATGCGCATTCTGACACCCCTTCTGTTGACTATTCCGACGCCTGTACCAATAGTTGTATCGTCAGTACCTGCAAAAGTCAAAACCACGGGCTTTCTCTGTGCATTTCTCGTCATTCTTGTGCCACATCTCAAGCTCTCGTCTTCACCCTCTCTCACAGATCTGGCGCGATACACTCCGTCGGAGGTGCTAATCTTGCTTGTGGGTTCGCTCATAACACTAAGGTAAGATTATTTTCATGTTTACTTGTAGATTTAGAGTTTAGGGTTTAACTTTGTGTTTGTGTGTGCGTTTTTGCATGTTCTAAGACTTAGGCGACAACTTTCAGTGCTCAAATAGGACTAATGTGAGTGCTCAAACCTTTAAATGCATATTAAGTTTATTTAAATTACTTTGTATATTAAAAAAAGAAAATTTCATGCTTTAACACTAGGTTGGTAATGGGACACTTTTATGTCCTGTGAAGTGACCATTTTCCTTGAATTATGTCAAGAGTTTCAAAATGGATTTTGAGGTGCTATCTATCTAGAAAGTTGTCTCATGAGCTGAAAAAAAACTCGACATTTTTTTGGAATATCAATTCCATCTTTAACATTGTCCTTGCACAACATTTCACAACCTAAACTGTGTGAAAAAACGGGTCCTGTTTTTGGCTTTTTCAACTTTTTGCAACTATACCACTCTAGAATTCATGTTTGTGAGGTCTATAATGCTAGAGAACTATCTTTAGTAGTCCTCCGCATGTCCTGATGCTTCTAGGGAGAAATAAATATTAAAGTTGTAAGTTATGACCAAATTACAAAAAGTGTCAAATCCTGTTTTTTAGCCAATTTTAGCTCTTCTATGATTTTTTTGGTGGATTTCATGATATCCAAATTCATTTTTGATTTTCTATGTCGCATATTGTAACATAAAGCTAACATTCCTTGAGTTTTGGGTCACCTAATACCCTATTTTGCATAGTACACAACGATGGTTGATTTTTTCAATTATGGAACAAAACGAAACATTCTAGTATATCAAGTAGAGCTTTTTCAATATTGTTAGTTTCTTGTGACAACTACATGCATTTTGTAGGTAGTAACCATATCTAGTCATAAGGATCAAATTTGGGTAGATATTGAATAGTTTCTATGGGATTCTACAACTCATAATGTTCAACCCAGTTTTTTCATGTTTGTTGTATTTGACACTTCATCTTTGTCCCCAAGATTCCCCTTGGTAAGAGATGTATTATTCTTTTGACATGCTCCATGGATCCTTATGAACATAAAGGACAATAGGCAACTAAGAAAACATGCATATATTATTTGTATTGAACGTGGCTATAGAAACTTTGATGATAGGTTTGCAGAATGGTAAAAATTCAACTTTTTTGTACCTATTTATTTTGGAAAGACAAAAAATAGTGAGTGAGAAGCAATCATATGTTCTCATCACCAACCCATTGAAGATAACTAGGGAATTTATCTCAAGTCCTACAAAAATCCCTAATCTTATTTTTATGCAACAAAACGTAAGAAATGACTGTTTTGATGAAAATTCACTGGTCCATCAACTTTGGAGGCTTGGTGTGACCAAAAGATGAGAAATTTTACAAATTTCTTATTTTTTCCATGTTTAGTAGGCCTTGAACTATAACCTCATGAAAGGATTTTACAAAATGAGTGGATCTACTATGGTTTTGGAGATTTTTTTCAAAACCCTGAAAGGACACTTTTATGTCCTGTTAGGTTACCAACCTAGTGTTAAAATTTCAATGCTTTAAAACAGATTAGGATTTGCTATGTGAAATTTCATTCTAAATTATGAAAAAAATTGTTTAAGTTTATGAAAAAATCTTGTTTTGAAGAGATTTTTCATTGTATTATGTCGTTTTTCAAATTATGTAGTTGATGGGGTTTATGTTTTAGGTTAATTTTAAGTTATAAGTTAAGTTAGATTAGATTAGGCTATGTTAACTAGTGTTAAGTTAAGCTACGTTGTTATGTTAGGTTATACGTTAGGTTAGGTTACGTTACCTTATACGTTAGGTTAGATTAAGTTAAGCTACGTTAGGTTAAGTTATATTAGGTTAGGTTAGGTTAAGCTACATTAAGTTAATTTAAGTTATCTTATATGTTGAGTTAGGTTAAGTTACGTTACGTTATCACTAGAATGGTAACAGGACATTTTTATGTCCTTGGACACTTTTGTGTCCTGTTAAGTGACCATTTTGCTTGAATTATTTGAAGAGTATGAAAATGAATTTCTAGGTGCTATATATCCACAAAGTTGCCTTATGAGCTGAAAAAAACTTAGCAATTTTTTTGGAGTATCGATCTCACCACTAACCTTACTCTTGCACAACATTTTTGAACCTAAACTGTGTGAAAAAACGGGTCATGTTTTTGACTTTTTTTCAATTGTTGGCAACTATACCACTCTAAACTTCATGTTTGTGAGGTTTAGATGGCTAGAGGTTAGGCCTTCATAGTTCTCAACATGTTTTGATGCTTGTAGGGAGAGCTAAGTGTTAAAATTGAAAGTTATGACCAATTTACAAGAATTGCATAATCCTGTTTTTAGGCCAAAATTAGCACTTTTATGATTTTTTTGGTGGCTTTCTTGATATCCAAATTCAATTTTGATTGTGTAAGTGTAATGTATAATATAAAGATAATCTTCCTTGAATTTTGGGGGACCTAATATGCTATATAGCATAGTATATGATGATGGTTGAGTTTTTTGATTGCTGAAGAATACGATACATTTTAGAGTAGCAAGTATAACTTTCTCAATATTGCTAGTTTCTTAGGCCAATTGTGTGTATTTTGTAGGTAGTAACCATATCTAATCATAGACTACAAACTTGGCTAGATATTGAGTAGTTTCTATGGGTTTCTAGAGGTCATAATGCTAAACCCAGTTTTTTCATGTTTGTTGTATTTAGCACTTTATCATTGTCCCCAAGGTTCCAATTGTAAGAGATCCATTATCCTTTTGACATGCTCCATTGCTCTTTTTGAGTCCAAAGTCCCAAAGGGAACTAATAAAACATGTATATAGTATCTGTATTGAGCGTGACTATAGAAACTTTGATGATAGGTCTGCAGAATGGCAAAAATGCAACTTTTTTGTACCTTTTTTTTTTGCCCAAAAAAAATTTAGTGAGGTAAAAGCAACCATATGTTTTGGTCACCAACCCATTGAAGTTAGCGGGGCATTTTATCTCATGTCCTACAAAAATCCCCACTCTTATTTATATGCA
Source organism: Adiantum capillus-veneris (assembly GCF_014529385.1). Taxonomy (NCBI): domain Eukaryota; kingdom Viridiplantae; phylum Streptophyta; class Polypodiopsida; order Polypodiales; family Pteridaceae; genus Adiantum; species Adiantum capillus-veneris. Next base: position 5,089,083 of record NC_140951.1, read on the forward strand.
GACAACTGTAAGAAATTGTTGTTTTGGGCAAAATGCACTGGTCCATCAACTTTGGAGACTTGTAGTGACCAAGGGATGAGAAACATTACACATTTATCATTTTTTCCATATGTAGTAGTTATTGAATTATAAGCTCATGAAAGGATTTTTCAAAATAAGTGGATCTACTATAGTTTTGGAATTTTTTCCCAAAAGCCTGAAAGGACACTTTTATGTCCTATTAGGTTACCATTCTAGTGATTATGTTACGTTAGGTTAGGTAAAGCTACATTAGGTTAAGCTAGGTTAAGCTACGTTCGACAATACAGAAAGCTATAGAGCTTACCCAAAGTGCATATTAAAAATAACACAATGGTGTTCCGTTCGTCAGTATGGAAATCCATAAAGCTTACCCACAACACATATGCATTTTGGGCAAGCTCTATGGCTTTCCGTATTGCCAACGGCTCGCCATTGTGTTGTTTATATGTCCGCGAGCAGATTTCAAGTCCTAAAATAGCACCATGGTGGGCCGTTTGGCAATACGGCAAGCCATAGATCTTGCTTACAATGCATATGCATTGTGGGAAATCTTTATAGCTTGCCGTATTTCCAAATGGCTCGCCATGGTGTTGTCTATATGTTTGCGAGCGATTTTCAACCGTTATAATTACCTCGTGTCTCTGAAAACAACACAATGGCGATCCGTTTGGCAATACGGCAATCCATAAAGCTTGTCCACAAGGCGTATGCATTGTGGGCAAGCTCTATGGCTTGCCATATTGCCAACATCTTGCCATGGTGTTGTCTATATGTCCGCGAGCGGTTTTCAAGTCATAAAATCGCTTCGCAACTCTAAAAACAACACAATGGTGAGTCGTCTACCGAATTGGCAAGCCATAGAGCTTCCCACATCGCATATGCATTGTGGGCAAGCTCTGCAGCTTGTCGTTTTGCTAAATGCCTCACCATTGTATTGTTTTTTATGTTAGGTTTAGGTTTTATGTTAGGTTAGGTTAGAGCTATTGACAAACGGACTTCGAATATGACGCGTGTACTTCTAAAAACGCAATCGGACTTTGAAGTGACTCGTGTACTTCTAAAAACGCAAACAGACTTCAATTAGGCTAGGTTATAGGTTAGGTAGAAGTTAAAAAATTTGGTCACATTAAGTTAGGTTAGATTATATTATAGGTTAGGCATAATGATTATAGGTTAGGTTAGATCTAGCGTCAAATTAATAGTAGTAAAAACGCAATCGGGCTTCGAAGATGACTCGTGTACTTCTAAAAATGCAAACGAACTTCGGTTAGGTTATAGGTTAGGTAGATGTTATAAGTTACGTTATATACATTATGTTAAGTTAGGTATAGGTTTTACGTTAGGTTAGATTATAGGTTACACATAACAATTATAGGTTAGGTTAGAGATATCTTCAAATTAATAGTAGAAAAAACGCAATTGAACTTCGAAGATGACTCGTGTACTTCTAAAAATGCAAACGGACTTCGGTTAGGTTAGGTTATACGTTAGGTTTAGGTTAGGGTTATGTTATAGGTTAGGTTAGATTATAGGTTAGGTTAGAGCTAGCATCAAATTAATAGTATAAAAAACGCAATCGGACTTCAAAAGTGCACACAGATTGAAAGAACCTTAATATATAGTCGTTGAACAATAAAGACGAGATTATTACCCTGTGGTCCTAATCTCTGTGCACCTCTAGACCGAGGTGTGCGAGGATCGGGCCTGGCTAGAGAATGTGAAGATGTTAGAGCTAGCAGAAAATAGTTGAAAAAATGCAATCGGACTTCAAAAGTGCACACAGATTTCAAGAATTTTAATATATAGTCATTGACCAATAAAGACGAGATTATTACCATGTGGTCCGAATCTCCGTGCACCTCCAGACCGAGGTGTGTGGGGATCGGGCCTGGCTAGAGAATGTGAGGTTGTTAAAGCTTGTAGTTATAACAACTATAGTGTTTTAATTATTTGTTGCATCATTGGTAGATAAAGTATGGACGATGGGATGCGTGTCCTTGTGCGTATTGCAAGCATTAGATATTTCGAAAACAAAAAATTCACGACCAACATATACGCAATCACGGTCTCTTTCCGGTAGAGCAAGTACAAGACCTGCGTTATCAATCTTAGGGTCTAGATATTGAAGGTCAAAGTCGCAAGTAGATATTGCTCCAACTTCATCCTAGAGAAGACGATTTTCAAACGAGCAGCCATCGGCTGAGTCTTCCCAACCAATACCTGAAGCGGCATTTCAAGAAGTAGAGATGGAGCATATGTTGGACACGTTTTTTGACACGGATTCCAACATAGAAGGCAAAAACATTGGACGTAGTACTGTGGACCAACCTCAGCCACCCCATTCATATCGACGGCATGATAAAAACGATGAGGAGGGCAAGATGATGCAAAGTCTTGCACGCATGCCGCTCTACACTGGTACAAAAATCTCAATTCTCAGTACCGCATTGGCAATGCTTAATTTGCAGTCTGTCTACGGTTGGGGTCTGACACCTCAGTCTCACAGAGCTTTTCAGGTAAACATATTTATCCTAAGCATGGTAAAGTGCAAATTATAGTATATATAAAGTGATCAAAGGGCTGACTTGTTCATGTAACGTCAGGTTGCTGAATGAGAAAATCTTGCCAGAAGGGAATCACATGCCCCCTACCCGTCCAGCCGCTAAAAAGCTTCTTACTAATTTGGGCTTGGATTATCAAAAAATACATGTATACTTTTTTACAATGAGTGTGCAAACCTGGAACAGTGCCCCAATTGTGGATCAAACAAGTACAGGGAGGACACATAAGGAAATTTTATCCCAGCAAAGTTCCTTTGACACTTTCCTATCCATGAATAAAGAGCATGTTCAGGTGCAAGTCTATATTTTCTTTGATGACATGGCATTCAAATACAAGATCGAGAGATGATGTTAGGCGGGTACTTGCTGACTCTCGTGCATGGAAGCACATAGAGGAAGTTGGCCTACATTTAAGAACGAGCCTCGATGTATCCGCTTTGGTATGGAAATGGACGGAGTAAACCCATTTGGATTATGGAGTTGTTCATGGAGCACATGGCCTATTTTTCTAGTTAATTATAATCTTCTACCATGGCTTGCTATCAAGAAGGGCCATCTGTTGTTTTCATTGATCGTCCCAAAAAAGTACAAAGCAAAGAACATGGACGTCTATATGGAACCACTTATAGAAGAGCTCCAAATCTTGTGGTGGACAGGAATCGATGTGGTTGATATGTCCCAACCAATCGGATGAAGGAATGTACATGTGCAAGGCATTCTCATGTGGACCATGCACGATTGGTCAGGGTTTGGTGAGTGCTCAGGTAAGTTCCTTTAAAACTCTCACACATATGTGATTCATGGCTATGTCAACGCTTTTAAATATTAATATGTGATGTTTCAGGCTTGAGTTACTCGGGCAATCATGCATGTCCGAAATGTGGTCCTCGACTTGGCTTCTGCCGCTCTGAACATTTGATCAAGACAGTTTACGAGGAGCATGGTAGATTTTTGTGTGAAGGACATGAGCTACATGGACCAAACATATGCAAACATGATATGCATCCACTGAAAGCGAACGATTGGAAAAACATGTGGCTGGAGAGGGAAGATTGGATGCCACCTGGAATGAAAAGACTTTTTATTTCATGATCTCCTTTATTCGAGTGACCTACTAATTAATCATTTGCTTGACCCAATGCACATCTTCAAGAATGTGGGGGAGATCATCTGGAAGACCATCACTGGAAAAAGGGAGAGCAAGGCCCAAAGAGATGACCTACAGGCTGTGGGTCGAATGCCAGAGATGTCGCCTCGACTTAAACCCAATGGAAAGTGGTCTATACCAAAAGGTCCATGGGTTATGAGTAGCACGGAAGAGCAGCAAATGAAGAAAACTATATCTTCATTGAAGACTCCCACAGGGTGCATGCGATGTTTGAAAACGGCTTTTACAAGAGATGACAATCTCAGTGGGCTTAAGTCCCACGATTGGCACAAAATTTTACAGTTCATCTTACCAATTTCCATAAAGGGTTGTTTGACAGATGACATTAGAAGAACAATCTACAAAATCAGTGAGTTGGTACGCTGGATCAGTTCAAAAGAGATAAGAGAAGACAACATCGATGCAGCACGCTTAAATGCTATTGAATCAGTGTGCATGGTGGAGAAGTACTTTCCAAAAAGAATTCTTACCATCCAAATGCATGTACTTGTGCATGTGGTCGATGAAGTTGCAATTGCTGGGGTGGTCCATAGAAGGTGGATGTTCTTCTTAGAGAGATTTATGAAGAATTTAAAGGGGTTTGTTTGTCAAAGGGCTCGCCCCGAAGGTATCATGGCCGAAGGATGGCTTGTACAAGAGTCTCTTGTCCTCTTCAGTGAATTGTTTGTCACAATTGATCCAAATATGCCCCGAATGTGGACTACTGAGGTCAACGTCAAGGTGACAGGGGACGAGCCGCAGGGACAAGGCATCGTTAGGAAGATGGACATCACAATGCAAATAAGGTTATGAGATTCTGCCTTCTCAACTCAGAAATCATGCAAAAGTGACTAGAGGGGTACGAAGGGGAAAAGCAAAAACGTTTGACAGATCGCCTTCAATTCAAGTGCAGCCATTCAACTAGAAACCCTTCTTTTCCATACCATCTTCAAAAATTTCCTGAATTTTCAACTGGGCAGTGGTTAGATGCGACACTCTCAGAGACAAAGAGGAGTGGATTGTTGATTATTGAAGAGGAAGAGGAGATGTCAAGGGGTTGCGATTGGCATGTACATTTCACAACTTTCTTTTCGAGCTGTACATGAAAATTAGTTTGCTTTAATAACTTTTAGTCTGTTTCGATTTTGTGGTTGTAGTATCACAAATATGGAGCTTTGTGGTCGCATGGGAAGCACTTCAGAGTGCAACAGATCGACGAACAAAGGGTCACTTTTGATAGTGGTGTCAGGGCAAGCTTTGTCCAAGAAAGTAGGAGTAGTGCTAGGGATGAGAATATAGAGAGTGGCTAACTTGAATACTTTGGCTACATCCAAGACATCTTGAAGATTAGCTTTAGAAAGTTTGATATGTTTATCTTTGATGTCAAGTGGTTCAAAGTTATTACGAGCGGCCCTAATGCAATTGTACACAAAGACAAGAGTGGATTGATTCAAGTGAACTCTAGGCGCATGTGGATAGATGTGCGGGATACATTTGTACTTCCGCAACATTGTGAACAAGTTTTATTCATACACGATCCACTATGGACAGAAAATAATGAGAATGATCTGTCTAAATCCTGCTGGCTCTATGTCGTTCAAGTTGCTCCACGTAGCAAGCAAGTGTGTGAAGGATTGTATGTTGAGCTTGAAGAGGTGATTCATGAACAAAGTGCACGACCGACTCCAACTTTAAGTTTAGATTTTGAGGTCGATGTCAGCATTGAGCAATTGTGTGAACCTAGAGATGAGGTGTCAAATAGTGAATCTGATGCGAAGAGCGACGAAGAGGTAGTTCGATGACGAAGATGCAGAAGTACAGATTGAGATAGACATCTTTGGTGCATCAGATCTCATAGAGGATGAGAGGCTTCATGTCCAAGGCTATGTGGACAAAGAGGACTTCTTTATCTCTCCTCTCAAGCATGAGGATGTAATCCTAGGGGCCCCATGGTTTGACCGCCTGGCTGCCCATGTTAAATTTCCTGAAAGGAGAATCTCCTTTAAGTTCAGGGAAAAGGACATGTATATAGATGCTAAGGAGATGGGTAACACCATCCCCATTGTACATACACCAGCTTTCAACAAGTCAATAAAGAGCTCTATTTCCGTGTACATGATTTTTGTTAAAGATTCTCAAAATGAACCTAATGCTTTAGCAAAAGAAAATAAAAGCAACCAAAAGGAATTAGAGTTATCCAATTTTCTCAAGGGGTTTCAAGATGTTTTTATTGACGACATCCCTTGTGAGCTACCTCCTAAACGAGGTAATGACGACCATGCAATTGAACTTCTTCCAGGAAGTTCACCGCCTAACAAACCTCCTTATAGAGTTTCTCAAGCTCAACAAGAGGAGATTATGCGGCAAGTGCATGAGTTAGTTGAGAAGGGCATGGTTAGGCCTAGCTCATCTCCATTTTGCTCACCTGTGCTACTAGTGCAAAAGAAAGACGGCACATATCGTATGTGTGTCGACTATAGAGCACTAAATAGGATCACTATCAAGAATAGGTTTCCCGTTCCACGGGTAGAAGACCTATTTGATAAGCTACAAGGATCGACCTACTTCAGTAGGATTGACCTAAAAAGTGGCTATCATCAAATAAGGATAGTTGATCAAGACATTGTAAAGACCGCATTTCGTACTACATTTGGTCTTTACGAATACCTTGTCATGCCTTTTGGCTTGACTAATGCACCAGCCACATTCAACCGCTTGATGGAGAAGCTGTTCAGGCCTCATCGAACCTTCACTGGAGTGTTCTTTGATGATATTATCATCTACTCTAATTCATTGGAGGAACACAAGCAACACCTCCAGGTAATATTTCAAGTTTTAAGAGAGAATAAACTTTATGTTAATCGAAAGAAAAGTGAATTTTTCTTGCAAGAGATTCAATATTTAGGTCACATTATCTCTCAAGATGGAATCCAAATGGATCCATCCAAGTTAGAGGTAATAAAAGGATGGCCTAAACCAAGGAATCTTCATGAACTAAGAAGCTTTATAGGTATGTGTGCATACTATAGACGCTTCATAGAAAAGTTCTCACAAATTGCGGGACCATTACATGACCTAACAAAGAAAAATGTTAGGTATACGTGGTCTGCTAAGGAGAACAATGCTTTCGAAAAGCTTAAAGAAAAGCTTATCTCTCAACCTGTGCTTACACTACCGGATCTCTCAAAACCATTTGAGGTCCAATGTGATGCTTGTGGTGATTGCCTTGGGGCTGTTTTGCTCCAAGAAGGTCACGCCATAGGCTATGAGAGTCGAAGGCTCGACCCTGTTGAGCAAGCTCTAGGCATATACGAAAAAGAACTCCTTGCAGTTCTACATGCCTTAGACTCATGGAAGCACTATTTATTGGGGACTCCTTTCATTCTGCGAACGGATCACCAAAGTCTTAAGTACTTCATGACGCAGACCAAGCTCTCCGACAAACAAATGAGGTGGGCAAATTTCCTTTCGCAATTTCATTTTCATATTGCTCACATTGTTGGCAAGCATAATCAAGTAGCCGATGCACTCTCAAGACGACCGAGAGTGAATGCGGTTTCCATAGCAACTCACAATGATCTATCTTCAATGATAGATGAGTATGCTATTGATCCCGATTTTAGAGATGTGATTTCAGCCCTTGCATTAGGGAAGAAAGAAGAACCATTTACTTTACAAGATGGTTATCTTCTCTATGGCAATAGACTATGCGTTACTAACTCACTACGTGAGAAAGTAATGTATGAATCTCATGCTCCCCCATATGCGGGGCATAGAGGGATTCAGTCTACCCTAAAGGGAATGAAACATATTTCTATTGGCCTACCATGAAAGTGAACATACACGAGTATGTTTCCAAATGTGTGGTATGCCAAAAGACAAAATTTGATAGAGGGAAGCAACTTGGATTGCTTCAACCCTTGCCAATCCCTAATTCACCTTGGGAGAGCATATCCATGGATTTTATCTTTGGATTGCCTAAGTCTATCCATGGGAATACGGGAATATGGACGATAGTAGACAGGTTCAGTAAACAAGCTCATTTTATACCTGTCAAAAAGCCTATCAAAGCCCATCAAATGGCAACCCTCTTCATTTCACAAATTTTCAAGTACCATGGCTTGCCAATGTCCATAGTGTCGGATAGAGATCCTAGAATGACCAGTAATTTCTGGAAGGGTCTCTTTGAGAATTTAGGAACAAGGCTAAATTTCTCTTCGGCCTATCATCCACAAACTGATGGCCAAAGTGAAATAGCTAATCTAACCATTCTTGATCTACTAAAAGCCTATGTAACGGAAGTAGATCAAAGATCCCAATGGGAGAAGTACTTACCTTTAGTAGAGTATGCTTACAATAACACTGTACATACTTCCACAAGAAAAGCACCTTTCGAGGTAATTGAGGGAAGATCAAAAATTCCCTTGCTACTTAAGGTACATGGGAAGATCTTCGCTGCAGATGAGTATAGCCGAGACCTACAAGAATCTTTCCAAAAGATTAAGGATGCTATCTCTATCTCACAGCAAAGGCAAAAGGCTGCTGCTGACAAGCACAGAAGAGCCCAAGCCTTTAAAGAAAACGATTGGGTCTTGTTAAAGTTTCCCAAGGCTCGATTAAGGCACACAACGGGCAAGAATCCTACGGGCCACCAAAAGTACTATGCTAAACTAGCAAAAAGGTACTATGGTCCCTTCCAGATTCTTAGGCCAATCAATGAGATGGCCTATCAACTTAAGTTGCCCAATCATTGGCTCATACACAATGCTTTTCATGTGAGCCTATTAAAGCCTTACAAAGGAGAGCCACCTCAAGAACCAACTATTGAAGACCCACCGGAGATCGAGGACCACGAGGAGGTGCTGCAGCCCGAGTCCATTCTCCGACATGAAGACAAGGTATTAAGAGGCGGTAAGACTATCCGACGATATCTTATTAAGTTTAAGAATTATCCTTTTGAAGATGCTAGATGGATGCAAGGCATACAATTAAAGGATAACCTAAACCTTGTCAATGCTTACAATGCTTCCCAAGAGTAAGCAAATGTACAAAATGCTAAAAATGAACAAAAATTTTTGTCTTATAAGACTCTCTTTTTCTTTATTTGTGCACAAAAATGAAGTAGTATGCATGCTTAGATCAAGTTTGCGGAGACGACGTCTCCCAAACACCAAGTAGAGCTTGTCACTCTACTATGGAAGACTGATAGGACTAATGTGCAGACATGCTTGCGGCAGCCTCAGGCTCTCAAGCGCCAAATGGACTAGTCATCCATTATGGAATGATGTCGTAGGGTAACATAGGGATCCTCTACCCGCTAAGAAAAGGACTCATGCATATGCTTTATCTTCTCTACACCATAGTCGAGGACGACTATGATTTCAAGAGAGAGGTAATGTCATAATAATCAATATCTAATTCTCCTAAATGATTTTCTCATATTAAACTGATCATTTAATGTGGGGAAGTGCCAAGGGAGAAAAAGCTAGAATATTGGTTAAGCTAGCAGACCGGCCACAGTAGGGATCCAAAGGAGGGAAAATAGGGATCCAAAGGGGGGGCCATCTGCAAAAAGAGCCATGTGAAACAATGGGCCAAAAAGACCCTAAGGTTCAGCCCATTAAGACTTCCAAAATGGTAAGGTTCCAAAATTCAAAGGTTGAGTCCAAAGGTCAACCCTAGGGAAAATTGGATGCTTTGTGTGTGCCCTAAAAGTCCTTACACATCCCTACATGGGAGGGGGCAAGCCCCAAAGCTAGGGGATGAGAGAGAAAGCCACACACACACACACAGGCTCCCTTTACACAAAGGGAATGAGGGACACATGTCAGCTCCCTAGGCCAGATGCCCACAAGGTGTGCCCAATTCCTATTGGAAGACCCTTGAAGTGGACCAATGAAAATTAAGCTAGAGTAAATGTAGTTTAATTAATTTAAAAACATTTAATAAAAGAAACCAATGAGAAATAAGTCTCCTAGAAGACTATTGGGCAGTCTCCCAAAGGGTCCAATGAACATTCAGGAGCCCCATGGCTTGCCTGATTCCTATTGGCCAGGAGACAAAGGGGTCCAATGAGAGTTTTGTTTAATTATTTAATTATCTAAAGCTCTCACAAAAGGGGAAAGGGGGACACATGTCTAAAGGCTATCACTTATGCTGCTTAATTCCTATTGGCTTGACCTGGGGAGGTCCAATGAGGCAAAAGCCAGACCTATTTAGCAGCTAGGGCTCGCCCAAGAGAGAGAGGGGGCTGATTTTTGCTTGGCATTGACACACACACACTCACACTTGACCATGTGGGAAGGAAGAATACTCTATCTCCTCCCAAGCTTTAATGGAGAGCTCATCACCTACTCCAAGCTTGTGAGATAGAAGCCTACATCAACACTCTCTTGGCATGTGGATGCAAATCCAACCAAGAGCCAAGCTTCAATGCATGCTCATCTTCTCTACCAAGCTAATTACTAAGCTAAGCTATGCTAATATGAGTGATTATGTGAGGAGATGTACATCTTTCTCGTAAGATACTTCTTTTTCCTCTCAATCTACTCTCATACCCTGCTAGCTCTCACCATCTTCGAAGGTGTGTGAGGTCTTGGGTCTGAGAACGGGGATAATTCAAGTTGTGTTTGATTAAGGGTTTTGCTTGGTGTATGAAGCTTCCATCTTCATTGCACTAGCTAGTCTTGAAGGAACACAAAGAATTGTATTGTACAATGTCTCTCTTGATGGGAGAAACCATAATACAAAGCCTTTTGGAGGGGGGACCGGCTCCATGCAAATCCGGTCGTCAACTGTTGTCAATAGCTTAATTGCTCTCTCTTTTGAAAGTATTGTCGATACTATCTAACTAGGTGTTATGCTTTTTGTTGCTCTCTCCACCCAAGCACTCTTGTAATTCTCATTAGGAATCTATTCTAATGAAATGCCCACTATGTTCATGCTAATTTCCGCTACACATAAGATTTTAGGCCATTAAATGTTACATACATTGTCGACACCATTCAGAGAGATTATAGGCCGGTAGAGGGGTACGATCGGGTCTCGAACGCCTGGATTTTGAGCGTGGCGAGGTCCATAATGTTACATCGTCGGTCAGAGACCAGAGACATATTCAACGACGACCCAAGCCGACATGGTTGGATGCAGAGGAGTCGATTGGGATTGCACAAGAAACACAAGACAATCCCAATAGATTTCAGCATTAGCAGCGGAGAGATGCAGCCAGAGCACGTTTGGAGTCTGCTGGAGCGTCACATCTTGGGAGTAGAGGCTACGATACGCTTGGACATGAGTTTGTAAGTATTATACGTATGATTTAATTTTTTGATAGTATATATGTTATTTGAAGATCTATCTAATGATTAAACCATAATTTTGCAGGAAGTTGTCGTGAAGCACCTTCTGACACGCCAAGAGGAGAAGTATAGGTACAAGCATGGACTTGTGGCCCTTTTGACCTAGCTACGGGACGAGGGAGAGGACGTTGATTGGGAGGAATTACCATGAGGGCTTCTCACTCAGTGACCTCTTGCATATGTACAGTTTTGTAGTACTTATGTTTATGGTTTATGGTTATGTTTATGGTATGGTAAGGTTTGACAGTCAACTTATTTTTATGGTTTATGGTTATGGTTATGGTTATGGTTGTGCAAGGTTATGGTTATGGTTATGGTTATGGTTTTGCTATGGTTATGGTTATGGTTATGGTTATGGTTGTACAAGGTTATGGTTATGGTTATGGTTGTGCAAGGTTATGGTTATGGTTTTGGTTCAGGTGATGGTTATGGTTTTGCTATGATGGTATAGCAATCGTGCTATGGTCATAGTTTTGCTATGCTTATGGTTATGGTAATGGTTATGGTTATGGTTATGGTTATGGTTATGGTTATGGTTATGGTTATGGTTATGGTTGTGCAAGGTTATGGTTTTGGTTTTGGTTCAGGTGATGGTTATGGTTTTGCTATGATGGTATAGCAATCATGTGATGGTTATGGTTATGGTATAACAAGCAAGTTATGGTAATGGTAATGGTTATGGTATGGCACACAGGTTATGTTTATGGTTTTACAGTTTTCGACTCCATGTTTTAATCATGTTAACAAGTTATGTTATTCTTACAATTTTTCTAATTGCCATACACTCGCTCTTTAGTGTCATCTTGTAGGTGGAGTGCGGTTGCTTGTGCACTCTACCTTTGAGCAGAGAGGGCTGTTTATTTTGCTACAGTACATACAGCATTAGTTCCAAGCCCTCTCGGCCCAAAAAAATTTTGTAGGTTTTGGTCGTCGGTACAGGTTACAGTATGACCGTCGGTAGGGGTCACGGAATCAGCATCGAAATTGAAGATATTAATACCGTAACTTATTCCGTTGATTATTTCGACGCTTTTTTATAGGCCTATTCCGACGCCTGCCACAGTTATACCAATGCTACGATACCGGCGTCTCTTCCGAACCTTCTTTCAGTGCTTTTAAGTTTGAAATTTAGCGCTATTTCATCAGTACCTGGGCCGAATTCTGTGCGACCTCTTGTAGTGTTATCTCTCTAACTTTTTCCCATAAGTTTCCTAGCTAGTCTTCTTCTATGAATGGAATTCCTTCTAAGGAATCTTCTGGCAATATAAGTTCTGGCTCTTTTGTTTCTAGGTGGGGTTCTAGCACCACTTCGGATTTCTCTTTATTGGTTCCTACCACGAGCTCTTCATGTTTTGCCATACTTTTGAGCTTGGGTTTTTGTTTTCCCAGCATCTCTTGCATGATTCTTACCAAATTTTGATAAGCTTCAAGCTTAGCTGCTTCCATGTCTGAAGAAGGATAGTTTTTCCATTTGTTTTCTAGGTTTTGGCCGGCTTTAAATCCCTCTTGGTAAGCTTCCAAGGCTGCATTAATAGGCTCAAAATTTTGTCAATCGAAATGGACCCTCCATATTTCATGGTGGTTTCCTTAATTTCACTTCTAGTTTCTTTCACCTTTTCCTGGAATAGATTTTTTGCTTTCTCCTTGATTTCAGCCCGTTGTTTCTATTTTCTCATCTCATACCTTTTGTTTCTGCTTCTTTTAGTCTTTTGAGAGGAAAGTTTTGTATTCTCCAAATCATCAGAGGAGTTATGTTTATTTTCTTAGCCTGGGCTCTAGTGATTACCTTGATTGGAACAATCGGTTCGTTCTCGGGTGAGCTACTAGGTATCACTTGGACTACGTTCACTAATATTTTACCCTTGTTTAAAGGATTTTTTGGACAATCCTCTGGGAAGTGTCCTCCCTTTTTCCAACATTGTATGCAACAAGCTTCAACTAGCTTGAGTTTTGGTCAGGCTCTGGGCATTCATTTTTCCAATGATCATCTTCACCTCAATTATGATCGTTTCCAGTTCTTGGCTTAATCATGGATCTTACCATAGGAGGTCTAACACCTTGATTAGCCACATAATAGATTGGTGAAAGCTCTGGTGGATTATAAGTCACAGGTTCTTCCATTGGTGGTGGATGTGGATTATATCAATCTCCTTCTACCACTACTATAGATGGATTAGGCTCATCATAGGATGTAACACGCACTAGTACTTGTTCATCTATGACTCCCTTTGGATGCATGTACTTTACAGGCACTGCATTATGTCCCGGATATGGAGGTTGTTGACCCAACACAGGTTGAGGTCTTTCCATACCCATCGGTGGTCTTTGAGCTGAGTCCATATTAGGTTGATATATGTACATGGGTTGTCCTTGTGGCCTCATAGGCACATACTGAACATTCCCATCATACTTTGGTCGGTAATAGCACTCATTGGTCTCATGGTTGGTCCATTTACCCTTGATTGCACACCATTTTTGCGGCCTAATTGGTTGTCCCTGTTGAGGTATCCTTTGCCATGGTCCCTTCATAGGTGCTTTTTTCATGTTATTCATCCTTTTGAGCATGTCTTCTATGGCTGAAAGTGGTTCTGCAGCAGCCATTTCCACTTGTGCTGGTTTTGTGGATGTTGTTTTCTCGCTTCTCGTGGAGGTTTCTCCAAATATGCCTTTGTTTCCTAGTATACGACCAGATCTAAGGTTCATATAGACTTGTGAAGCCCTGGATAGAGTACTTACCGTCATGTTGACACTGCACCAGATCATTACTTGTACTTATGTTTGATCAATCAACTCGTAGTCAATCAGATCTTAGTGAGTCAGAGTTTTGATAAGTCGGATTTTGGTCAATCGGATGTAACTGTTATAACTGCCAAAAGTTCCTATTTAAAGGTCATGCTGGTTCACGCGAGAATGTAATTTTGGCTGAAATGGAAGTTATCTTTGGACCAAGATGAATCAAATTGTGTAGTCTCTTGCTCTATGATTCATGTTTGTTCTTCAGTCTGCTGTGTTCGAATTTGGTGAAGGGTGATATGCTGATGAGTTGTATATGTTTGGATTTGTCTAACTCTGTATTTAGTGTGTGTGACATGTTGTCAACACCTAAATTATGTGTGTGTTGAAGAACCCCAACACAGTGGCGATCCTGCTGTTGTGAGTCTGTGGAGAATCATGTATATCACAACAAGAGAGGAGAGTAGGAAGAATTTATTATACGAGGGAACGGGTGAGAGCAAGAAACCCTGATATTGATCCTTTTCATTATGATGTTGCCTCTGATGGAGAGGAGGAGTTCGGTGAAAGTGAATAGGAGTTATTGTGAGGGTTCTATGAGAGCATATGGGAGGCATGTGAGGCAATTTGTTGGAGCACTTTCCTTGACAGGAAGACCTACAGGGACAAGAAGAAGGCTTTAGTTTGACCCACTACATGGGGCTACCAGGCAAAGACCTAGGAGACCACCCAGAAATCCTCCCATGGCCCATCCAAACCCTACGATGAAAGCAACCAAATTTAGAGGAAAGTTGAAAGAAGATGCAGACTCTCATGCTGCCCAGTTTGAAACAAAGTGGCAGGCTACTGGTTATCAGGCCTTGCATAGTGAGCAAACAAAGTTGGATCAATTTGCAGCTACATTAGAAGGCAAAGCCATGAGTTGGTTTAGCCAATATGGTATAGCCCATTTTGCTACCTATAATGCTTTGAAAGCAGCCTTTTCACAGAGATTCACAAAGGAGAAGACTCCTACAGACATTTTGAAGAAACTCAGGGTGATCAAACAAAAGGATATGGTGGTTGAACATTTTGCTCAAAAGTTCAGAGTTTTGCTTGAGAGACTTCAGGGCAATGAGAGTCCCACTGATGAGATGTTGGCAGGATATTTTTTCACAAGTTTGAGGAAAGATTTGAAGAATGATGTGGCAAGTGTAGATGTAGGTCCAAGTTCTGCTGCACTGGTTGATGCAGCAGTCAGAGTGGAGAAAAGACTTGGCAAACCCAAAATGAAGAGCAGGTCCAAAGAAGATGATGATTGTGATGATCAGTCAGACTCAACTGATGCCCATGAAACTGATGAAGATGTTGATTCAGATGATGATACTAGAGTAAAGGGGCCAATATAAGGCCATGTAGGAAAAAAAATAGTATTTCTAGGGGGGATTTTTCATATCCGACCAGATTTGAAATTTGAAGAGTGCATTCAATTCCTCATGAAAAGACGCATTAGATGATATCAAGATTGATATTTTTTTGATTTTGCCTCAGCACTCTATTTGAAAAAGCGTAATTCTGAGGGCGTTTTAGAAAACAGAGACACTCAAGCCCCAATAGTAGTACACTTTTTAGCAAATCAGATGTGGACACCTAAGCAAGATTCCAAGCATATTCCTTTTTTTTGTCTCTCTTTTGGGGGTGGAGCCATCTTCCTTTTGGGGGGTGGTTCCTTATTGGCCCCTTTACCCTAAGTCAAGTGATGTTGAAGAAAAGTCAAAGAGGAAGAAGAAAAGCCCAAAGAAGAAGTCCAAAAAGGATAAAGCAACTCAGGAAGGGGAATTGGTGAGTAAATTAAAGAGCATTGGTTATTTAGTATTGGCACCCAAAGCTAAGTGGTATTGTGAAATATGTGACAAAGAAGGACATAACACCTCCAGGTGTTGGTTTAACCCCAGGAATAGGGAGCAGCAGCCAAATGCACGAAGAGGTAGAGGTGAAGCTGCAGCAAATCAGGTAGCTCCATTTAGAGAAAGACCACCATTTCATAGACCACCAAGACCTCCTTGGAGAGAGCAAAACAACAATTAGAGAAGAGGAGACAGAGTGATTCCTTGTGTCTATTGTGGATCACCGGACCATTGGGTTGGTCTCAATTGTGAATTATGGGCTAGACACAAGGGAGAAAGAGGGATGCCCATTGTGAGGCGTGGTCAGGCAGACCAACAGGGAGCGCAGCAGCAACCACAGCATAATCAACAAGCTCAGGCTAATGTTATTTTGGCAAAAATTCAAGAGCAACAGGAACCAGAGCCAGTCATAGTACATCAGACTGAGAAGAAGGAACATGAAGAAGGAAGGTATTGTGATTGTTACCAATGTGGTCAGGTGGAAGAAGCTGAAGCATTGGCAGTCACAAGAGAAAAAGCTAAGGGACCAATTAATTGGAGAGAGCAGAAAGATGTGAGGGATAAGGTGCATGAAAAAGTGCAGAAGGAGCAGGTTCGGTATGCAGAGGAGAAGAATGAAGAGTTGGAGGTATCCAAGAAGCAGCATAAGCTTGACAAGCCAAGTTTGATGCCAAAAAAAGAAGTCAAAGATTGGTTTGAGGTACTTGTGAACTCTCCCTTGCAGTTGTCATTGGATCAATTATTATGTATAGTTCCAGCCTTTAAGAAGAAATTGTTGAAGAAGCTTCAGGGTCAGCAAGACCAAGTGTTGGAAAACCAATATCCTGAAGTAATGCTGCAACAGATTGATCCAGCAGATATGGATTTTGTAGTACCTATTGTGGCAGTAATGTTTCAAGGCATGTTATTTAAAGAGGTGCTATTGGATGGAGGATTAGGGGTGAATATACTTCCTAAGGAGGTGTATAGAAGACTAAAGTTAGGAGGAACATTAGCTCCAGCACCATTTCAAGTGAAGATGGCAGACCAGAGGAGAGTCCACATCCTTTAGGCATTCTCAAGCAGCAAGCAGTTGAAATTGCAGGTATGGTTTTCTTTGTGGAGTTTGTGGTACTTAAAATGAAGGATTCAGACTCTTCCTACAAGATGTTGTTGGGAAGACCCTAGTTTAGACAAGCTAGAGTTAAGTGGGATTGGGGAGAAAATGTTTTCATGATGAGAAAGGGGAAGCAGTCACTAACCATATCAATGAAGGGAAGAAAACAAATCCCTCCAAAGACTAAACCATTATGTGCTCAGACCATAAACTTGGCAGATGCAGTAGAAGATGATGAAGAGGAATTTTTGAGAGGTAATCCCACTATTGTGCACGTCTTTGAGGTTGATGTAGAAGGGATAATACAAAAGGATGAAGATCAGGGTGAGGATGAAGTAGAAATAGGTACAAGCATGGAGATTGCTGGATTTGAAGTGTTGCAGATGATGGATCAAAATTTAGAGGTGCCTCAGAAAGAGCAGATTGATAAAGAGTAGAAGGAAGCAAGAGTAATGGCAAAAAAGATCTATGATAAAAGGTTTGGTACCTCCACTAGGGTAAAAGAGGATGAAGTCAAAGAGTTTAATTTGGGAACTGAAGAAGATCGCAGGATGGTCAGAATCATCATCCATGCTGAAGGTGAATTTTTGAAAGGTTTGATTTAGCTATTGCAGGAGTATAAAGATGTATTTGCTTGGTATTATTCAGAGGTAAAGGGTATTGATCCTGAATTACATCAACATCACATTAATCTCAGAGAGGATGCTAAACCAATCATACAATAGAGATACAGAATGAACCCCAATTTTGCAAAGCAGGTAAAGCAGGAAATAGATAAGTTATTGACAGTAGGATTCATCAAGCCTGTCATGAAGTGTCATGGTTGTCACCAATTATTGTTGTGCCAAAGAAGAATGGGAAGTTGAGGGTGTGTGTGGATTACAGGAAGTTAAATGATGCAACTATTACTGATCCATTCCCTATGCCATTTTGTGATGTTGTGCTGGATGCAGTAGCTGGACATGAGATGTATAGCTTTCTTGATGGTTTTTCAGGTTACAATCATATCAAGGTAGCTCTTGAAGACCAACAAGAGACAGCATTCATCATTGAGTGGGAAGCATTTGTGTATACAGTGATGAGTTTTGGTTTGAAGAATGGTCCACCTTCCTTCAACTTTGTGGCTCATAAGACATTTGAACCTTATCTTCAGGATTTTATGAGGGTTTTTGTAGATGACTTTTCAGTATTTGGAAAGAAGGATCAGCATTTCGTTCACTTGAAGTTATGTTTGGAAAGATGCAGACTGTTTCACATGGCCTTGAATCCATATAAAAGTGTACTTGCAGTCAGGAGTGGTATTTTATTGGGACATGTAGTATCTGTTGATGGGATGGCCATTGATGCCAAAAAGATTGAAGCAATTCACGCAGCCAAATCACCTCAGAATGTGAAGGAGCTTAGCAGTTTTGTGGGCCAAGTGAAGTGGCACTCAAGGTATATTAGATATTTGGCTAATATATGTGCACCTTTGACTCATCTTACAAATAAATATGTTGCCTTTAAATGGGATGAACCACAGGAGATAGCCTTTCAGATGTTAAAGAAAATTCTATCAGTAGCACCAATATTGCAGCCTCCTGATTGGACATTGCAATTGGAGTTTTGTTGATGCATCGGATATTGCAATTGGAGTTTTGTTGATGCAGGAAAAGGTTAGATGATGGTATAGACCATTGTATTATGCAAGTAGGATGTTGACCCCAGCAGAAAAGAATTATACTGTGACTGAGAGAGAGGCTTTGGGCATGGTACATTCATTGAATAAGTTCACGCATGACTTACTCAGTAACAGGGTTATGTTTCATGTTGATCACCAAGCTTTGTTGTACTTGATTAAGAAGCCCATGCTTACAGGGATATTAGCAAGGTGGATGTTGCTTTTGCAGGAATCTGAGTTTGTGATTATTCATACTCCTGGGAAAGAGCATGATGTGGCTGATTATTTGAGCAGACTAGAAACAGGGGAATCTCCAATAGGTGTGGATTATCAGTTACCTGATGCGGATTTATTTTCAGTTCAACAGGATGTTCCAGATTCTTGGTATGATCAGATGTTGGTGTACCTAACTGATGGGGTTATGCCAGGAGGGTTTTCACCACACCAAAGGAAGAAATTTGCATTGAAAAGCAGACCATTTCTGGTGATTGCAGGAGCATTATACAAGAAGGATATTGATCAAGTGATAAGAAGGTGTGTTCTAGAATTTGAACGGTCAGCAGTTCTACAGGAAGCTCATTATGGACAAGCTGGTGGACATTTCTCATGAGACATTACGGGTAAGAAAATTTTGCAGGCTTCTTTGTGGTGGCCTACTTTGTTAAAATATGCACATGAGTATGCCAAAAGATGTGTGGTGTGTCAGAAGCTTGGTCAGCCAGACAATAGGGACAGGATGTCAGATAATCATATTCTACCCCTGGAACCTTTTCAAAAATGGAGTATGGACTTTGTAGGACCAGTGAAGCCCACTAGCTCTAGGGGGAACAGGTACATTTTGGTTGCTACAGATTATTGTACTAAGTGGGTGGCAGTTGTGGCACTGAAGGATAACAAAGCAGCCAGTGTTGCAAAGTTTTTGTATCATAACATTATGACAAGATTTGGGTGTCTAGTTGAGTTGGTGAGTGATAGGGGGACACATTTTTTGAATGAGGTCATACAGAAGCTGACTAAAACTCATATGATGTTACACAAGAAGTCTACCCCATATCATACCCATGCCAATGGATAGGCAGAAAGTAGTAGCAAAATTCTGGTTAAAATTCTGAAAAAGATTGTGCAGGATGATCATAAGGATTGGGACCTGAAGTTGGATTCAGCTCTGTGGTCATTTAGAACTGCTTTCAAAGTCACCACAGGGATGACACCTTTCAAGTTGGTCTATGGGTTGGAGGTTGTAGTACCTATGGAATTTGTGGTACCTAGCTTGAGAGTATCTGCTGAGAAAATGTCTCCTGCATTGTCAGTAAAGCACAGATGTAAGTATTTGATGCAGCTAGAAGAGGATAGGCTGGTGAGTTCTTACATCACTGAGATCATCTAGAGGAGAAGACAAGCCTGGGTAGCTATGAATGTCAAGTTCAAACTGTTCAAAGTGGGAGATTGGGTGATGCTGTATAATTCTAGGCTTGGTCCATTCCTAGGGAAATTGACTTTGAGGTACAAGGGTCCTTACTAGATTGTTGAAGATTTAGGCCAAGGCACATTTATAGTTGCTAATGTATTTGAAACCAGAGTGGAAAAACTAGTTAATGGATTCAGGTTAAAGAAATTTCAAGGTAAACCACCTCACCTTGATTGGTTGACACGAAAAGTGGTAGGTGCTGCTTTATGTGAGGCAGTTGAATTACCAGGTTTTCAGAGTCAGCAAGCATTGCTATCAAGTGAGCATGGTATTAGAAGCAATGTTGATAAGGGTTTCAGCAGAGAACAGGTGATGAAGGAAGGCAGGAGGAGTGCTTGGCAAGGTTTTGATGGGTGGAAATTCACTTCAGATAAACATGATCCAGTATGCAGTCATCTAGTTTGGTGCATCGAATATTGGTTGATCGGACTTTGGTGCATCGAAATTAACTAGATCGGAATTAACTCGATCGGAATTTTTAAACCTGAAAGTAAATGGTTTAACATTCAACACTATTTGGGTTTGCGGGAAAATTATTCGCCACTAGCTGTAATCATTGGGGCGCGAGAGCTGTCAAGTAGGTCACTCAGCAGATGCATGCAGCGCGATTCTTATGAAATGTTCGTCTCTTCACCGTGCAAGTACCTCTCTGCTGATTACTTCTTGCAGTCACCTTCTTCATCTACTCCTTGCAGTCACCTTCTTCTCTGTTGATTACTTCTTGCAGTCACCTTCTTCATCTACTCCTTCATCAAGTACTATGGCCCGTAAATCAAAGCCTGCAGTAGCCATGAGACCGGAGGCTGAAACTGAGTTGGCAGAGCCTGTCACAACCAGGCTGAGGAGAAAGGGACTCAACCTACGGGTGGATGTAAGTGATGAGGAGGAAGAGGAGTTCTCAGAGGAGGAACCACCACCTTTGTCGGCGAACAAGATGCTTCAGAGTCTGATGGACCCATACACAGATCTCAAGATTGAGATGGAAGCTACTACAGAGAAGAATGAGATATGGCTTAAACAGTTGGGGCTTTCTCAGTATGCAATGTTGCCATGGAAAGAATGGAAAGGAAATTTTTATGCCAAGTCACAAGCAAAGTTTCTGAGGAAGACCAGAGGAGCAATATCTAACAAGGTCATGTTGTGCCCACAGGTTATTGTTGTAGTTTTCAAGCTACCATTTACAACAGCTACTGTTCCACCAAAGTGTTCAGATGATTGTTTGAAGAAGGAGGTTGGGTCCAGAGAAGGGACAAGATTGTATTACATGCTTAAAAATGTGGAGTATGGCCGTAGGGAACAGTTAAAGTGGTACCTTGAGAGGGTTTGTTTTCTGGCTATATTTGACTATATGTCAAAAGAAAATTATGCTCCATTGACGTTTGCAGAGTAGGGAGGCTGTTTCAGCTAGGCCCATTGGGTCCATGACAAAATTCATGCAGAAGTTTTTACTCTAGATAAGAGGAAGCGTCAGTGTAGCAGTAGATTGGCTCCATTCCTTGCTGCATTATTCAAGTATGCAGGGATGGTGAAAGCTAGAGAAACTGTGATTCCAAATATTTATGCTACTGCTGCTGAGTCGGAAGTTCAGAAGAACAAAAGTAAAGAGCAGGTTGAGGAACCAGAGAAGTTGTTTGGTGGAGAACCAAAGAAGAGAAAGCAGTTTCAAGATCTGATGGAGGTTGGTTACACAGAGGAGGAGGCTAGAGAAGCTGTGGCTAGCCCAGATTTCTTTCAAGACTTTGGTGAGTTATCTGTTTTCTCACAAAAAGTCTTTGCAGATGTTCAAACACCAGTAAGGTTGGGCAAAACATTTACTTTTTCCAAGAAGAGAAAGGTAAATGTTGGTGAGCAGGGTGTTTCTAAAGCTTTAGATTTTGCATTTGCTACACCAAGTACATAGCTGAAGGGAGATGTGAAGATTCTGACTGTCATGCCAAGGGTAGGACTAGACGGGCATGGACCGGGCAATGTGCTGGACACACATGCAGTAAAGGGGTCTATATTTGGAAGAGGGCCAGGGGCCTATATATTGGATGGTTGGGAGGTTTTCACGTAAGTTTAGTGGAAAGTCTCGTCATGGAATTGCGGTTCGGATATGTTTGTGTTAAATGCATGCACACTAGGTGTTATGGGCCCTAGTGTTGAACACAAATTTATTCAGAGCAGCATGCAAATTCATGGCCTTTATTGTTTCTGCAATTTTTTGCATAGTTAGTGCAATTTCTCTTGCAGATTTAATATGAGTTTACACCCTGCCACACAAGGTGATGGCTAATTCTGGGTGTTTGTGATTGGATGCTTGAAACTCCAATCTGCTTTCAACCTAGTTGGTTGTCTCCATTCCATATCGCGTATATGGCTGGATACTCAATGATTGAGTCATAGTTTGTCGTCAGTCGTGGGCGACTGTCTGTAAGTGGCTGAGGAAAAGCACCTCACTCTTACTGCTGCTACTCATCCCGCGTAGGATGGGCAGCTTACAAGCATTCTATTTGGTACTAAAGGATATGCAAAGTGCATACGTTAGTAAAGCACGCTAAAGGATATGATAAGTGCATACGTTAGCAAGAAGTGAAACAACTAGATCGGTTACTTTTTTGGTTTGGAGTTTGCTTCCTATGATGAAAGGCATGTTATGGCTAGTTCTAGTCTCTGCCTATTATTCTCAAGTTATCAACCTTAATCATCCGTTTGGATAAGGTTGACTATTGGCAAGAAACCATCGCAAGTCAAGGACTTGGTTGCTGCTCATGAGTATTTCAGCATAGTACTTTCATGGAAAGATGAGCCGAGATTATATTGCACATTCCAGTACCTTCAGAAAGTCTGAAACCTGGGTATGCATTTAAACACCTCTTAGTTGTGATAACTCGTTTAGCATTCTCAAGTGAGTTCTAAATGGAGCCTTCACGCTCTTTTGATTATGAGTCGGTTAACCAAGACGGTTGCACAGGGACAAGAATGTAGAAAATCAAGATGCTACTCTTGATTTCATTGAACCTCCCAATGAACCGGGTTCCAATTCAACGAACCGTTGGATCCATGAGGGATGCCACGGTGGAAAACATTAGTGTTCTTATGAAGATACCACCACTTGTGTTTTCAAGGACGAAAACGCTTCTCCAAGGGGGGAGTAATGTCATGCCAAGGGTAGGACTAGACGGGCACGGCCCGGGAAATGTGCCGGACACACATGCAGTAAAGGGATCTATATATGGAAGAGGGCCAGGGGCCTATATATAGGATGGTTGGGAGGTTATTCGCATGTGGGTCTACCCGTTGGCCTTACACTGACACTGCTGTAAGGATTCTTAAGTTGGTGCAAGAGTTTGTGTTGGGTCAGCAAGTACAAATGGAGGAGAAGCTTAAAGAGGTTCCAGATTCAGCAATAGGTAAAGTGCTATTGAAGGATAAGTACATGGATTTGGAAGCTATGACTTTGCAGCTGAGTCAGGTTCAAGAAGTACATCAAAAAGAGCTAGAGGATATGATGAAAAAGAATCATGCAGAAGTTTCAAGAATAAAAATGTCTTTGGGACTGTTCAAAGATTGGACAATGAAGCTAGATGCCAGATTGAATGAGGAAATGGAGAATTTGTCAAAAGCTAATGCTGATTTGCAGGTTCAGGTTCAAATGCTACATCAGAGGTTGATTCCTTTGCAAGAGTTGGAGAAGCAAGTAAAAGGTGAGGATGTGGATGTCAATGCAATGCTTATGTCAGAGGGAGAAATTTTTGTCTTGAAAGATTAGTTGTTGCAAGCAGTTCAGGAAGTTTGGAAGTCTATGAAGAACCGACTTGCTGTAGCAATAAAGCATCCATATGAGATGATGAAGCAGGGATTTGTAAGTGAGCATGAGGGTGAATTACTGCAGAAGTTAGAGGATGTGAAAAAGGACAGAGACATGTGGTTCAAAATAGCTCAAGATTTAAAGTTAAAAGAGTTGCAGGGGGATATGGTTGATGTTCAGTTGGAGGAACCTATTGAGGAAGGTCGAGATTTGAAGGATAATGTAGAGATGAATCAGCAGTTTTATCAGCAGGTTGAAGTGCTTGAAGCAGTGGAAACTGTACCTCTTGGGATAGTGGCACCTGAGTCAGTAGTTGAAGAGCAGGGTATGGCTGAGCCAGATGTGGAGGCTCAGAATGAAGCTGAACCAGTGTAGAGAGTAATGTTGATGGTGCAGAATATGCAGATCAAGGGATTGTGGATCCAAGTCAAATTTCAAGGAAATCCACCACCGAGCTGTGCCAGGTGTTGACACTACACCAGATCATTACTTGTACTTATGTTTGATCAATCAACTCTTAGTCAGTCGGATCTTAGTGAGTCAGAGTTTTGATAAGTCGGATTTTGGTCAATCGGATGTAACTGTTATAACTGCCAGAAGTTCCTATTGAAAGGTCATGCTGGTTCACGCGAGAATGTAATTTTGGCTGAAATGGAAGTTATCTTTGGACCAAGGTGAATCAAACTGTGTAGTCTCTTGCTCTATGATTCATGTTTGTTCTTCAGTCTGCTGTGTTGGAATTTGGTGAATGGTGAAATGTTGATGAGTTGGATATGTTTGGCTTTGTCTAACTCTGTCTTTAGTGTGTGTGACATGTTGTCAACACCTAAGTTTTGTGTGTGTTGAAGAACCCCAACACGTCGGATTGACTTGTTGTCAATTTCTTCCACTTAATTTGATTGCAGCTTCTGTCAAGCTACCAATTCCTTATCTACAACCTTATTCCTATATCAATTTTGATCAAGTTAACTATTCTTTCACAAAGACTGTATAGTTTTTGCTAACTATTGAGATTGGTCTATGTGTATCACTTCAATTCGAGCTAATTGAGTCAGCAATTGAGACTTTTAGATTCTACTTTTGCAAAAATCAAAGCATTAATCTGCAACCTAAAAACTGAGTGAGAATATACCAATTTGGATCCAATTGAACCCAAAATTTCCCGGTGGCCTTGTATTATGTTGGTCTAACACTGTACAAGTCCAAAAGTCAAAATTGGTGTCTCTGTCTAGTAGTATTAAATAATCGCGATTATTTACTTTTCTCAGTGTTTGCACTTTGTGGCTTGGTCTGCCAAGCATACAACCTGTTAAGGTCATTGGACAAGTTTCACTAAGTTTGGACAAAATTTGTTCAAGTTTAGCAACTGTTTCGTATTCGCAGACTCAGTTTTCAAGAATCTAGCTTAAGTCTCATTTTATGGTCCAAATTTCACCAAAATTAATTTGTGTGGTCTACTTGATGTGCTTGACCTCTTCGCAAATATAAATAATCGTGATTATTTACTCCAGCTATGTTTTTGCAAGTTTTTGTCCCAATCTTGACACAGATCTGTTAAGTATCTCAACTTAAGCTCCCTAGACAAGTTTCATAAAGTTTGGACATTTTCTGGTTCAAATGGTAATCAGCTTTGTATCTGCAGAGACTGACTTGGCAAATTTGGCCACAATTTCCAATTCAATGATCCAAATCTTACCAAATTTAATTTTGGAGGGTTATTACAACATATAAAGCTAGTGGTATGGTAACTTGGTCAAAAAAGTTGAAAAATGGGGCAGATGTAAATAATCCGATTATTTACTTCTAGCAAATTTTTGCATCTTTTTGGTCAAATGAGCATGTACACATGTCTATTACATCAATATAAGCCTATGAATCAATTTTCATTGAGTTTGAAAAAAACAATTCCCAATTTACACTCAAGTTCTCGAAAGTCAGTACAGACTTTAGTTTTTACCCAGTTTTTTGTCAGTTTGGTGATCCAAATTCTATGTGCCTTTACAAAAGATGTTTGTACACATGCATAGAGTCACTCGTATCAACCTTGGTCAGTTTTGAGCTGAAAGTAAATAATCGCGATTATTTACTTTAGGCCCAAAATGAACATTTTTGTGAACTTTTTCATTGGACAGTCTTTTCATGAGCTATTTTAAGCCTCTTAGTCAAGTCAAACCTATTTTGGCCTAAAATGTCAAGAAAAAGTAAATAACATGAGTTTTTACAAACTCTTGAAACTTTTACCTCATTGTGTCCTTGAGCTTACCCACTGGTTCATATAACTTTTAAGCATACTCTCCACTTAGATTGAGTGGTTAGCATTCTTTTTGTATTATTTCTAGCCATAAACTTGAAATTCTGCAACTTCAAATAACAACTCACAATTGATTCTTTCAGAGAGAGCAATGTTTTGAAATCCACCTCGGATTCTACTTACCCTACTCCTAAGTTCTGCTGCAATGGGGTTGTGGAAATTGTCCACAAACACTGGTTTTCTTGCTTTTTATGGTTTCTTTAGCATTGATCTTAAGACTTATCTCATCTACCAATCATTTTCAAAATCCTAATCTAGTTCTAAAATCCTACAGTCCTAAAGGCACTTAGCAAGTACGATTACTTCCTAGCTATCTCTACACAGCAAAACACGACAATCTCAAGCTATGCGGTTTTCTAAAAAGAGCGTGTTTACTCTAGGATATCCTAGAGGAAGTTAAAGGATAACTTCACAAGACGCTCGTGTTTTTTTCTAGTTTAGGTCTCTTCGATTCCCGGCAATGGCGCCAAATGTGGGACGGGTATCTAACCTCACACCTATCTTATTGCAGACGTAGCGAGAACGTCCATGATTAAATTGTCAATCCATGGGACGAAGTTAACTTGACTAGTGCATAGAGGCTCCAAGAGGTTGTCAATCTCTTGGAAAACAACAAACAACTCGCATCTAACTCAAGCTACACTCAAATGACTGAAATCACCAAAAGCCAATCGCTCATCGACAAACAAATCATATTCATTACAGCATCAATGGACATCCAAACGTAACGGAACTTCTAGGACATGATTATAAAACCTAAGCACACATGCGTATGGTCTCAAATCCCACATTAGGTCAAGTGTAAAAATCACGATTATTAACAACAGTGGATTTTTGACGTAGTCATTTTTGACCCAGAATGCATCTAAATGCTTAGCAATGATGCCCCAATACCCCACCTATGCTTCGTTTTTTATTTTGAAGTGTAAATTCCTACTTATGATGAAATTAGGCGCCGCATCGATGACGCCAAAAGCTATGAAATTCTTACATCGAACCGTAGAGCTCTTACCTGCGGTTGCAATGCAACAGATGCAATTGCAATGTGACAACCGGGGAGGGAGTAGAAAGCGCAAGAAAGAGAGAAGTGAACACTGTTAGCTCACACTGTGTATTTCATTATCGAAAATTTATTAATAACTTACAAAAATTGGCTTTTATACCTTAGCCAAGGTTTTTGGTGGTCAAAACTAATAATCTGGGAGCTCTAACTAATGATAGGTAAAGATAGCTTGATACAATCTGGAAGCTTGTAGCCCCGGCTCATCAATTACAAAGGTTATCCAAAAAATAGGAGTTATAATATTCTCAATTCATCAAAATAATAAATGTTTTTACAATGAGAGCTCCAAAAATTGGTATCCAAGTTAGCTTGCTGCTAACAAAGACTTTTGAAAATGCATAGCCACATGATGTAGCTTGGAGGACTCCGTGAACCCCTTATCTTCCAAGGCCGCATCAAATTGTTGGATGAAGGAAAAAACTTTTTTGATAGAACCAAAGATGCCATCATAGGTGAGAAAAGAAATGCTTTTTCCTCCCTCCTTGAACTTCTTAAGCCTGCAGGAACTTTTCCAAGCAGCATAGGATTTGTGATGTCCTCTCCTCTTGTACTTTCTAGGAGAAAAATCAATGCTTTCATTGGAAGAGGAGGAAGATGATGAGATGGAATAGAGGGTGGCCTCTTTCTCAAAAAAAAAAAAAAATTGATTCAGCTCTTCCCTCTTAGAATGACGAGGAGAAGGACTATATGAAGATCTTTTCCTCCTGGGAGTAGTTGGAAATCGTCAAGACTGCCGTCTTGGTGGAGCCATATCTTCCAAATAATTTGGAGATTTGCTTCTTTCTATTTCATAGGGTTCCTCCTCTTCTCTCACCGGAGAGAGTGTTCTTTTGGAAGTCTCTATAAGAGGCTTCCTAATCTCTCTCTCTCTTCTTGGAGCGTTTCGAGAATCCCATGAGTGCAAAGTTGTTGGTTAACTTCGGCTTGCAAGGGAGGGTTTCCCATAGCTTGTTGCAACCTAGTACAAACATAATTGACAAACATGGGTGAATCATTAGTAGCACCTTCATGTGCAAAATCAAAGTTGTCAATATTCATTCTACTCTCTCTATTATTGTCAGCCATGCTAACTAAATTTATATCCATGCTACTTTATGCTTTCGCAACTTCAAAGCTTTAGGTGCTAATCTTCTTAACTTTTAAAAATTAGCTCTCAAGAAGCTACGCCCATGGTCTAGAGACTATTGATTATTACAAAGAGTAGTGGAGAGGGTCAAACATTGCTTAGTTGATTATGGTTCCTATGGCTATAACATTGATTGTAGCGGAATTAAAGTAGCAATAGTGAGCATTTCCTTAAGAGAATTCTTAAAGAGCATAAGGAGAGTATACGATGATGAAAGGTAGCAAAATTAACATTATACCTAGTTATCTTGGTATGAATAATACTTGTAAACGAGAGAGAGAATTCGAGAAATTGACAACAATTTAAAATTGGGCTTACTTGGAGCTGGTCCCCCTCCAACAAGATTTTGTATTATAGATTCTCCCTTGAAGAGAGACTTGGGACAATACCAACTTTTTGCTACTTGAGACCTTGTTGATTCCATAAAGGTAAGATTCATGCACCAATATTATGCCCTTAACTAACTTGCAAAAGCATTAACTTATCCCCAGCCTCAATCCCAAGACCTCAAACACCTTCAAAGGTGGAGAGAGCTAGCCGGGAGTGAGGGAAGACAAGAGGAATAAGTAGCATACAAGAAAGAAGTACTTTCATCACCATTGATTACTCTTGGATCTTAGCTTATCATAGTAATATAGATGGTAGAGAAGATGAGTATGTCCTTGAAGCTTGACTATTGGTTGGATTTGCATTCCATAGCAAGAGGTGTTTGTGTAGGCTATTTGCTTCTCAAGCTTGGAGAAGGAGATAGAGTTCTCTCTCAACACAATGAGATAATTGTGTGAGTGTGTGTGTGAGATTGTACAAAATGAGAGTCTCTTACTTGCCTAGATCAATCCCTCCCTCCCTCTCTCTCTCTCTCTCTCTCTCTCTCTCTCTCTTTACTCTAGCTTGATCCCTATTGGCACCATGCGAATCTTGGCCAATCACAGGCTATGATCATTTCAAGCAATAGGGGAAGCATTTGGAAAAGTTTCCTTCTTTCCCCTTTGAGAGAGAGTGCTTAATTAAGTAATAACATGCATCTAAACTCCCATTGGACCTCCCTAAAGGCCACAAGATTAAGGCACACCATGAGGGTAGCATGGGCAGGGGCTTTATATGTTTCCTTATTTCCTCTTGAGTCTTTGGCTTTCCTTGAGAGTGTGTGTGTGTGTGTGTGTGTGTTTGTATTCTCTCTCATTCCCCTACCTTTAGCACTTGCCCCTCCTTTGTAGGGACCCTTTTTTACTTGCACACCACAAGCACCTTGGTCATCAAGCATGACAAACACCTAAAATACCATAGTCATTCAAGCACGACAAGGACCTCAAGCACATGCCTTTCTCTTGGGTGCCCGGAACTTGGGTAATGGATCTCCACCTCATATTATAAATAAGGAAGGTTGTCGTTTCTCACCCATGTATAGGTGTGCTTGAGACAAGTGGAGTACGGGTTAGGGTTATCAAGAAATATTATAAGTGATTGTACCTTATCTTAAGTTTAAAGATGTTTCTTTGCTAAAAAACTTATTTTCATACTGAATTCAAGACTTGTTTTAACAAATTACTGTGTTGAAAAAATGAAAAGGAAACCATTTTTTTAGATGTTGAAAAGATTGTGGTAGTAATTAGAAAACAGAGAATCATGTGTGAGTGCGGAGTGGTATATGGACGGGTAAAATTGATTAGTCAGGTAACTATCCATCCCTGCACACTAAAAACATTAGAAGACTTCTTCATCGGAAGAGAAGTCCACCAACAACTGTGCACTCACTTACGTAGAGAAAAAAAAGAGTTCACGGAGGATACCTTAGCCCATTGCAAAAGTATTAGGGTCAATTTTTTTTTTCAACTTTTAAGTTTTTGTCCTGTTTTCGCTTGCGAGACAGTACTAGGTCTTCTTTTTAGGGCTATAGTCCGAAGCCATTGTCATTGATAAAGATCTCTTCCCTGGTGCTTACACACCCTGACTTTCATTAGACCTAGAGACCTTTCAAGGACCCCTTCCCGACCTCGGTGTATATGTACAAATGAGCTCAAATTGTATATGTACCTTAGTATAGGGAAGTGAAGAAAGTAAATGTTGGTGACATAGCATGAGGTATCACAAGCTAAGGCTTTAATAACAATTTCTAGCTATAGGGAAATCAAGAAGAAGGAGAAGTTTGAGGGGCAGACAATAGAAAGTGGTATGATATAGCACGCAACTCCAAAGATGAGTGAGACCTAGATCGATGGTCCTAAGTGATATGGCTAGTGCCACAGCTTCTTGAGAAGTTACACTCAACAATATTCTTGAGAAGTCACCCCCAACAAATCACCCCTAGCAATATTCTTGCATATGCACAATTAGCTATCAGTTTCTCACCAAACAAGTCTAGTCATCCAGGCCTTAAAACTTTAAGGTGTTAAAGACCTATGATCTAAGTAATCTCTGCAAGTCTTAAAGGTAGACATCATTTATAGTTCAAAAGTATTTAAGCAATGCCCCAACACTGCTTGTGTCCACACACATAATTACCAAAACTCAATAACACAACACAACCTCTTTTTTTTTCAAAACTCACGATTGTGAGTAGATTATATTATCAAAGCCAAACAATTACTAATTCCGGCCATGCTTGTGAGGAGCCATGCCACGACATCATTACCACAACTCAATAATACAACACAACCTCAACATATACTTTTACTTCTACCATGTTTCAAGGTTTGGTAATAATGTGTGGGCCACACACATCATTACCAAAATTCAATACCACAACACAACCTTTTTTTTTTTGCAAAACTCACAATTGTGAGTGGATAGTATTAAGAACAGAAATATACACCAGTCCTCGAGCTCAGACCGAGCCTTGAGAGTCAAAGGATTACAAGTTTTCTGCTTGGCAGAGAAACCACTTCTACTCCTCGGCTTTACTTATTACAAGATGTTATGTATTTATTGTTCTAGTCCAGTCCTCTTAGGTTTGTTTGCATCCTATCATGTGGATCATCAATCTGCTCTCTTGCGTGATTTCACAAAAGCTTGCGACAACTAGATCCCCCTCAAACACACGGCGGTTCCTTGCTTGCCATATATGGTGCAAGAAGTAGTACCTGATTATTTGAGTGCAGACGAGAAGAGCAGGAATTCCCATCCTATTACTACCAAAGAACAGATCATTCTTGAAGAACTTAATTTTCCATGTCCTTTGAATCCACTTGCATATTTTCCTAGCCATGCCCCTGATTGCCTAGCATTCCATGAAAAGGTGGGCTAGGTCTTCACTGGCTATTCTGCACCCGGAGCAACGATCGGACCCGATGCCGCTTTCTTGTATCTTTACGCCCATCGGCAGAGCACCCCACATCACTTCCCACAGAAATATCTTCATGTACTGAGGCCATCTTGGCTTCCAGATGTTCTCCATGACTCCCTCTGACCGTTTTTTCATCCAGTGCCTCTTCCATAATTTTTTGAGGGGGCTACACCAATTAGCCTCGTGCATTAATGCATGGTAGATGCCTTTAGAGTGTGGTTTCAAGAAGAGGCCACTCCCGGGCCATCTCCAAGCGTCCCATTCACAAATTGGCATCACCACCTTAGAGAGAGAGTAAGATCTCAAGGCCATCTGCTTTAAAGTTGGATTCACAAATTGGCATCACCACCTTACCAAGCTCTTTAATCACCGTATACGCTAGTAAGATCTCAAGGCCATCCACTTGAAATTGGGTGGCTAAAGAGTCAATAGTTTTCCAGCACTTCCTGTTGCCATCCCAGAATTTCTCTAATCAAAGGAGCCCCTTATTATTCACCTTCCTGGCCATTTCTATCCAGTAAGGGCTTTGCGGCGGCCCCAATATTTTAGAGAGCCAAGGGGACCAGTGCAATATGAAGTTCTTAAAGTATCTGGTTACTTCCCCCCATTCCAGAAACTTAGTATCACTTTTGCACTTCCTCATCAGATCCCCTGAGAGTCCACCGGATCTAAGATAAGACCACTTCGGGGCGAGAAGTTTGTCGTGCATCACAACCCCCTTCCACTTTCCCCCTTTCGATGCTAGTTTTGCTGCATCAAGCATTTCCTTGGTCATGATAGCCCAAGATTGCTCCTGTTTGGCAATGAGACCAAAAATTTGGCACAAAAGGCCATAGCATGAGATTCCGGGTTAAGAATGTCGAGCCCTCCTTGGTCTACCGAGCGAGCAACTACCTCCCATCTAGCCCACTGCCATGGCCGGGAGGTTTTCGTGTTGTTCTTCCAAAGAAACCTTTTCGCTGGTTTTAAGAATTCTTTCCAGTTACACTTAGCCATCTTGAGCACGGGGCTGAGGAAAGCAATATACGGGATCATAAAAGCATTGATCACTCTAATCCGGCTTTGGAAGGGTAGGAGAACAAACTCCCACCTTCTCGCTTATTTTTGCAATGACCCATTGAAATCTTTGACTTTGGGTTATGTCCACCCCTACGGGGGCTCCCAGGTGTCTAAATATACTCCCTTTTGAGATAATCTCTCCTATTCAGATTGCAGGGTCAAAAGAGTCGTTTTCCGACAGGGAGATTTGTCTTGACTTCTCTATATTGCACTTGGATCCCGAGGCCATGGCAAATCTTTGCACAATCTCCAGAGCTTTCTTGACAACTTGAGGGCATGCCTTCAAGAATAGGAGTGAATCATCTGCGAACATTTTGGCTAGTAGCTGGTTGTTGCCCGGCAATGCCAGACCTTGAATCTCTCCCCGCGCACTAGCTTCGAGCATTGTAATGAGAGGATGCGACCCGATGGCGAACAACAAGGGGGCCAGGGGGTATCCTTGCTTAATAGACCTGTTACCCTCAAAAGATCCCACAATTCTTCATTAAACAGGAGCGCTAATTGGCTGCCACCGCCTAGTGTGTGTATGAGGCGACAAAGGCGCGGCCCAAAGCCCAGAGCTCCCATGACTTCTTCTATATATGACCATTATATCCTATCATAGGCTTTGTCGAGGTCCGCCAGCTGCAACAAGATGCACTCTTGCTTGGAGAAGGATGCATACTCTATTCCTACCATTGCTGCCAAGATATTTTCATATATAGATCTCCCTTTAATGAACCCGTGTTGATGGGGCAAGTCTGAGAGCTATCACCTTGGTAATAATTTTGTATGCTACTGACATCATCGTAATGGGATGTCAATGTTTAAGTTGAGAGGAGAAAATCTGTTTGGGGATGGGTTTGATAAGCCCTCTCTTAACAGCTGCATCCAACGACTCTTCGGAAAAAGCTAGATTGGCCATTCGTGTGACTGTACCCTTGAGATCTTCCCAAAATTCCCTGAAGAATTCAGCCGTCAGTCCATCCCAGCCGGGGAACTTTTCATTGCGAAGAGCTTTTAGTGCCGCTGAGCATTCTTCCTCACAGAAGGCCTTTTCCATGTGGTTGGCTTAACAACACAACCTTAACATATACTTTTATTGCTACCATGTTTCAAAGGTTGTAATGCCATATTTAAAATACACCATAAAAATCATATCTTATAGGAAGAAGCAATACACCGATTGAATTAGTTGACTATCTGGCAAATTGCTACTAAAAAGAAGCATTTAATTGTGGACAATGGAAGATTTTAGAGTTTCCTATTGGAAAGAGTCCCTTGGTGCGCTGCATCTTTGTGCATATGGTGTAATGTGCTATATTTTGTGCTCATTCTTGAATCGATGAAAATGTCCAAAGGGCAAGGGCATAACATTTATTATTACTTTCTAGGCTTGTGTTTGTGCTTTTAGATATTTTTGCTTTGAGATGTTTTGTTTATAGGATCTTTAAGGTCATATTTGATGAACATGTGAGCCATTTGATGGGACAAGTGGAAGTTAGCAAGATTCGCATCAGCCTTGTGCTTTGTTGCTTTGCTAAATACTTAAAAATATAGTGTGCTAAGTGGACTATCTTTTGTCTTTCACCTTCATGTGGCACATAAGGAATCCTTGCTCTTTAAGGGGACCAACAAACGACAATAAAATCATAAAGTTGAGCATTACTATGATAGGAGCCCGGCCCACTATGGACCAAAACTATATGTTGAACGTTGAAGAACTCCTTATTAGTATAAAATGAGAACCTCATTCCAAGGTGTGTTTGTTGGTGTAAGATTTGGGGTTTGAAGGCATTGCCCCTTTTGTGTTTGTGTGTGTGTGTACACATGGGGTAGGGTAGCCACATCTTAAATGGCATGCTTTGCTTGAGGGAGAATCAATGGTTGAGATCTGGCTTAGTGACGTCAGGAGAGGCTTGATTGTTGGATAAAGTTGGCAGACTAGGGGTAACCTAATGTTCACCAAGGCTATCCTTCTTCTTTCCTAACTCAATAACAAAACCAATGCAAAAGAAAAAGCGGGCAACGTCGAACCATAGATCCCCAACGAAAGATGTCTTGGGCCATGTAGTGACAAGGTGTGGGGTAAGTAGAGGCACCACTCAAGGCCTCTCTCAAGTGTCCGAGAAAAATCATGATTATACAAAATTTCTTTTAATGAGTTTTGCAAAAGGAGATTTAAATTTTTTTTGGGCTATAGGTCGGGTTTTTTTGTTTTCCTCTTCCTATCAAGAGACAACTCAATTTTTGAGTGCTCTCTCTCTCTCTCTCTCTCTCTCTCTCTCTCATATGACATGTTTCGTAGGAATTTGCCGAGTTGAAAATGAAAATTCCAAGCTCTAATCTCAACAAATAAACACCTTCGATTTTGGCATAAATCCCAATTTTTAGAAAATCTAGTCCAAAAGAATGGTTATTTTTAAGGAAAGTCTCTCTCTCTCTCTCTCTCTCTCTATATGTGGGTGTCTCAACTTTCAAGTTCAAAACATAGCACAATTTGAGTGACATGAGTAAAGAACGGAAGAGATGTGGGCTGGTAGGGGGCATAACCTCCTGGGAGCAGCAGCCAGCTGCCCCATGTCGGCCCGCCTGCTCTTATACACCGTAACGTCAATGCTTGATGTAGTGCTGCAAGTGGTCATAACCCGTTTAAAAGCCAGAGGCCGCAGGCTGATCCATCATCTCCTCTCTCTCTCTCTCTCTCTCTCTCTCTCTCTCTCTCTCTCTCAAGGGTGACCGGCAAGCGTCCTCCTCTGATTGTGTTGCGCAGAGGCCGACTGGTAGTGCAGATGGGTTTGAACCAATCTCTCTCTTGCCATGCGGCCTCCTCTTGCGCCATCAGTTTGCCCGCAGCGCCACCCATAAACTACAGTACAGCCTTCAAGGCCGGTGCCGATGGCAACAGCAGCCAGCTGCACACCCTTGTACATGAGCCCAGCCCCGCCGCCAAGGTGCTCTTCCTGGACGGCCGCGTTCTCCACTTCACAGGCACCTCCACCACTGCCTGCCAGGTGCTTGCAAGCTTTCACCACCACTGCCTCTGCCCCCTCGACAGCGTCAGTCATACCGCGCCGCTCCCTCGCCGAGCAACCTCCGCTCCCGTCGACGCCGCCACCACCATAACCACCTTCTTTAGGCCCGTTTGCCTAAAGCCCACTGATTTGCTTCGCCCCAATTCTGTCTACATTCTTCTGCCTCGCAAGACATTTCGCCTTTTTGCCACCGCTGCCGCCGCGGCAGTGGCCACCAACGGTGGTGGTGAAAGTATGCGGCACCGTAGGAGAGCCCTCAACATGAGCCTAAACGAGTGTGGGCCCAATGCAAGTACATATAGTCCCTCTAAAATCATCTCTGAACTAGAAATTGATCATAATGATGTGATATCCAAATGGAGCTCTAATTGTGCCTCCCAAGCCTATCCCAAAAATGATGCTACCATTGGCTCTAGACGTACACGTCATGCCAATCACAAGTTTGTGGATCATGAAGTAAGCAATTTAGTACCTCATTATCCTCCTTGCACTTCAAACAACATTGCTAGCTTAAAGCATGTAAACCGCAAAGCTCAATATGTCGTGGGAGGTTCAGGCTCTTCCGAAGTATGTCCAACAACAATCATTTCATCCACCCAACTCTATCATCGCACTCCCCATCGGACTCGTTCTCTTGATCCTCATCGAAGTAGCTACATCTCTCAACATCAAAGATCACGTGTGCTTGCCATGAGGAGATGTCGATCTTGGAGGCCTAGATTGCAGGCTATTAATGAAGTGTCTGCTTACTCATAATTTTCCTTTCATTCATTCATAGGAATGCAGGAATGCCTTGTTTAAGATAAGGCATGTACAAAATCATTATTTAGACAAAAATATTTCCAAAAAATGGTTGCATCTCAGTGTCTCTTCTTTTCACAGTGTCAAACGTACTTATAAAAAAATATATTGAGCAATAAAGCATGTTACGATGTACTCATTCAGTAGTGTTTCCAGCAAAACAAAAAATGGCGAGTATGAAATTTACTTTTACTACAAATTAGAGCACCATGGCAATATATGTTCAATTCTAACATCAATCCTCCCATATTCCCCATTCTTTCCTAGCCTCAGTTCACCCCTCTCTTTGACTCTCCCACTTCTGCATCCCCTCTACCAAATGTTTATATATTATGGATCATTCAAGCGAGCAATGCATGCTTGTAGGATTATCAGCTTCATATTCCAAGAGCTCCAATAGGACCAAGCATGCTATTGTATTCTTTACAATTTGTTACATCCATAGAACTACAAGAGAATTACTAGTAATTTTTAATTGTCAAAAATTCTTTGCAATATTTTAAGGCATCCAATGTTAGGGTAAGCCCAACTTGTGGCACCATGTGGGAAACCCCGCTAGCCACCTAGGAAGAGATATATGATGACATGGTCCAATAGCAAGAGGGTGAAACCTCTCTAGTCAATGATTTTAAAGCACCAAGCATATATTAAAGGCTAATTTCTAATGAAGCATCGTACTTTGAGCATTATCATTGTGTTTATACCCTCTCTGTATATGCTCTTTCTCTTGGCATAACCTAACCCTAATCACCATCTCTCTAACCCTAACCCTAACACCATGGTTAAGCTAAGGCTTCATCCTCCATAGCCTAACACTAATAACTGGTGATTAAAGAGTACGCTTCCGCATCAACTAACCCATCAAGTGGTATAAAAGCTGACGGTTCCCATCTAGGCTTAATTAACCTCTCCCTAATCAGTAACATCAATAGTTAAGCTTGGGCACATTCTTGGCAATCACTACTAGGCCGCTTTGAAATTAGGGACGAATTTTCACGTCGTATAAGCGACAAAAATTGCATCGTTATAGAGAAGTTGTATAAACGACGCTCTTAGCGACGCATTTACGTCGCATAAGCGACTAAATTTGATGTCGTTTAAGTGATGCTTGTCATCGCTTAACACTAGAATGGTAACCTAATAGGACATAAAAGTGTCCTTTCAGGGTTTTGGGAAAAAAATCCAAAACCGTAGTAGATCCACTCATTTTGAAAAATCCTTTCACGAGCTTATAGTTCAATAACTAATACATATGGAAAAAATAAGAAACTTGTAATTTTTCTCATCCCTTGGTCACTACAAGCCTCCAAAGTTGATGGACCAGTGCATTTTGCCCAAAACAGCAATTTCTTACGGTTGATTGCATATAAATAAGAGTGGAGATTTTTGTAGGACATGAGATAAAATGCCCCGTTAACTTCATTGGGTTGGTGATCAAAACATATGGTTGCTTTTACCTCACTAATTTAAAAAGTTGCATTTTTGCCATTATGCGGGCCTATCATCAAAGTTTCTATAGTCACGCTCAATATAGATACTATATACATGTTTTCTTAGTTCCCTTTGGGCCTCTGGATTCAAAAGGAGCCATGGAGCATGTCAAAAGGATAATGGATATCTTACAATTGGAACCTTGGGGGCAATGATAAAGTGCTAAATACAGCAAACATGAAAAAAATGGGTTTAGCATTATGACCTCTAGAAACCCATGGAAACTACTCAATATCTAGCCAAGTTTGTAGTCTATGATTAGATATGGTCACTACCTACAAAATACACACAATTGGCCTAAGAAACTAGCAACATTGAGAAAGTTATACTTGCTACTCTAAAATGTATCGTATTCTTCAACAATCAAAAAACTCAACCATCATCATATACTATGCTATATAGCATATTAGGTCCCCCAAAACTCAAGGAAGATTAGCTTTATGTTATACATTACACTTACACAATCAAAATTGAATTTGGATATCAAGAAAGCCACCAAAAAAATCATAAAAATGCTAATTTTGGCCAAAAAAAAGGATTATGCAATTCTTGTAAATTGGTCATAACATTCAATTTTAACACTTAGCTCTCCCTACAAGCATCAAAACATGTTGAGAACTATGAAGGCCTAACCTCTAGCCATCTAAACCTCACAAACATGAAGTTTAGAGTGGTATAGTTGCCAAAAATCGAAAAAAAGCCAAAAACAGGACCCGTTTTTTCACAGAGTTTAGGTTCAAAAATGTTGTGCAAGAGTAAGGTTAATGGTGAGATCGATACTCAAAAAAAAATGCTAAGTTTTCTTCAGCTCATAAGGCAACTTTGTGGATATAAAGCACCTAAAAATTCATTTTCATACTCTTCAAATAATTCAAGCAAAATGGTCACTTAACAGGACACAAAAGTGTCCAAGGACATAAAAGTGTCCTGTTACCATTCTAGTGTTAAGTGACGCAAAATGTTTCTGTTAGTTTGCATCGCTTAAGCGATAATGAGTTAAATGGTGTCGCTTAAGCCATGCTAAGCCGTTGTTTTTTTTTTCATATTTGTTTCCAAGCAAGGCTCTCTCTCTCTCTCTCTCTCTCTCTCTCTCTCTCTCTCTCACACACACACACACACACATAAGAATCTCTCTCTCTCTCTCTCTCTCTCTCTCTCTCTCTCCTAGACAAAGCTCTCTGTCTCTCTCTCTCTTTCGCTTATGCACGCTAAACAACAAGATTTGAAGTGAAAAGTGTACACTCAAAAGCATTCTACATACACTAAAACAAAAAGACAACCGGTGAATTTATGTGAACAGGGAACACAAAATCAAAAGTATGAATGATCACGGTATGGTCTTTTCTTCCTTTATACTTTGCGATTAAACAAAAATGATTAAAATAATTTGAATTAATGTTACTACGGCTATGTATCCGACGTATCAAACACATCCACACGATCCTCCTATCTCCCAGCATGTGAAGAGGATGCAGTGTGTGCTGGCTGCTTGTCTATTCTTCTACCCTCCTCCTCCTCCTCTCTCCCAACAAGCTCAAGATCTCTCTTGACGTGAATCTCTTACATTCAAAAAAGTTAAATTCAAATTGCTTGACAATTAAGAACTAATTTGCAAATCACTTTAACATAAAAATATAACTCAAAGTTTCAAATATTACTCACAAAAAGGCGTGCTTATGGAAGGATGTGTTGCAAGGCTCTCTATCCCTAGTATGTCGCTATCTCGATCTCTGCTAAAGTCATAGGTCGAATGTAATCTTTGGTTTGTACAAAAAAGATCCAAAGTTTAGGATTATTTGTATTCACATCATTCTACAAACTATGGTATGAAAATCTATAAATTTACACTTACAAAAGTGGCTACGAAGACGGCCTTGGCATGCGACCCAAGTGGAACGTGTGGCCGCTCGCAATTCTAAAGTGTGTTGCCTCCTACACTACATTCATTGAAAATAATATGATATTACAGCAATATTATCGGTAAATACATAAGTAATTTAATTAAAAATTCAAATTGTAATTAATGTACTTTTTGTTGCGAGAATGCTACCCGTTATCGAATCTCCCATCGAAAGTGGGTTCAGGGACCATAGCATACTTCTTGTTTGTGTTCACAACAAGAGGAAACAATATATGTTTGTGTTTATAAATGTATGTATATATGTATGTGTTTATATATATATATATATATATATATATATATATATATATATATATATATATATATATATATATATATATATATATATATATATATATATATATATATATACATACATGTATATATGCATCTGAGCATGTATGTATGTACGTACACACACACTATTACTTTAGTCGGATTAAATTTAACTTCCTTTTTTTATACAAATTCAGATTCTTCTCGTACTTCATCGCCTCCAGATTATAGTCATGGAGACCACTCTCTTACAATGGGACATGAAGAAGAACCTTCAAAGAGAGCGCCTTTAGTTTATTATGAAAAGGATCGGACTCCATGTTGGTGTGATATATGTCAAGGATTACATCGAAGGCCATGATTCCAATGCCGTACACATGAGTTGGATTGGGGTATTTATGCTCATGCACTAACACTCATACAGCGAGATGAACCTATGGTTAGTATTATTTACTCTAATTTATATTTATTTAAATTCTTATAGTTAATTGTGTCAATAATATAAATAATATTTCACATGTAGGTACATGCATCTCTAGTTGATGATCAGGATACCATCCATGATCAAGCTGCTTGTCATTCTCACACATGACATGGTCATGCAATCATAGAAGTACAAAGGGACAACTTACAACAACCTTTGCCTACAAGGCTTGAGAGCGAGACTCGTGGCGATTATGCATTGCCCAATCTTCTATTGTCTTTAGTGCATATTGGAATTGGAGCTGATCTCTTTAGATATTTTATTCCACTGTTAGAGTTTACAGCTACTGGTGATTCATTATTCAATCAGTAGAACTGGAGGAAAAGATAGAAAGTGAGCTTCTTGGAGTTACTGTGGTAATCTTCATGGTAATTACTGACTGATCCACTGCTTGGCTTTCTAGGAACTGGTTCCCACCTAGTGAAATTGCCCCCACCAGTGAGACTGCCTCCGCCATCTACATCCTTCCCTCCTTTCTTGAATTTTGGTAACACTCCAAAATGTTTGAAAAAAATCACCGCCTGATCCTTCTAAAACATAGCTTTATGCCATATTTCATGCTTTGTTGAGTGCTTAACTGTTAAGTATGGAGCCTGATTTACCCTTGTAATTTTCTGTGGTAAAAGCGCACATTTGTAAGGCCCCCATTATGAGGAGAAGCCATCGTGCGTGAAGGAAAATCACTCACCGGAAACCAAAATTTTCACGGACAAGAATCAGGGGCAACTTTAGAGGCCTCGGAGGCGGAGGCCCCCAAGACTTTTTTTTCGCCGGAATATTCCTTTTGGCCGGAATATTATGGCCGGACGGCGGCCGGAAAGTGGTTGAAAAACAACCGGTCGGTTGGCCGGTGGTCGGAAGTCAATGGCCGGTGGCCGATGGCCGAATTCAAAAGCGGACTTGTCTTCTCAAGGGCGGCCACACATGCGCGGATTGGAGGGTCCGATTTGGACTTATTCGCACAAGGGCGGCTACACATGGCTGTCTCTCATAAGAGAGGGCAGCCCTTTTGGCCTATAAAAGGAGGCCATTTCTACACACATTTCATAGTGTGAAGTTGATGCAACAAGGTGAGTGTGAGGTGGTGAGAGTGAAGCAAGGCGGGAGCTCCATTAAGGGTATAATCCCTTTGTAAATTACTTCTTGTTTTGAAGTACTAAAGCCATTGAGTGGCTGCTTTCCCATGGACGTAGCCCACATTGGGTAAACCACATATATCGTGTGTACTCTCTCTCTCTCTACACTATAATCTCGTGTATGTAAATATGTCTCTCTCCATGAAGTAATCTACTCAATTATCTATTTAGCTACATCTTATTTCCTAACAACTGGTATCAGAGCAAGGTTTGCTCATAGCTAAATTATCTCAAGGAAAGAATTCCTTGAATTGAGTGGGAGTTATGGCGGAGGAAGGGAAGCTCAAGATTGAGAAGTTCAACGGCAAAAACTACCAACATTGGAAGATGTAGATTGAAGACTATCTCTACCAAAAGGACCTCTATTTGCCACTAGGCGGTCTTGCGAAGAAGCCCGCAACAATGGCAGATGAAGCATGGATTGTCATTGATCGAAAGGCACTGGGAACAATCCGGTTAAGCTTGGCGTCAACGATGGCCTTCAATGTTTCGGAGATGAAGACCACGGAGGACTTGATGAAGTCACTTGACGACTTCTACGAGAAACCATCGGCATCCAATAAGGTATTTCTTATAAAGCGTTTGTTCAATTTAAAGATGGCAGAGAATGGTTCAGTTGCAGAACACCTAAATGACTTTAACACAAACATAAGTCAACTTCGATCAGTGAAAATCAATTTCGATGACAAAGTGCGAGCTCTCCTTATACTATCATCTCTACCGGATAGTTGGGATAGCCTTGTGATGGCTGTAAGTAATTCTATCTCTGGCACAAATACTCTTAAGTTTGATGATGTTGTGGGTGTTCTCCTAAGCGAGGAAATGCGAAGGAGAAGCACAGGAGAGTCATCAAGTGCTCCACTATCAGTGGAAACAAGAGGAAGGCCTAAGGAGAGGTTCAAAAACTAAAAGGGTCGTGATCTTTCAAGGCGGAGCAAGTCACGCACAAAGTCAGTTCTTGAATGTTGGAACTACGGCAAGAAAGGCCACGTCAAGAAGGATTGCTGGTCCAAGAAGAAGAAGGAGACAGAGTTTCAAGACAACAAGCCAACATCAGAGGCCAATTTGGCAGGTAAAGTAGAGCAAGATGCTCTAATTCTCTCATTAGACAATGTGTCTAATTCCTGGATAGTAGATTCCGGGGCTTCATTCCATGCGACACCACACAAGCAACATTTCCAAGACTACACCAAAGGTAATTTTGGGTATGTATACTTGGGAGATGATGAAGCTTGTGAGATTGTCGGCAAAGGTACAGTTTCTGCCAAAACTACTAACTGAAATGAATGGAAGCTTAAAGATGTTAGGCATGTTCCTTCTCTTCACAAAAATTTGATCTCTATAGGACAATTGGACGATGAAGGTCACAACATTGCATTCGGAAACAAACGGTGGAAGATCTCAAAGGTATCTTTGGTGGTTGCCAAGGGTGAAAAAGTCGGTACACTTTACTTGTGTACTGTTAGCACGCAACCTTCAGCTTGTGCAGCAACTACAGAAGTTGACAGTGCGGTGTGGCACTACCGACTTGGGCATATGAGTGCCAAAGGAATGCAAATCCTTCAAACAAAGAAGCTTCTACCAGGTTTGAAAGAAGTGGACTTAGAGTTCTGTGAAGATTGTGTTTATGGTAAACAAGAGAGGGTAAAATTTCAAAAATCAGGAAATGAAAGAAAAAATAAAAAACTTGAGTTGGTTCATTCTGATGTTTGGGGTCCTGCAAGTACACCATCACTTGGTGGCTCATTGTACTATGTAACATTCATAGACGATGCGACTAGAAAAACATGGGTTTATGTCATGAAGAATAAATCCGATGTATTTTCCATATTTCAAAGGTGGAAAGCCTTTGTGGAGAATAAAACAGGTACCAAGGTTAAATGCCTTAGATCCGACAATGGAGGCGAATATTGCAACCAAGCTTTTGAAAGCTTTTGTGCTAGCAATGGCATTCGGAGGCAAAGGACAACCCCAAGGACACCTCAACAAAATGGGATTTCGGAAAGGATGAACAGGACAATCATGGAACGAGCACGAAGCATGCGACTACATGTAGGCCTACCGCTTGAGCTTTGGGCAGAAGCTGTAAGTACGTCTGTGTGCTTAATCAATCGGTCACCCTCAACGGCATTGGATGGGGGAGTTCCAGAAGAGGCATGGACAGGTAAACCGGTGAATTATGCATTTCTCAAAGTGTTCGGGTGTGAGGCTTTCATGCACATAGATATAAGCCTAAGATCAAAGTTAGATGCAAAGTCCAAAAAGTGTTTCTTCATTGGCTATGGAGAAGGAGACTTTGGGTATCGCCTATGGAATCCTGAAGATGGTAAAATCTTAAGGAGTAGGGATGTAATTTTTAACGAACAAAATATGTACAAAGATTACTTGGAAAGAAAACAAACAAAAGAAACAGGTGATGAGTACATGGAGCTTGAGGACGGTGAAGACTCAAGGACTGCAAACGGTGACAAT
Source organism: Adiantum capillus-veneris (assembly GCF_014529385.1). Classification (NCBI taxonomy): domain Eukaryota; kingdom Viridiplantae; phylum Streptophyta; class Polypodiopsida; order Polypodiales; family Pteridaceae; genus Adiantum; species Adiantum capillus-veneris. The sequence goes on from NC_140951.1 coordinate 5,133,219, forward strand.
GTGCAACAACGTCAACCAAATGAGGAGCCTCAACCTATTCCCCAAAGATCTACAAGAGCAAGTAGACCTCCTGAAAGGTTTTCTCCTTCCTTCAACCATCTCTTGATCTCACTACAAGAGGTTATGTGCTCTTGTGACGCTCTTAGCGACGGAAATACACTGGGTTTTTATAACCCCCGGCGTCGCTATAAGCGTCGCTAAAAGCGTCGCTACGAGAGCGTCGCTATATGCGTCGCTATAGGCGTCGCTATAGGCGTCGCTATATAGCGACGCTTATAGCGATGCTTATAGCGACGCTCTCACAGAAGAGTATAGCGACGCATATAGCGACGCTACAGAGCCATAAATAGCGACGCTTATAGCGACGCCTGAGAGAATATTTTTTTGGTGGCAGGGCATTGAATGCCCTGCCACCCATCAACCATATTGTACTTGATTCACTTTTTAAAAAAAGTGCAAAGGTAAATAATAGACCCAAAATAGTCACCCACAAGACGCATTGTTTGCAAAATTGACAATTGTACACATCATAGACAAACTGAATTGATTGGCAAATGTAATAATGACAATTGTACAACATCATAGGCATAAAGAATTGATTGGCAAAAGGAATTGCGGTGACAAATGTAATAATATACATGGTTCAAAAAGACGTATAAAATCCGTCTCATGATACATAAGCTATGAGAAACCCTAAACTAATGCTATCTAGCTACGGCTAAACTGACGTCGTCTAATCAGACGTCTCATCGCGTCCAAGCGGCGTATCTGTCGGATTCTGCAAAAAAAGACAATAAGACAGTTTTCAGTAAGTATAAACATATAACGACATTTATAAAACAATACAAAAAATAAAAAAGAGTAAACCGTAATACTAACCATGCCGCTGCGAGAACTGAGAATGTCCATCAGGGCGTTTAAGCCCTTCCTGCCTGCGTACTCGCGCTCGTACGGTGTGGGATCACGTCCTGTCATCGACCACTGTCAAAACATACAAAGATTTCATTATGTTAGAACTAAAAAACTCATAAACCCTAAACTATCGAACATGCATAAAGAGCAATGTGAAAAGACTTACAAAATCGGCCTCAAATGATGCCCATCCACCGCTCCCCAAGTGGTGCGAGCTCCCTGCCTCTACTCGCGCTCTGGCTGCATCTTTTTGTTGCTTCCACTTGTCGGGATTCTCGCGCGCTGCTTTCTTCGCATTCTTCCAATCTTCTTTGGCCAGCCAATCTGGCCTATTCCACCCATTCTTGATTGCTTTTTGCACTTCGGAACGCTTGTGTTTGCAGTATTCGCGCATTCGAATCTTCATCAGGTCTTCATTGAAGCGCTGATCCCGTGTTGGAACGGGAAACTCATCATGAAGTATGCTGATGACTCTGTTTTTTAAATCACTTGGTACTTCACTCCATTTGTTTAGTATATAGTGTCTAAACAGCTGAGAGCAAAGACCACGCATGCGCGAGATCACCTTCTTGCCGTCATCATCCATGATGATGCCGCCGCTGATGTCGACGGAGTAAGGCAAGCCCTCTGGCCGGTGACGCGTGAACCTGGGTGTCCCGGCAGGGGTCTCTAGCGGCGTGTCGATGGGGGTACGGACGTCAGGTGTCTCCACCGGCGTCTGGGCCCCGAAGCGAGGAGTGTCGAGTGGGGTGGCTCCTGGCGGAGTAGGTAGAGGTGTGTAGCTTCTAGGAACAGTCAGTCGTGCAAAACCTGGCGTAGACGGCGATGCTGTGGCTGGTGTGGGGGCGGGCAAAGAAGGGGAGGGTAAAGAGCCTTGTCGAACACGAGGCGGTGTGGAGGCATCGGTGGCGGAATCCCCACAACAACCGCCACCGCCACCACTAGAGCGCCGGTGTCTAGAAGAGTGTGACGCTCGTCTCGTCGACGCCGAAGCTTCGGAGCGCGCCGAATGCTCCGAAAGAGAGGGAGATGCGGATGGTGTAGGAACGCGCGATGATGCGCCAGAGCGATGACGCTCCACGTACCACTGTCTCTGCTGCGGTGACAAAGAAGAAAGAAACTCCTCATCATCCATACCTGCATTAAACACACGAATATTTAAACTTAATATTGAATGAATAGAGTAGACAATGACGCAAATACCATTAAATACAATGACGTAATGACGCATATAAATACAATGACGCAATGAATCGAGTGGTAGAAGAGGCAAGTCGAAAACTCAGAATTTTCAATCAAAAGAGCTAGAGCTTTTACAGCACGGAGCAAAATTGTTCAAATACAATATTTGTGGCTTTAAGAGATCTCTCTCTCATCCTCGCATAACTCAGCATAACTTCCTATATCTATATAGAGCTCTCCGTTTAAACACATATCCTCTGTTTCATTTTGTAGCTCCTCTGCATGCACCCCATATAGAGCAGTAGCATCTTGATGCTCGTCTGGCACCACCGCAGCGGCTTCTGATTGAGCATCTTCTCTGATCTCCTCCATTGATGTCGTTGTGATTGGCACATGGTAGCCTTCATACGTCCTTGCACTACGAGGGGCTACCTCTATGACGTACCACCAGTTTGATGTAGACTTTGTAGGATGAAATACTACCTGCCAGAGCCACATAACTTACATGAGAGCTTTCAAGCACATAACTTGTAAAAGGGGGATGTTAACTATTTATATACTTACTTGTTCACAATGCTCGGGTAGTACGAAAGTGTCTCTTAGGTCAGTCCATTTCTTAGTAGAATCCACCTCAAGAAAACCAGACTCTCCTCTACGCACAGTAGCGTTTCGACCCTCCATGATTATCTTGAACCATTGCACGTCGAACAAGTCGACAAAAAATCCTCTGTAATCGATCCTCAAAATCTCTTGCAGCGTGCCGAAGTAAGTGAGTTCCGCCACCACGGGATCTGCATCAGAGGAACGTCGTCGACTAGACTGTTCAAATTTTGCCATGATTCCACAATCTTGAGTAAAACGCTTTTTGTCGATTCGTTCCACCCTAAAATGTCGACCTTTACACCATGCTGCTGTGTATGACTTATACTACAACGAACAAAGATTATGAGTGGCCGTTCAAACGTTTATAAATAAAGTCACTTGCTAGTCGTACATTGCAAACTTACCTTGGTCGCGCAACCCCGAGAGTACTCCCACTCTTCTTCAGTCACTTCGTCACCGCATTGTTGTGCGCTTTTCAATTGGTTGTGCAACCATCTTAAGCTCATGAAGGTTGGTAGGCTCTCCAGAACCGCTGGATAGTGCATCGGTGGTCGTCTTCCCCGTCTCCACTCGATTCGTGCCCTTTGTCGCTCTTGCTTTGCATCCTCATATTGTGAAATCCACTTTTGCATCACTGGATTGTGAAGCATACAAAATCGGTTGATTTTAGCCTCTAGATCTTCCGTCATCTTCTTCTCAACACCGAGATTGCACATGACAATCCCAGATATGCGCTCATCATCTATGGTTCGCCATAGCGTATCCCGGGATTTATCAAATCCGTCTAACCACTCTCCAATGTACACTAGGGACTCTGATACCAACCAACCTTCTGCCATGCTACCCTCCGGACGTGCCTTTTGACGCACATATCCCTTAAGCGTTTTCATGAAACGCTCTAAGAAGAACATCCATCTGGAATGAACTGTGCCAGCTATTTCCACCTCATCAACTATGTGAATAAGAAGATGCACCTGAATGGTTAGCATTGTAGTAGGAAAATGTTTCTCAAACATGCACACAAGCTCCGCAGCATTTAGTTTGGCGAATGGTATGGAGTCTACGTCGATCTCCTTTTGTGAGATCCATTGCACCAGCTTTGCAAGTTTGTAGATTGTGTTACGGATGTCGAGAGACAAACATCCCTCAATGGCAACCGGTAAAATAAATTGTAAAGTATGTGCAGCAATGATATTAAAGTCCACATTTTATGCAATGATATTAAAGTCCACTATGAACGTACCTGACACATTTTATGCCAATCGTGTGACTTCAAACCGGTAAGCTTTCCTTCTTTAGTAAGCATTCCGTCGTCCTGTGTGTCGGCTCATATCCACCACCTCTATGCCAATCCACAATTGTTGTAGCTCTTCCAATAGTGGACGAAGATACACATCCATATTCCCCACTTTATATCGCCCTGGCACAATCAAGCTTAGCCATAGGTGCCCCTTCTTCGTAGTCAACCACGGGGGAATGTTGTAGTTGACGATGACAACGGGCCATACACTGTAAGATGTTGATCTTTGACCAAATGGATTTACGCCATCCATAGCCAGGCCTAAGCGCAAATTTCGAGCTTCCCTGGCAAAATCCGACCATGTTCCATCTATATGTTTCCAGGCTGCGCAATCTGCAGGAATTCGTAGCACACCATCCGAAGATTTATTCTCCTCATGCCATGATGCTAGGGCGGCCATGGACTTACATTCGAAGAAATGCTTGATGCGAGGAAGCAAAGGAAAATGTCGCAAAACCTTTTGTGGAATTTTTGTCCCGTGGAGATCTACTCGATATCTTTCGGAATCACATTTCGGACACTTCTCCATGTCTGTGTATTCCCCTCTGAAAAGAATGCAGTCATTAGGACAAGCGTGGATAGAATTGTAATCCATCCCCAAGTTTCGCAAAATCTTTCTTGCTTCATCTCGGGAATCTGGCATCACATTGTCAGCTGGTAGAATGTGCTCTTTCAGCAATCTACACAACATAAAAATATGATACAGTCGTGTAAAAATCTATCAGATCATTATACACCATGAGTTCTATTAAAGTAAACTAATTGTAATAGATCACCTGAAAAGCGCTGTGACGCTAGTGTCACTCCATCCAAACTTTGCCTGCATGTTGAGAAGAACCAGGAGTGCTTTCAATCTAGACATACGTGCTCCATTATACAATGATGTATCGGCTTCACTTTTCATATCATCATAGATAAGCCTTTCTGAATCCATGATCGTCTCGATCATTTCATCAATCTCGGGCTCAAACATTGCCTCGTTGGGAATGTGCTCTGCATGATCATCCCCCGAGCTGTCAGAGGCTACATCTTGTGGCCTCACATATGCTGCTTGACCAAAGCGCCTGCGAATACGTCTATTGGGTTGCAAGATTGCTGCTTGTTGGCCAGCGTCAGAGTCCGACGAGTTATAATTGGCAACAACTCGATCTATAATAGATGGATCGAACTCGCCAAATTCACGAACGTGCTGCAAAGAAACACGTCTTGTCCGTCGCACAGCATGCTTGCATTGATTACAAGGACATAAGACCCTCGTTGAGAGATAGGTGTTTCGGTTGGACGGTCCCACATCCTCGTCGCTACTCATAATGAGGATAAAAAACTTATAACCTAGACAACAAATTTAATATTCTATTGGCATTCTTCATCTTATCTCTCTCTCTCTCTCTCTCTCTCTCTCTCTCTCTCTCTCTCTCTCTCTCTCTCTTACCTCACATTCTCTAGTCATGTCCAATCCCCGCACACCTCGGTCTAGAGGTGCACGGAGATCAGAACCACCGGGTTATAATCTCGTCTTTATTGGTCAATACCTATATTTGTGGGTACAAGAAATCTAGACACCCACGTCTACATGATACTGCATGTAGTGGACAAAATCCCTTTGCCTCTTCTCTAGCTGTAGCACTTCACTTCATCTTAACATCTTTTCACAGTAGATCTTTTCACTGTTCGTCTAACTCTAAACCCTAAACCGTAAGTAATTCTTGCGTGGACTCGATCTAACGTAAATAAGCGTAAATCTAAATAAACGTAAATCTAACTAAAAATAAAGCTAAATCTAATTTAACGTAAGTCTAATGACTAGAGGTTGTCTAGATGGTCATTGTGTCGGGGATGTAGTGACTCTTGCCGCCCTGAAGATCCACCTTCTTCCCTATCTTCTGAAGACATTTCACCAGTACTTTTGGATCGACGGAGCCCACTATGAGTGAAGGCAGCAATACCCTATATTCCATTGAGGGCTTTCTTCACCCGCTTCATGCAGGCATCGCAGTCTATGGAGACCCGCATCTAATCTAATATAACATAAATCTAAATCTAGCTTAAATAAATGTAAATCTAGTTAAAAATAAACCTAAATCTAATTTAATGTAAGTCTACATATAACCTAATCTTTAACGTCTTTTAAAATAGTTTCCTACGACGTTATAACTCTCTTCTTCCTGTGTGTGTGCGCGTGTGCCAATAAAAAGAGATAAATGGTATAACCTTTCTATCACTCATGCCAAGTATGATAGATTGATTATGCCATTTCTCTCTTGAATAATAGGTCTTCAGTTCAACTCCTCGTCGGCTAGATCTTTAGGTCTTTTAATTTTAATTAGTTTCCTACGACGCTCCCTTAGTTTCTCTTTCTTTCTCTCTCAATGTGTGTGCGTTTTTTTGGATCGTATGCATGTTTTCTTTCTCTTTTCCTCTCTCAATGTGTGCGTTTTTTGTTTATGCATGTTCTCTCTCTCTTTTCCTCTCTCAATGCGTGCGTTTTTTGTTTATGCATGCTCTCTCTCTCTTTTTCTCTCTCAATGTGTGTGTGCATTCTTTGTTTATGTATGTGTGCGTTTTTGCACTCTCTCTCTCTCTCTCTCTCTCTCTCTCTCTCTCTCTCTCTCTCTCTCTCTCAAAAACACTATATGTGTGTGTGTATGTGTGTGTGTGTGAGAGAGAGCGCGATGGAGAGAGAAAGAGGGGAAGGGAACATGAGAATGAGGAGAGAGAAGGAGCATACCTGGCTCTCCTTCCTCTCCTCGTGTGTGTGTGTGTGTGTGTGTGTGTGTAAAAGAAAAAGAGAGAGAGAGAGAGAGAGAGAGAGTGAGGGAGAGCGTTACCTGCTCTTTGCTTGAGGGCGCCGAAAAACTCAGATCTGAGATCTGAGTTTTTGGGCGCGCTCGGTTATTTTTTTTACCCCAGTGAGCGTCGCTATGAGCGTCGCTATAAGCGTCGCAAATTTCTTTGTAAATTTGCGACGCTCATAGCGACGCTTATAGCGACGCTCATAGCGACGCCGGGATTTTTTTTTTTGAGCGTCGCTGTGTGAGCGTCGCTAATGTGAAGAGCCTCTTGTAGTGTCTCAGATTCTGGAGAGCCCGAATCATATGAAGAAGCTATGCAACATGAATCCAAAGAAGAATGGACGAAGAGCATGCAAGTGGAGATGGGTTGACTACATCGCAACCAAACATGGGATTTGGTTTAGTTGCCTAAAGGTAAGCGGGCACTTCAAAACAAATGGGTGTACAAGCTAAAGGAAGAAGAAGGTGGGAAGAAAAGGTACAAGTCTAGGCTTGTGGTAAAAGGTTTTTCTCAAAAGAAAGGTATTGACTTCAATGAAATATTTTCTCCTGTTGTAAAAATGAACTCAATTAGGCTTGTCTTAAGCCTTGTGGATGCTCATGATCTAAATCTCGAGCAAATGGATGTAAATACGGCATTCCCTCACGGTGACTTAGAGGAGGAAATATACATGCTTCAACCAAAGGGGTATGAAGTAAAAGGTAAGGAGAAAATGGTTTGCAGATTAAAGAAGAGCTTGTATGGTTTAAAGCAAGCATCAAGACAATGGTACTTGAAGTTTGATCGATGGATGTTGGATCATGGATTCACAAGATGCAACTCGGATCACTGCGTCTACACGAAGAATTTGGGAGATGGGAAATTCATCATCCTAATGTTGTATGTTGATGACATGTTGATTGCAAGTGCTAACATGCAGGACATCAAAGACCTAAAAGAGGAGCTGTCCAAATCTTTTTCAATGAAAGATTTAGGTGCTGCAAAGAGGATACTTGGTATGAAAATATCAAGGGACAGGACAAAGAAGACAATAAAGCTATCTCAAGAAGATTACATCAAGAAGGTACTAGAAAGGTTTGCAATGCAAAATGCAAAACCCGTTTCTACACCTTTGGCTGGTCATTTTAAACTAACGAAGGATATGTGTCCAAAGACACAAGAGGAGATAGCCTATATGTCTAAAGTTCCATATGCTGTAGCGGTAGGTTCTTTAATGTATGCTATGGTCTGGACAAGGCCAGACATTGCACATGCAGTGGGAGTTGTGAGTAGGTTCATGGACAACCCAGGTAAAGAGCATTGGCAAGCTGTGAAGTGGATACTTAGGTATCTAAAAGGGACAACAACAAATGCTTTGTATTTTGGAGGAACTGATATTTTTCTAGAGGGGTATGCTGATGCAAATATGGCAGGTGACAAAGATACTCGAAGGAGCACTAATGGCTATGTGTTCACGGTTGGAGGCACAGCAATAAGCTGGGCTTCAAAGCTGCAGAAAGTGGTTTCACTTTCTACCACGGAAGCAGAGTATGTAGCAATGACGGAGGCAAGCAAAGAAATTCTGTGGCTTCACAGATTCTTAGAAGAGCTTGGATTCAAACAAGACAATTGTGTCTTGTACAGTGATAGCCAAAGCGCTATCCATCTTGCGAAGAAATCAACCTTTCATTCAAGGAAAAAGCACATTGAGGTGAGATATCACTTCATACGCACTCTTTTGGAAGAGGGACAGCTAAAGCTAGGAAAGGTGCATACAAGTGAAAATCCTGCAGACATGTTTACAAAGGTGGTCAACAAGGAGAAGTTGAGCTTTTGCTCATCTTCAATCGGCATTCAAGGATAAGAAGCCAGCATGGAAAGCAGTCACAGGTTTGGTTTGGAGATCAGTCTCCAAGTGGGAGATTGTTAAGTATGGAGCCTGATTTACCCTTGTAATTTTCTGTGGTAAAAGCGCACATTTGTAAGGCCCCCATTATGAGGAGAAGCCATCGTGCGTGAAGGAAAAACACTCACCGGAAACCAAAATTTTCACGGACAAGAATCAGGGGCAACTTTAGAGGCCTCGGAGGCGGAGGCCCCCGAGACTTTTTTTTTCGCCGGAATATTATGGCCGGACGGCAGCCGAAAAGTGGTCGAAAAACAACCGGTCGGTTGGCCGGTGGCCGGTAGTCAATGGCCGATGGCCGGTGGTCGGAAGTCAATGGCCGGTGGCCGAATTCAAAAGCGGACTTGTCTTCTCAAGGGCGGCCACACATGGGCGGATTGGAGGGTCCGATTTGGACTTATTCGCACAAGGGCGGCTACACATGGCTGTCTCTCATAAGAGAGGGCAGCCCTTTTGGCCTATAAAAGGAGGCCATTTTTACACACATTTCATAGTGTGAAGTTGATGCAACAAGGTGAGTGTGAGGTGGTGAGAGTGAAGCAATGCGGGAGCTCCATTAAGGGTATAGTCCCTTTGTAAATTACTTCTTGTTTTGAAGTACGAAATCCATTGAGTGGCTGCTTTCCCGTGGACGTAGCCCACATTGGGTGAACTGTAAAGAATGAGGATGCAAGAGAGCTACACAAGACAAGCACAAAGCACACAGAGATGGAAAGCTTCTTCTTCTTCTTCACAGAAAAGAGAGTACAAAATGACTAAGTGCTAAAGCTGAAAAGTAGCACATATGTACATGCGGTCACTAAGTGTGAACTCGCTAGAAGTGTATTAGGCTGGCACTATAAGTGTAGTCCAGCTGTAGAATCACTGGCAGAGATCCTCCGTGTCGGTCACCTAACGCGCCAGTGAGTAAATGCCGTAAGCGGCCAAGACCCGTAGTGGATGCCAGCTCAAGGTGTAGAGCTCGACATCTCAACACTCCCCCTCGAGCTCTGCATGTCGCAGAGTCCAAGCATAGTCCGGAAACGTCGAAGCTTCTCAGCTCCGAGGGCCTTGGTAAAGATATCCGCTATCTGCTCCTCTGTGCTGACGTAGACCAAGTCGATGTCGCCCACCAACACTCGCTCTCGAACGTAGTGGTAATGGACCTCTATGTGTTTGGTCCTGGCATGGAACACTGGGTTCCTAGCCAATTGCATGCTGCTGAGGTTGTCACAATGGATGAAAATCTGCTGGTCCACCTACACTCCCAAGTCCTCAAGTAATGTGCGTAGCCAAGCTACCTCACACGCCGCAACTGCTGCACCTCTGTACTCGGCCTCTGTGCTCGATAAAGCAACCGTAGGCTGCTTTTTGCTGCTCCAAGTAACAGCAGCACTCCCAAAAGAGAACATGAAGCCACTCGTAGATCTCCTATCAACAATGCTACCTGCCCAATCTGCATCTGTATACCCATACAATGCTAATGGTGCATCTGCTGCATAGAACAATGCGTAGTCAAGAGTACCTTGCACATACCTAAGTGTGCATCGTACTCCATCCAAATGTGGCTTCCTCGGAAGTTGCATGAACTGACTCTCCAAGCCTACTGTGTAGCTCAAGTCTGGCCTCGTGATAGTCAAGTAGATTAGACTACCCACAATCTTCCTGTACATGTTGACATCCTCAACAACATCACCCTTCTCTGCACTCAGCTTTGCATTCACATCCAAGAGAATAGAAATTGGCTTACAATCAGCCATACCATACTTTGACAACATGTCCAAAGCATACTGTCTTTGTGATAGCCATACACCCTCTGGAGTCCTGATCACTTCAATGCCAAGAAAGTAGCGCAACTCGCCCAAATCTTTCATTTCAAACTCCTGTTTGAGAAGACCCTTCACATTGTCAATCTCCATAGCATTGTCACCAACAATAATAAGGTCATCTACATATATGGTAATGACCACAATCCCCACATCACTCTCACGTACATAGAGTGAATGATCAGCATGAGCTCTCCTAAAACCAATACTGACAAGATACTTGGCAATCCTGTCATACCATGCTCTAGAGCCCTGCTTCAAACCATACAAAGCTTTGAGAAGTCTGCATACATAATCTGGGTAACCTGGATTGACATAACCAGGTGGCTGATCCATATACACTTCCTCTTGCAACTCACCATTCAAGAAGGCATTCTTTACATCCATTTGATGCATAATCCATCCTCTAGATGCAGCCACTGCTATGACAACTCTCACAGTCGTCATCTTTGCCACTGGAGCAAAGGTCTCCTCATAGTCTATGCCATACGTCTGTGCATAACCCTTTGCGACCAGCCTTGCCTTGTGACGCTCAATGTTACCATCAGCCTTATGCTTGGTTTTATACACCCATTTACAGCCAATAGCTTTCTTGCCACTTGGCAATGGCACCAACTCCCATGTGTCATTTGCTTCCAATGCAGCCATCTCTTCATTCATTGCATCATCCCAATGCACATTTCCAACTGCATCCTCAAAACATGTGGGCTCCACATCCTGTATCACCTTAGCCATGTAGGCTTGGTGATGCACTAGATACCCATCATAAGTCAATTTCTGAACTGGATTTCTGACTCTATTAGATCTGCGCGGTCCTGGGTCGCGGTCCTGGGTCACTCCTTTGCCCTCTAGCATCTTCTTGTACTTTCCTTACACCAGGTGTCCTGACAGCCGGAATTCCAAATTCCTCATCAAGACTTTGTTCAGAACCATCTGAATCCATGTCTACATGTGAAAAACTTGATGATGCATCAACCATAAAGGGAGGTTCATCAACCTTTTCCTTTCCTTTTCGTGATACATTCCCTGTACCTGTTGGTGGAGTAACCTGCGTACGTAGTCTACCATTCCATGGTTTCTCAACAGAGCCACGAGAAGAGGACTCTTATGGTCCACTCAAAACCTGTGACTGTGGCCTCACATTTTGTACAACCACATCATCTTTTACATCAGCCCCAATAGTGCCATGTGCATTACTGTACCAGCTGCTCATCTCATCAAAGACTACATCTCTGCTCACTCGTAATTCTCGTGTAGTAGGATTGTAGCACCTGTACCCCTTTTGTTCAAGGGAATATCCCACAAGAATACATTTCTCTGCTTTAGGATCCAATTTCCTACGCAACTCATCTGGTACATGCACGTTAGCTATGCAGCCAAACACTTTCAAGTGTGCCAAATCAGGCTTTGTACCTGTAAACTTTTCCTCAGGTGTTACATCATGCACCACAGCTGTAGGTGTCCTGTTCATAATGTACACAGCTGTATTTACGGCTTCAGCCCAGAAATGATGAGGCATGTTCTTCTCATTCATCAATGCACGTGCAACCTCTGCAATGTGCCTGTTTTTCCTTTCTGCGACCCCATTCTGTTGTGGAGTATATCTGCATGTAAACTGCCTGTGTATACCATGCATTCGCAGAAAATCTGAAAAATCATTGGAGAAGTACTCTCCCCCTCCATCTGACCTCAATGTCTTGATTTGCATATCTGTCTCCTTCTCAATCATGACTTTGAAGTCTTGAAAGTGACCAAACACTTCACTTTTGTTACGCATGAAGTAGACCCATACTTTCCTTGTATGGTCATCAATGAAAGAGACATAATACCTGCAACCATGTATACTTGCAGTATCGGTTGGACCCCAAACATCTGTGTGCACCACCTCAAGTGGCCTTTTACATACATTGCGCTCATGTGGAAATGAGCCCTTTGACTGTTTTCCAAACTGGCATGCTGCACACACTTTATGCATACCATCCACCTTGAATTTGGGCAAACCTTTTACAATCTGTTTTGATTGCATGCTGTGCAATCTCTGCTCATTGACATGGCCAATGCGTTTGTGCCAAATGTCAACATCAGCCACAACACCTGTGCCCTGTGCAAATAATGCAGCTTTTACCTCAGGCATGTCTACATTCAGCGTAAACATTCTGCCCACACATTTGCCCTCTGTGATCAGCTTACAGCCATTCTGGAAATCTCCTACATAACAGCCATTTGGATTGAAGCGAACCTGCAAACCTTGCTCAACCATTTGTCCAACAGAAACAAGATTCTTTGTAATGTTTGAGACATGAAGTACATCTGCTAAGTACTTTGATTTCCCACTCTTCGTATTTAGAGGTATGTCCCCTACATGAGCAATGGGGTGAGCTGTGTCATCTCCTGTCTGCACATAGCCTGACACATCTGGTTTGCGCATATCTCTAAACCACTCTCCACGAGACGTCATGTGATTAGAGGCACCTGAATCCACATACCAAACATCATCTTGGGTGGAATTATCTGCAGTCATTGTATTCATTACATGCTGCATAACAAACATGCGCTCGTTTTTGTTGTCATGTGCATCTCTGCTAGTAGATGCATAGTTGCCCTGTTCTCTCTTTCTACTTTCTTTTCCCTTTGGACAGTCACGTGACATGTGACCTCTTTCACCACAAGTCCAACATTCTCTACTATCTGGAGTATGTTGTTGCCTGCTTGATCCTGCACCACGACCTCTTTGACTCCCCCTGCCTTGAGACTGGTTTCCCCTGCCACCTGTATTGTTTTGATTTGATTGACCTTCCAGAAATTGGCCCCTGCAACCCCTTGGGCCTTGACCACGACCTATACCTCTACCTCTGTTGGAGTTAGAATAGAAGGCCTGTTCAGAATTATTTCTGCCATGAGAAGAAGATGTGTCAAGGTTCTTCTCCTCAAGAATAAGCATAGAAATCAAATCTTGGAACACGGGGATGTCATCTCTTGTATTCATGGAAGACCTGAAATGTACATACTCATCTCCTAGACCATCCAAGCATGCACGGACAATGTCATCATCTTCCACTGAGACTTTAATAGATCCAAGAGCCTCAATGATACTCTTGATCTTCAAGGCATAATCATTGATTGAGAGGTTGTTCCTCTTAACCTGATTTAGCTCCGACTTTAGTTGAAGCTTCCTGGCCTTGGTGTTCACCTCGAACACTCTTCCTAAGTTTCTCCATGCAATGGCGGGGGTTTCAGCATCCTGTAGATAGCCCATCATGCCATCTGTGATGCTCATAGACAGCCAATACATCACTTTGCTCTGGCCTTGTTGCCAGTCCCTCAAAGCTTTCCTTTGTTCTGCTGTAGCATTTGCCTCGGGAATCTCTGGTTCCTTTTCATTGTCTCCTTCTACATAGTCCCAATAACCTTTTCCTTTTAGGAAATTTGTTATTCTGAACTTCCATGCAGGGTAGTTATTTTTCTCAAGCTTCTCAGTAACAATCTGACTGAAACCGTCAGACATCTTGAAGCACTAAGACAAAATAGCTGCAATCTGCAAAAACCTGCAAATCTGCTGAACCTGCTATCGTGGTTCCTATAACGCTTTCTACACTCAACGAGTGTCCACAATCAAGCGTTTCACAACCACTGTACTTGTACAGTAAATCTCTGTATACTGCACTTTGGAGACCTGTTCAGAAACTTGTGCGATTGCGAACGAAGGGATTGTGATGCTCTTGCTCTCTTAGCCTCTCTTGCCTGCACCGGGCTCTGATACCATGTAAAGAATGAGGATGCAAGAGAGCTACACAAGACAAGCACAAAGCACACAGAGATGGAAAGCTTCTTCTTCTTCTTCACAGAAAAGAGAGTACAAAATGACTAAGTGCTAAAGCTGAAAAGTAGCACATATGTACATGCGGTCACTAAGTGTGAACTCGCTAGAAGCGTACTAGGCTGGCACTATAAGTGTAGTCCAGCTGTAGAATCACTGGCAGAGATCCTCCGTGTCGGTCACCTAACGCGCCAGTGAGTAAATGCCGTAAGCGGCCAAGACCCGTAGTGGATGCCAGCTCAAGGTGTAGAGCTCGACATCTCAACATGAACCACGTATATCGTGTGTACTCTCTCTCTCTCTCTCTCTCTACTCTATAATCTCGTGTATATAAGTCTGTCTCTCTCCATTAAGTAATCTACTCAATTATCTATTTAGCTACGTCTTATTTCCTAACATTAATACCCCCTATAGTTGTAATTCCAAGGGTGTCAGCCAAAGAGATGTCCACACCCGGCTGAGAAAATCCATCGTCTGATTCTGAAAATGTTGGGAAAAATCCACCGTCTGATTCTGAGACGGCTGGAAAATTCCTCCATCGAATACCAAGATGGAACTACCCAGTATCCTTCCACTGAACCCACTTCCTTTTGCCCTTAGGTCTTGATGGTGTCTTCGAAGTCCCAATGCCAGCATTGTCCTTCTGAATGAGTCTGTAAATGGCCTCTTGCTCAAGCTGATCCGGCCTCTCTGTGGTCATTTCGACTTCATAAGGCGTGACGGGATGATAAGTTTTGGTGTCAGGATCATAGAGCGTGTGTCTGCCTTTGGTTAGATGAGTCATGGCCAATTTATGACAATGCAAAGCTGTATGGGTCCATCCTTCTAGAAGAGGTTGATTAGTTCTTATCCTAGCTTTAAAGAGAATCTCAACCATCTTTCTGTATTGGGGTCCTAGGCTTGGTTTAGCCGTAATGTCCTTTTAGGAACTTTAGAGGACTCAACAGTGAGTTGCAGCAGCTGGTTTGTGATCTTAGTGAGGCCTCTAATCTAAATTTTCCATTGTCTCATGCAGAGCTTGATCCTTTGCACCTCATCTTTTAACTCTTGGAAATCATTTAGCTGAAGAGAATCATTGAATAGTGTTTGCCAAGTTTTCCACTCCACGGTTGATCGCGCATACCAATCGTGAAGATCATCAGTAATCTTAAAGTATGTAAGCCAATCTACTGGTTCAGTATGTTGAGGGTATAGTGCTAGAAAAAAACCTTGGCAGCTCCGCTTCTCTTGTTGGTAAAGTATAGAGGAGAACTAGGGAATTAGGGACAAACTCTAGAAAATTAAGGATAACCTGGTTCTCTTGATGCATCATCTCCCTGGTAACTTTAACCAGCTAAAATAATCTCCAGAGAGCAATTTCCTGTTCTCCTACTATCATTTGAGTTTAAGGTCCTTTGCTTGTGGTAGTTTGGTCTTCAAGAAAAGCTCTCACCCTCTGATCCAAAACTCCCCTAGCAATCTGCATTTGCACTAATACCTCTTTTAACTAACTTCTGACATCCTTCATACATCTATATGTAGGCTTATTTCCGAGCAGGAGTTCTAATTCCATAGAAAGGGAATGGAAATCTGCAGTAGAATGCCTTTGCCAATATGGATTAACCACTTTATCATCAGCAGTTAATATCCATTCAGGCACTCACTCTAGCAGTTGTATTATACTAGGATGCTTAGGCAATTGGCACCGTCCTCATGATCATGGAAAGTAGCTGATTTCGAATGTTGAACCATTTCCCTAGCGCCGACATATAGTCACTGAAATCGCTCCAGATCAGTGATAAGATCATCATCTTCCAAATACATCCTGGTTACAAGAGCCTGCTAATGCGGTAATCTCTTGTTCAGCGTGATGAGCTGTAATGAATGTTGCTCATCACGTGTTAGAATCTCAGTCACAGCTTTGCCTTTCTCTTTATCATATGTATTGTCCTATGAATGGTGTGCTGATGAATTTCCAGCATTGCTGGTTTGTTGATCTCCCCCTTGCTGTCCCCCTTATTGGTCACTCAACTGCTGTCCTTCAGGCTGGCCTGATTGGTCTGCCTTGGACTGAATCCCTCCTGTAGCCCCCGCTCCACCATGACCAGGTCCTAAAGGTGGAGATGGAGGAGAGTCATCATTACCATGTCCTTATTCGGATTCCTCCCCCTTCTCTTCTTCATCAGCTTTGACCTTATCATCCTCTTCCTCAAGATTATTCTGCTGCTCAATATAATCAAGGATAGATTGATTTTCCAGAGCATTGTTATATTCAGAGATTTTGTCTTGCAAGTTACTCTGTATTGTCTCCATGAGAGTCCTAAAATTGTCTATATTGAAAACAACATTTCCTTCTAGATTTAATATCTCAACAAGATTATTAAAGATGTACCGTTCTGTTAAGGTAGCTTTTAGAGCAGTGTGGGTATTCAGCAAGGAGTTGAAATCAAATCGCTTCATTCTTAGTAGAGTTTTGAATCTGTCGCAGCCCTTTCAACTTCTACCTTTTCTTCCCTCAAAGTTCGTATCTCAGACTCCACCTTGGATAACCTATTTTCTAATTGTTGCTGAATGGTCCTAGCCAACTCAGATTCAATGATACTATGGAGCAGGGTCTGGGCGGCCCTCTCCTGCTCCATCTTTTCAATCTGTTGCTTAGCTTCCTTCAGTTCAGTCTTTGCCTTGGTTAATTCATCATCTCATACTGAAGTATCCAACATTTGTCCTATGGCATTCACAATAGTGTTCCAAGATGACTGAATTAGTATAGAACAGCCATCCTGCATTGTGGTTGGGTCATAGGCAGTTGGCTCATAAACCGTAACAAGAGCCATATATGGTAGTGTAGAATAATCAAATTTTTGTAGAATTAGAGAGGATGAGTCTGCAGCTGCTGCAATCTGCCTTTCTTTGTTAATCGTAGGGCCGCTTCACTATAAGGAATGGAAACCTTTCCTAGTGGACTTGAAGGTGCTGGTCCTTTTCCTTTGTCGGTCTGATCTGCTGGCTGCTCAGCACTGGCCCTGGTTGGTCCTGTCCCGTATGGGTAGTTGCTGAAAACTGCCCTGTTGACTAGGTAACTCCACCAGTGGTCTGATTGAGAGGTTGTTCAGTCTGACTGGGCGGAGTCTTTTCAGACACTGTTTGAATCTGAATTTCTAACTGCTTAAGAAGAGCAGTTCTTTTAGTCAAAGTCGTCCTCAGTCTTTTAGAACTGCCAGCCTCCTCTTGTGTGGCCTTCCTCTTTTGTCCAGTGATGACTAACTGGTTTTTTGGGGCCTATTCATCTGAAGATACTTCAACATTACTAAGCACTGGAAATGGCTTCTGTTTCCAAGGCAATCTTACCTTGACATGGGCGTCTAGAGTAGATGCCCGGTAAAGAAACTGCCAAACATACCAAGCTTTGAAGACATTCTAGGACTTCAACTTGGCAGCCTACTGAAGCACATTGTGTGATAATATTTGACAGAGATTGATAGAAACTGTAGAGTCCAATCTTTTTTCTAAGAGCATAGCAAATAGCTTTTTGGACACATAAGTAGGATTACTTTTAAGACTCAGAGCTTCAACCACAAAGCAGTAGGCAGCAGGAATGTCCAGACCTACTGCTACTGGCACTCCTTGTCCACTGGCTTTTCATTTCTTTTTGGCAGCATCATCTTCTTTAAAAGTTGCACTGATTTGCTCTGCAGTTGCCACATATGTCTTTGGCTCATTTGGCATTCGGAAGGCAAAAACAATTTTCTCTGGAGTGACTGACACTTTTGTACCATAGACTATAGTGCTCCCATCTTCGGCATTGAAGGAATCCAAAACTTGTCTTATAATTTCTGAGTAATAGAGCTTGATTTTAGCACCATTATATACCCTGGAAACAATAATCTAGACATATCTTTCAGCCTTATCGTGCCATTTGAGAACACCCAATCAACTTCAAATGGTCCTACCCAAGCTATATTTAAGGTTGGTTTCTTAGGGCCTAAATTTGGCCAATATAAGAGAACCAGATCGCCTTTCTGAAACTCTCGGACCTTAATTCGTGTGTCATGCCAATGTTTCCTTCTTTGCTGGACAATTTCTTGTTTCAGCATAGCTCTCTGTCTCAGCTCATCTAACTGTGTTAGCTCTTCCAGTCTCTTTTTTGGATTGTGTTAGAAATCCAGGCCATGCTCAAGGGCCATTCTAAGACAGGGTATGACAAATTCCATTGGTACAACAGCTTCAGTGCCATACACCATTCTAAATGGTGTTAACCTGGTGGTGACCTTAGAGGCTCTTCTATATGCCCATAGAGCAGTTTGAAGTTTCAAGTCCCACTGCTCTGGCTATTTCTGCACAATCTTTATAAGGATAGTCTTGACAGTCTTGTTACTGCTTTCCGCTTGCCCATTGCATCTAGGATAATAAGGTGTTGATTTTTTATCCTTTACTGAAAGCAGATCCATGAGAATATCCATAGTTTCATTTATAAAGTGTGTACCTTGGTCTGACACAATCTCCACAGGACATCCGTATCAGCATACAGACAATATTCTCAAATAGGAACCTAGCCGTGGACTTTGTTGTGTTGTCGAGAAGAGCCTTAGCCTCAACCCACTTAGTCACATAACATGTAGCCATTAATATATATCTATTCTTCCTAGGGGTAATCTTTCTGAATGGCCCCATAAAATACAAACCCCATTTCATGAAAACACCCAGTGGCTGGATTGGTGTTAAAGGAGTCATGTCTGCTGCTATGGGTCTGTCATTCTTTGGCATATATCACAGGTTTTTCAAAAGCTTCTGACATCAGATACTAAAGTCTACCACCATAACCCAGCCTGCAAAATCTTCTTGAAAGTAATATCAGTAGAAAAATTTCCACCAGATTCTCCATTATGTGCCTTTGCAATAACTTGCCTTCTACCTTCCACCCATAGGCACACATCGATGAAGAATCCCATTGACACCCAATTTGTAGAGTGAGCCGCCGATGATAGTGAACTTAAGGCTTTTAATAACCAGAGCCTTCTTTTGATTTTGAGTCCAATCATCTGGGAACCCTCCCTTGGACAAGAACTGATATATATCATACAATTCTGGATCAAGTGATTTTGCTGCTTCGAGCTGAAAAAGTTTTGCATCTACCGGTTCGTCTCTTAAAGACTCCTTAGATTAGCCTTCTGTACTCCTAGATAGGAAATCAGCGCCACAATGCTTTTTTCCAGGTTTATGGAAAATACAAAGTTCAAATTCCATGAGGAACATCATCCACCGTATCAGCCTACCTTGAATAATGACTTTATTAATCAGAAATAATAAGGGTTGATGATCCACATAGAAATGAAACAACTTGCCCAACAAATAATGTTTGAATTTGGTGGCACTAAAAACCATCCCTAAGGCTTCTCTTTCAGTATTTGTATATCCTTGTTCAGCTTAACTGAACCTGCACGACTAGAAAAGTATACCGGATAGTCAGTTCTTCCTTTTGGCTGAGCTAGAATTGCTCCCATTGCCAGTCCCGAAGCATCCACATGTACATGGAAAATGACATCCCAATTCGGTTGTCGAAGAACTGGTTTATTGACGATGGCATTCTTTAATTTTTTTGAAAACTTTCTTCACATTCAATAGTCCAACTGAACTTGCTGGTTTTCTTTGTAAGTTCATACAATGGCAATTCTTGAGAAGCAAACTTATGCACAAACCTTCTGAAAAAATTTATATATCCCAAAAACTTAATTCTGATGCATTCCTAGGCGCCTTGGACTGTTGGACGCACTGGATCTTGTCATGGGTCATTTCTGTTCCCTTTTTGGACACCACATGTCCCAGTAGTTGTCCTTTCCAGACTAAGAAAACGGATTTGAATGGATTTAGACAAATCTTCTTTTCCTGATAGCACTTAAAAACCATCTTTAGAAATAGTAAATGCTTTTCCTCTGTGGAATATACAGTGAAGTCATCCATGAATATGGCTAGGAATTGATGAAGAAATTCACTGAAGATTTCCATCATACATCTTTGAAAAGTGGCTGGTGCATTGCAAAGGCCAAATGGCATTACCAGATACGTAAATGCTCCCCACTCCGTAATGAAAGTTGTCTTTCCCCGATCCTCAGGAGAAATTTGTAACTGGTTATAGCCACTATACCCATCCATAAAGCTATGCATCTCATATCCTGCAATTTCATCAAGTAACATATCTGTGAAGGGTAATGGAAATGGGTCCTTGATGGTTTGAGCATTCAATTTCCTATAATCTACACCTACTTTCAGCTTCCCATTCTTCTTAGGCACAACCACAATAGGAAATAACCAATCACTACTGGCTACTTCAGTAATGAACCCAGCTTTTAGAAGGTTGTCGATCTCTTCTTTGACCTTCTTAGCATAATTCAGATTCATTCGATAGCGCTGCAGTCGTACTGGCCTTGCATTGGGTTTCAATGGTATTCGATGTTGACAGACCTTTGGATCCACTGCTTTGAGATTAGTATATTCCCATACGAACACATATTTATAGTGCTGGAAAATATGTCGTGCCTTCTCTTTCATCGTAGGATTCAGATGTTTATTAACCTTGATCATTCTAGGGTTTTCTTGAGACCCTAAATTCCATTCCTCTATCTCTTGATCGTCTGAAAGCAACCAATTCAGCCCTCTACCCTTTCTCTTGGTTGACTCCTTAGCATAATCCCTGGATGATCCTCTGAGCTCTGAGTTACCATTATGATTTCCAGTTGATCCTCCAGAGAATGCCGGTTCTAATGGTGTGCTGAACTCAACTCATTCCTCTGGCCTTCCAGTTAACCAAATTGGACGTCCTCTTGAATTCAGTTCAGTGAACTGTTCTCTAGATTGTTTCTTTTGTTTTTCAGCTTCATCTTTGTTTATTAAAACTACATTGAGATCTATCTCTGTCAATGGAAAAATATTCATAGCTGCCAACATTCTCTCAATTTTCTTCACCTTGTACTTTTGGAAGAGCTCTTTGGGTCTCAGTTCTTTTCTCCAACTTTTGGTGTTATTCATCTAAATCTAGATTCTGCTACTGGCCCCTTGTATTGTCAAAGTATGATTATCATAGTCATGAACAACCTGTGCTGTTCACAGCCATGGGCGTCCCAGTAGCATCCCATACGCTCCTTGCACATCCAGTACTAGGAAACTCGCTTTGAACTTTGCTTTTCCCACTCGTATCTACATATTCTTTACCATTCCAATTGCCTGCACCACTCGATGATCCGCCATTTGGACTTTGAAAGGTGCTAGTTTCAGGTTAGTAATTCCCATCCTTTGCTAAATATGTACTCCCAAAATGTTTACCCCTGGTCCTCCATCTAGTATGACGCTTGAGAGTGGTTCCCACTATTTTTGCACTTTGTAGTCCACCTGAATCACCGAAACTTCATCATCTCTGATAGCTGTCAAGTCAACAGATCTGGCCTCCACCTCAGCCTTCATTCGTTGCCTGATGAATTTCACTACTTCAGGTAAAGTTCTTCTAATGTCCTCTAAATCCACAGTGAGTTTCTTAATTTTGTCACAAATTTTGACATGAATTTCCTCTTTATCATGATCAGAATTGTTGTCAGAACTTGAAGAACTGGTAGTATCTTCATAATACCATTCCTTTGGTTCAGTGCTTTCAACTCCTTTAGCAGTTCCCAACTCTTCCATCAACCCTTGTACTGCAGCCAACATGTTCTCAGGCATCCCAGGCTTTGACTAATTTGGTTGTGCTATCTTAGACAACTGGGTAGGTATCTTATGAATGAACTGGGCATCAGAACTCTCTGGCTACTCTGGCAGCTTCTTGGCTAAATCCTCAGTGATTTTTGCCGCTACTTCTCTTTGCTCTTGCCATTCATCAACCACCTTTTCTTTACCATTGGCCTTCCATACCTCTCTCTGTTGAGCCCATTTGCTACTTTCAGGAGTGACTGGTTTCACTGGACTTTCTGGAATTTCCTCAATCACCACCCCTTTACTTCGTGTAACTGCTCGTACATGAACCGGTTCTGGAACCTTCGCCTCGGTATCTACAGCCCCAAGTGTTTCTGGACACTGAGCCGCGAATTGCCCATACTTACCACATGTATAGCAATTCAGGCTTCAATACGACCTCGGCCCCGGCTAGTACCCACCATGTATCTACCACGCCCTGCCCTAGTACCACTTAAACATGGTTTCTCTTCTTGAGAAGTACTGGTAGTTTCCACTCTTATTGGTTCAGCATTGATGAATGCCACCACTGACAAATTTTTTCCCTTCTTAAAATGATGAATTCAAATACCACAGTTGTTCCATAGATGGCCATAGGCTTTGCAATAAGTGCAAGGTGGACATTCATTTGAAACATGGTCTTTAGATTTACACTTTGAACACCAGGTTTCCATTCTTCTTACCGGCTGTCTGGTCTGGCTAATTTCAGCAATTTGCCGGGCCATCTCTTCAATCTTCCTAGACCAAGGTCCTTTCTTAATCTTGTCTTTGGTTCTTTCATCTGAGCTACTTTTAGAGCTTCTGGAGGCTCTACTGGACTCAGAATCTTCAGTAGAAGTATTGCTATTACTGGAACTCCTCTTCTTATGACTCCTTTTCTTCTTAGCTTGCTGTTCTAGCTTCAGGGCCTGCTGCACCAAATCATTGAATTTCTTGGTTGGCCGGAACCTCCTGTTCCCTAAGATTCTTACTGCAAAAACCATGCTCGCAGCCGCTTTTCAGATGGTGGTTCCTGTAGTTGTCTAGTTACCTCCTTGATTTTCTCAACATAGCTTCTGGCTGATAATTTTCCCTGCCTTGATTTTCACTCCCTGAACCGGATAAGAGGCATTGTTGGAACAAGTGACTAAATTCCCATGAGGGACAGACTCAAGAGAGGTGAACAATTCATGATGTGAGGTAATGTGCTTTGTAGCACCACTGTCGAAATACCACACATGTGAATCTGCAGCACAACTGACATGCATGCATCATGGACATCAGGATTGTAACTGCACTCTGCACTAAAAGCCCATTTTGCATCAACATCAGCATTACAGTCTCCTTTTATAGAAGACTCAACAATGGACGCATTTGTAGTGGAACCAGAATTTGCAGTGAAACCACCCTCTTTCTTCTTAGCCTCTTTGGCCTTTAACTTAGGACACTGCTTGATCAAGTGAATCTTTACAATAATTGCACTGCATCTTCTTTTTGCCCTTATCACCAGAATTGCCAGACAATGTGCTGCCAGAGCAGAAGCATTGGGAACAGATGTTTTGCCACCCACAGTAGAACCATAAGACGTGGATGCATTGCTGTTACCACCTTTTCTTTGAGAAGCAATAAAAGCCTGTTCAACTGCACACTCTCTAGTCCTGTTTTTTTTGCAAAATGACTCTTGCAACAGCAATGTGCGTAATGCATCAAACTTGCCAACTTATGGAATTCCTTGGGTCATAAGTCTCCAAGTACTAGCAAAAGTCTGGTAAGAATCTGGTACATTAGGAAATTTTGGAGGTCATTTGGAGGGCCATATGAAGGAGAGAGAAAAATAGAGCGCATCCAATGAGCAAGAGGGCTACGTTACGTAGGAAAGTACGTGGAAAGACTCAAAAAAATAGGAAAATACCCCAAAAACTTTCACTAATCTAGGATTGTGGTATCTAAACTTCCTTGCTTTACCGAGATGTTAGGTGCTTGTGTGGTCCCACTGCTCATATTCTCTTATGGTCATTAACGTACTGGAGGGTGACCATTAAGCCCGCACAAGATATTGGAATTCTAAAACACTTTCCCTCCATTAGAATGCTTTCAAAGTGAATCTCCCTCCACTAAAGATTTTCTCTGAGATCTATGGCTTCCACGTCTTCTTGCCCAAGAAGCTCTAGGTGTTTATGGTCTCTCACACCAACAACCAACAGCTGCACTTTGCCTAGAAGGCCAAGTAGTAGCATATCCTCAATTACAATATCAACTTCAATAAGTGCAGAGAACCAATGGGTTGGACAAAGGATAAACAAAGGTTCATGGGTCCTCATGCAACCAAGAAGACCCAAGACGTTTAGTGTTGTCAATTTTTAGCGCTCAGCATGGAAGGCCACAGTGTTGGATTTCAAAGTTGAAATCGGCAAAAGATCTGTAAAGGAAGTTCTTGTCAGCATGTGTTTACCCATCCAGACGTGATAGCAAACGGTGGAAATGTGTCAGATATACATCAACCAGGTTGCAATTGTAAGTATTCTTGACATCTGAACTGCATTTGATTTGTCATTTCACTTATTGATACTCTCATTATAACTTTTCTTATATATTTTGCAACGTTTATCCCTCTTCTTATGAGCAATGTCTCCATTCTTCACAGCTCAACTACATTAGATTTGTCATTTTGACTTATTGATACTCTTACTTTAACTCTTGTTATATATTCTGCAGATGTTTATCCCTCTTCTTATGAGCAATGGGAGCCTGTGGAGTGCATAATAGGCCTCTTCCTTGTTGTTCATGCCCACATTGGTTCTCTATAGTATCCAGGGAAAAGCAGCAAAATCCTGGTTGATGAAGGAATATTTTTCTATGACCACTTCTACCAACTCAGCCCAGGGAATAAGAATGGCATGTTGGTGAAACTGCCTCTACCAACCGATTGGAACACTGTGGACTGGCCCGTTCCTGAGGAAACAATGGTGGAGGCAATGTGAAGTAAGCTGTACAAGGATATAGTAGCTCTATTCCCACCAAACTAGTTAGAATTGCAAACTTTTGTCCTGTTGCACTCTTCATAGAGTTGTTTCATAACTACAATATACGTGTTACGAAAACTATGTTCATGTGCAAGTCATGTCAGCAGTCATCCTGTGACAAACTTCTTGATAGAGGATGGTATGTAAAGGAAGAGATTGAAATACGGTGCGAGGTCGCGCTTGACACTCTAGTTGTCAAGTACATGATTGCAAGCCAATCACTGTTAGTCTCCTTTTGGTATATGCGATCACAATTGCTCAAAGGTAAGTACATTCCTATGGACCAGGTTTCTGCAGGTTTGGAAGATAATCCCGCTGTGGATGTGGAAGTGATTCATAAAGAGCATGGCCTAATGTTGGTGGTTACAATAAGGGAGCTATGCATTCTTTTGCAGTTGCGGCACAGCATAATTGAAGAGTCAATGGACAGGGACCTTTCAGATTTTTCCTTTTTCCTAGCTGGCCGTAAGCTGATGCGGCGTAGGGAAAAAGATATTTTGTTCAAAGAGTTGGATGGTCGGGTTGAAATAGAGTCAATGTAACAGAGATTCTTGTGAACCCAAGTGTATACGAATGACTTTCAATACATGAATTTTTTTGAGCTCATTTGTCAGTTGTGATCTGTGAATATAAGTGTTCTTGAAATACATTTCTTTAGCATGTCAAATCTCTCTCTCTCTCTCTCTCTCTCTCTCTCTCTCTCTCTCTCTCTCTCTCAATGTTAGGCAAGACCAAGACATGATAGAAGGGTCATCTTAATTCATTAGAAAGTACAAACTCGTCTGTGAACAATGGACTGAGATACAATTTCTGTAAGTATGGAATCAAAATGTCTTCAAGGTAAAAATCAAAGGAATGCCCCTCGAAAGAAGGTGGTGAGATAGTTGTTCCTGGTGGATTTAGTTCTCCCTTTTCAAGAGTATCATCAATCAGTAGTGTATTATTTTCATCAAAGGGTACATCAATTTGGCTAAACGGTTTGTACAAAAGAGGTAAATGTGGTCTTTTTGGGTGGTAGTGGCCCTCGACGGTAACACATTTTCTTTGATCATACAAAAAGGAAAAGTCTGACGTGTGAGCGCTGCATACACCGCAAACTATTGTAACTAGTGGCGACAAGTTTTTCCTTTGCATTGAAGACCATACGACAACTCTGAAGCGCGGAAGAAGAAACTGAATAAATTCTTTGGTTCTTGGACGAACCACAACTCGACAAGTTCCAATCCGAAATGTTTGCAAATCCTCGAAGGGCTCTGTGTCACCCAGAGGCACGCGCATCAGCAGCAATCCATTGAGGTCCAAGATAATCAACCTCTGTAAAAGTTGACAAGTATATATAGGTAGTTAGAAGCTGAACATATTTTTCCATACTTGAATAGACATTACCGGAACAACCGTATCTACAGGTAGCAAGGGTCCATACTGGGTCTCTATAGTGTTGTTGTCGTTGTTGCTATCCTCTGCTTTAGCTTCATCATTCACATCTTCATAGTCTTCATTCACATCTTCATCAAGGGTCTCCCCCATGGCTCTTTTTGCCTCATTCAGGGTTTCCTCCAAGGTCTTTTCCTCTGCCTCTGTTGGACGGCTTGCATCATCCATAACCTTGTGCTCATCCGTATGCCTGCTTTCCTCATCCATATCAGTTTGCTCATCCCTAGGCCTACTTTCCTCATCCATATCCTTTTGCTCATCCGTAGTCCTTCTTTCCTCATCCAGGGTTTCATCCATAGGCTCTTTTGGCTCCTCCACTGGTTTACTTGTCTCTTTCATTGTCTCCTTCATAAGCCCCTTTGGTTGTACACTAGCACCTTCCATATGCTCATTTGACCTTTCTTCATCCTCGGATTTTTCATCTTCAGCTGATATGACGCCCTCGGCCCGTTGTGATTCCACTGTATCTGATGCAGGGGTTTGTCGTGGTGGCACGTCATGTATTGTCATATCAATTGTGCGGTCGTCCAGGCCGCTATCTTCAGGTTCTCTGGGGCTCGACATAGTAAGCAAGTGTTGTATTAGACTTACCCGATATCTTTGCAAATAATAATATGTGTATTTTTTCAAAGCATTCTGCAAAATTGAAAGACCACATGATGAGAAGTCTTGTATAAAGAAAACCAAAACTGACTGAATGCATTGCCAAATGGTTACCTTAGTCATGAAAGGTTTTAATGCAAAGTAGCTTTGCAGGACATATTCTGCATGGAGAAGACATCTCCAGCCGCAAGAATTTCCATCTGTTTGATTTGGGATAGGTACATCTTTGATTGGGGCCTTGTATAGTTCATACCTTCCACATAGCTTGTCATAAGCAAGCAACAACCTCTTTATACAATTGCACAAAGCAGTATCAAGATGTTAGCTTGAGGCTTCAAATTTACATGGATATCTATAAGAAACACTTTCAGATACATAACACTTACAACCTAATTTTAGGGAGGGTCCTTTTATTGAATTGAACACCCACACTGCTGATTGGTCAACATCAAGGCATATGAGACTCCAGTGATGGTTGTTCTCATATGGAAAGATGATGACAGTTACTTCCAGCATAGCACAGTGGAGAAACCAACTCTCAAAGGTGCCAGATGGACTATTCTTCTGTCTAATAATCACTGACATTTGTGGATCAAGAAGAAACACCTTTGTGTGGGTGTGCGGTGGAAGTTGACTTTTGATCAAGCTGCAGAGACTATACCTGAGTTAGTACACCTATGATCTGAGTTTTCAAATTTAGCAAGATAGTAACACTTACTTAAGACAAGCATAGATAATTGTGTTTGAGATTTGAGCATCTGGATTCATCAGTAAATTAATGTCCACTTTTTCCAGAGCTAGCTTTCTGGATTCATTTATAAATGGTATCTCTGCAAGAAAACCATCCTTCATTGAAAGTAGAGTTTCTTTATTGCTTGCCTCTATGGACAGGGTCACATTGCATTCTCTTTGCCTCTGGGACTCCACTGCTACTTTTTATTTCTCCTTAAGCTCTGCGTCCCTCATGTCCTCTGTTTGGCGAGCAACCGTCTTTGCCCTTGCCCTTGTATTCACATCATGTGTGACATCTACAACTATGAGTTGTGGCAATAGCTCAAGGGGGTATAGCAAAATTTCCCTCATTTTCTTATCCCTGCAGACATTGGGTACCAGCAGTTTGTCATACCTCCGCCTTATC
This sequence comes from Adiantum capillus-veneris, assembly GCF_014529385.1. Lineage (NCBI taxonomy): Eukaryota > Viridiplantae > Streptophyta > Polypodiopsida > Polypodiales > Pteridaceae > Adiantum > Adiantum capillus-veneris. The sequence continues at coordinate 5,161,388 of NC_140951.1, forward strand.
CTTTTTAGTGTCTCACTATCTTTGTCCATTACAGTCACCCTGTGGGCATGGGCTGCTACAATGGTCATGTCACTGAAGTACTCAAGTAGGAAGTCCTCTGCTGCTTCTTGTAGAGCCATCAATGCCACCACCTTCCACCTTTTAGTGCCCCAGGTAGCTTCTTCACATATGGACCTCACCATCCTCTGAAAGGGCAGCTTTGGTATACACAAATCTACACATTTCTATGCCTTCCTGATTTCTCTGAAAAGTCCCATGCAGCTCTGTAACTTCTTCACCCTTGGAACTTTCAAAATTTTATTTGATTTTCCAGGTTTCTTCTTTGTGGTTGCAGATCTGCTACTTGCCTTAGCTGCTAATCCTGGTCCCTTGCCTGCCTTCCTTGCAGTGGCCTTTGTTCTAGCCATTTCACTGTATAAAAATAGAGGACTCTCTCTCTCTCTCTCTCTCTCTCTCTCTCTCTCTCTCTCTCTCTCTCCTTTCTATAGCCTAGCATATTTAAAGAGAGAGAGAGAGAGAGAGAGTTACTAACGATGCACATGAAACATGTTTTGACTCCAAAACGATGCACGTGAAACATGTTTTGACTCCAAAATACACCTCCACGCACCGTTAGTATAAGGGTACAGAAAGACTCTCTCTCTCTCTCTCTTTCTCCCGCCTTCACAAGTCTCTACACTTTTTCTTCCTCTCTCTATAACACACACACATACACACACACACACACACACACACACACACACTCGTGGATACACTACATCTCTCTCACTCGTTCTACTTGTGTTTGCACATTCCTAAAGGCGCGCAAAGTGACATCCAAACCGGAGGTGCCTGTCTCCGCGCGCCTTTAGTATATATATATATATATATATATATATATATATATATATATATATATATATATATATATATATATATATATATATATATATATATATATATATATATATAGAGAGAGAGAGAGAGAGAGAGAGCGGCTGCGTGTGTGTGTATGTGTGTTGTATTTGTGTGTGTGTGTGTGTGTGTGTGCGTGTGTTATATTTGTGTGTCTGTGTGTTTGTGTGTGTGTGTGTGTTACATTTGTGTGTCTGTGTGTTTGTGTGTTTGTGTGTG